>NW_026781355.1:0-372084 GCF_030144855.1 Hypanus sabinus
GGGAGCCAAACTACCATCCGGGTCTCTTGATTGCGTCCACAGAATCACCTATCTGACCCCCTAACTATCGAGTCCCCTATTACTACTGACTTCCTCTTCCCTTCCCTACCTTTCTGAGCTACCGGGCTGAACTCTGTGCCAGAGGCACGGCCACTGTTGCTTCCCCCAGGTAGGCTGTTTCCACCCCCCCCCAACAGTACTCGAACAGGAGCACTTATTGTCAAGGGGTACAGCCACTGGTGTACTCTCTAGTACCTGACTCTTCCCCTTCCCTCTCCTAACTATGACGCACCTGTCTTCCTCCCGTTGTCCCGGTGTGACCACCTGCCTGTAACTCAACTCCTCACTCTTCCTGACCAGATGAAGGTCATCGAGCTGCAGCTCCAGTTTCCTAACACGGTCCCTTAGGAGCTGCAGCTCAACACACTTGGAACAGATGTTGACGTCCGGGAGGCTAGGAGACTCCAGGACCCCCCACGTCCGACACTGGGAACAACAAGCTGCCCTCAAGCTCATATTTCCCTCTTTCCTCAAATAAAAGGAAAAACTGAAACCTAAACCTACTTTGCCTCGCCCATTCAGCCCTTAAGCCTACACTCTGCTCCAAGCTCACTCTGCTGCCCGCTGTTTAAGGCTGTGTCCTTTTTAAAACTTCCCCGCTTCACTGCCTGACGTCACACACCTGCGCTGTCCCGCCTCTCTTAACTCCGAGGAGAAGAAGAAAAAATGGCTCCCACCACACTCCCGTTCTGATCCTCTGACTTCCTTCTCCAAAAGGTAGAATAATAGGTGAATCCAGGTGGGGAGGAAGAAATCCTACAGGGGAGGAGAGCGGACCATAGGAGAAAGGGAAGGATTATAGATCGGTGAAGAGAAGAGGGAAGAGGCCACAGTGGGGAATAGAAGAAGTGGGAAGTGGGAGGGAAAATTAGCTGAAGGAGAAATCAATATCTGTGCCAACAGCTTGGAGGCTACTTAAACAGAATATGGGATGTTGCTCCTCCATCCTGAGAGGGGGCTCCATTGCAAAAGAGGAGTCAACTGTCAGATGACAGTCATCTCTAACAAGAGAAAGTCCAAGCACAACCAATGCCGATCGGGGGTACCTATCTCAGGATAGTGGGCAAAGGAATGGCAGATGGAATTTAACAAGGGGATGGTGATTCAATGCATTTTGATCCCATGTCAGATTGGGGGGAGAAAGTGTTGGTATTTGTTTACTATTGTCACATGCACTAATATACAGTGAAAGCTTCTGTTTCACACTGTTCACACAGATCAGTTCATTACACAGTGATTGAGGTAGAACATGGCAAAACAATATCAATGCAGAAAGTATAAAAGCTACTGGAGGGGAGGGGGTGGGGGGAGTTGACACAGTGGTATAGTGGTTAGCATAGCACTATTACACTACAAGTCATCTGGGTTCATTTGGGCTGCTGTCTGCAAGGAGTTCTCCCCATTAGTCTGTTTTGTAGCTCCAAAACATAAAACTAATTGAAAGGAAAACAAGAGAGTCAGGAATACAAGTCTAACTTTGGTTTTCACTTTAAGCGAGGTGTACATGACATGGTGGCGTGATGACGTATGCCATTCACATACTTTTACACATAACCAATAATGAATTATTTAAATAACAAAGAATGCTTAATCATACAATATATTTACAATGTTACTGAAACACTAAATACACAATTCTTGTGTGCTTGCTTGGATGCTCCGGTTTCCTCCCACATTCCGAAGATTTACGGGTCAGTAGGTTAATTAGTCACATGGGTGTAACAGGCCACGTGAGCTTGTAGGGCTGGAGGGTCATGTTACCGTGCCATATCTGAAAATAAATTTTATAAAGTGATATCATCTTCAGTGTAAGAGAGGTCTGTTCAAGAGTTTGGTCACAGTGGGCTGTCCTTGAGCCTATGGTATATGCTTTCAGACCTTTGTATTTTCTTCTCGATGGGCGAGGGGAGAATAGGGAAAGGTGTTTTACTGAGGTAGCAGAGAGTGTGGATGGAGTCAAATGAGGGGAGGCTGATTTGTGTCTTAAACTGGGCTGTCCAAAGCTATTGGTAACTCCAGCAGTCAAATAGAATATGAGGGACAGGAGGGATAAGAGGCCATTCAGCCCATCTCATTTTCTCTGTCACTCCACTGAGAACACAGACTATCTTTTTACCTCTGTGATAACTTTACTGCACTACCTCCATCTCTCATAAGCTGGAACATCAACAATCTATCAAACCCCCTCAGTGCCGGAGGGACTCGGCAGGTCATTTGAGAGGGAAGTTGGTTCCCTGTTCTCACCTATAACCTTTCCTTCCCCCACCTTCTTACTCCGGCTTTGTCCCCCTTTCTTTCCAGTTCTATTGAAGGATTCCCCCTCCTTTCCAGTACTGAAATTTCAACTGTTTATTCATTTCCACAGATGCTGCCCAACCTGCTGAGCATTTTGTGTGTTGCTCTGGATTTCCAGCATGTGTAGGCTGGTATGGCACGGCTGTGTTGGCATGGTAGGGTCAGCCTGGTAGGATTGGCACAGAAGTATTGGCACAGTACGGTTGTCATGGTAGTGTTGGCATGGTAGGGTCTGCCTGGTAGGATTGGCACAGAAGTATTGGCACAGTACGGTTGTCATGGTAGTGTTGGCATGGTAGGGTCGGCACGGAAGGGTCAGTGGTTAGCAGATCGCCAGCAGTCATGGTTCAATTCCCACCACAGTTTTTACGTTCCCCCTGTGGGCCTCTTCTTGGTGAGGTGCACTTTGCCTCCGGCGGTGTAGAATAGGAAACTGCGGCAACATCAATAGTCTCTAAGAAGGAGCAATGGGAACTGCACATGTTTGAAAAAATGGGCATGTGCAAACAGGAGCAAATCAAACTACAAATCCCAGCTACGATTGAAAGTGAAAGTGAATCGAGGTGGAATCGGTTTCTCCGGACAACACAGATGAAGGTGAAGAGGGAAATGAAGAAGAACAGCAGGAAGAGGTTGGAAGTGGAAGATTTCCTGGAGACATAAGAAAAACCTTGGTGCAAATAATGCATGAATTAAAAGAATTAAAAACATTAAAAGTAATAAAAACAGATATTAAAAATATGAAGATTATGTTTGCTAAAGTTGTGAAAAAACAGGAGAAAATGGATAAGCAAGTTAAAAAGTTGGAAGAAATAACGGAGACACCATTGATAGAGTGAACAAAATGGATGACAATATCCTTGCCTGGACATCAGAAAGAAAATGGTTGTTGGAAAAATTGGACGTGCTTGAAAATTTTAGCAGAGAAAATAATATTAAGATTGTTGGTCTTAAAGAAGGTACAGAGGGAGAAGATCCAATTATTTTTTTTTCAAAAATGGATCCCAGAAAATTTGGAAATGGAAGAGGGAAATCAGTTATTTGAAATCGAAAGGGCTCATAAAGCCTTAAGACCAAAATCTCAACATGATCAAAACCAACCTTGATAAAATGCTTAAGATATCAAGATAAAGAAAGGATCCTGAAGGCGGCTGCCCAATGTGCCAGAAAGAGAAATGGGCCATTGATGATAGAAAGGAAAACAGTTCTTTTCTATCCTGACATAAGTTATAACCTTTTGAAGAGAAAGAAGGAATTTAACCCAGTGTAAAAAGTCTTATGGGAAAAGGTTTAGAAATTTATACTGCGCCACCCGGCAACACTGATAATTTTTTTGGATGATGAAAATAGATTTTTTACTGATTATCAGAAAGCGGAGGAGTTTGCACAAGAACTCCCAAATATTCGCTAGATACGTCTAAGAATTTATGGAAGTGAAATGGATTAAAGATGAAGACTGAGATAGTGAATGGAATTGATGGATATTTAGGGACAGAAGAATATATAGTATACTCTTAATTATATGATAGAGGGGGAGAAAGGTAAAAATTTGAGGAATATTAATCGGGTGTAGTGGTATTATTTTTTCTTCTCTTACATATACCTTTTTTTCATTATTGCGGGAGCTGGGGGAACTTCTGATCGATCGCTACAGGATTCATGTGTGTAATCATGGCGATTGCCATGACCCGTACAATGGAGTGGGGTAATGTTGTGGTTTTTGTCATTCACAACATGAATGGGGGGTATTTTGTTATCTTTTTCTTTATAATCTATTTCTTTTATCTTTTTTTCTTTGCCTGGATGATCAGGAGGTGAGGGGGAGGGAGACACATAGCCACATGGAGAATTTTAAGAAGATTCCCCAAGGTACTACAAGAGCTGAAATATTATGTATTGTGATAGATTGGAGTAACCTTGTTAAAAATAATGACTAATTTACTGAACTTTTAAAGTTTTAATGTTTATGGGTTTAATGGGCCGGTGAAAAGAAAAAAAAACTTAAGGTAATATCCAACCATTCCTAAAAACCTTCTTAACACTTTCTTGCCTGTCGGAATAGTAACCTCAGCAATAGCCTGAACCTTGTCCTGCACAGGAGCCAGTTGGCCCTGGCCTGCTACATAGTCAAGATACGTGACAGTGGTGTGGCCAAATTCACTTTTCAGGAGGTTTACAGTAAGATTGGCCATGGACAGCCTTTCAAACAGTTTCTCCACCGCCGAGGTATGCTCTTCCCATGTGTCATTCCGTACAACCAAATCATTGTGGCGACCCATTTCCTGGCACATCCGAACCGGCTCACAATTAGATAGCCTACGGGGGTTTGCGAGCACAGAGCTTTGGAGCCTCTGCACCACGGGGGGCAGGTTGAGGGAGGCTTATAAGTGAGGCTGAGGATTTCGAATAAAGTTCTTCCTTCGACTGCAGTTACCGACTCCGTGTCGTAATTTTAGCGCTGCGTGTAGCACACCGCTACATCATCAATATAAGCCCCTGTATTTTCTCTTTTCTTTTTCAATCTCTTTATTAATACCAATAAGTTTGATATACAGTATTGCTACACAAATGCTGGGATTACACTGTTAATAGATAGAGTATATAATTATATTTTCAGTTAGCACAAAGGTAATAAACCTCCCAAAGATGTTCAAATACAAATGTAGAGTTCACAAAAAAAGGATTAACATATCCAAAAAGAAAAAAAGAAAAAATATATATACCCCCAAATAAACTAAACTAATCATCACTAACCTAACAGAAAAAAACTAAGAAAAGAAAAGAACATGGGCTGTTTATAGCATCAAAATTAAAACAGGACCATTAGTGTCACCAGCTCCGAACCTCCCTACATATATTAACACAAGAATAGGTTTGGAAAGAGGTCAAATCATATGAAAGTATTGAATAAAAGGCCTCCAAGTCTGATCAAATTTAACAGAAGGGTCGTATATAACACTTCTGATTTGTTTTATGTTTAAACATTACATAGTTTGAGAGAACCAATGAAATGTGGTGGGCTGATTAATCTTCTTCCAATTCAGCCAGCTCAATCTTTTAGCCATTAATGTGAGAAATGCAATCATCCGACATGCTGTAGAGGTTAAATGGTGTGGTTCTATCATTGGTAAACCAGAAATTGCCGTAATAGGATGAGATTGTAAAACAATATTCAAAGCAGTTGAGGTAAGATCAAAGATATCTTCCCAATATTTTTTCAGAGTGGAACATGACCAAAACATACAAGTTAAAGAAGCGGTTTCAGAATGACATCTGTCACATACTGGACTTATATGAGAATAATAACGAGTTAATTTATCATTAGACATATGGGCCCTATGAACTGTATCAATGAATATTTAGCACATACAGAGGATGAGTTAACTAATTGAAGAACTTTTTCCCATTTTTCAATAGGTAAGGTAAGCTTAAGTTCCCTTTCCCAATCATTTTTAATTTTGTTAGATGCATCTGAATGAATTGTCATAATTACATTGTAGATAGATGCTATTGCACCTTTCTCAGAAGGAATTTAATCTATTTTTTTTCCAAACTATCCATAGAGTATAAGTTCAGGAAAGTAGGAAGGACAGTATTTAAAAAGTTTCTAACCTGTAAATATCTAAAGAAATGAGATCTTAGTATATTATATTTGTTAGAGAATTGCTCAAATGACATGAAAGAATTATCCAAAAATAAATCACAAAATCATGAAATACCTTTAGTTTTCCAAATAAAATAGGCTTGATCCATAATAGAGGGATAGAAAAAATATTTAGACATAATACGACTTGCTAGAGTAAATTGATTTAACCCAAAAAATTTCTGAAATTGAAACCATATTTGTAAATTATATTTAATTATTGGATTATCTAATTTTTTAATACAATTTAGAAAGAGCAAAGGGAAGTGAAGTCCCTAGAATAGAATTCAGTGAAAACGCTTGTACCGAATTACATTCAAGGTTTACCCAATGAGGGCTTAAAGTTATATCCAAGTCCGATTACCAAAATTTCATATAGCGGATATTAATTGCCCAATAATAAAATCTAAAATTCGGCAGTGCCAGACCACCCTCCTTTTCAGACTTCTGTAAGTATTTTTTGCCTAGCCTCGGATTTTTATTCTGACAAAAATAAAAAGAGATATTAGAATCAACACTATCAAAAAAAGATTTCAGAATAAAAATTGATACCACTTGAAAGAAATACAAAAATTTAGGTAATATAATCAGCTTGATACAATTGATCTGTTCTATCAATGGCAAAGAGATTGGTGACCAATTAGTAAATAACTGTTTAATCTCATCAATTAAAGGTAAAAAGTTAGCCTTAAATAAATTTTTTTTTTTTGGTAATTTTGACCCCTAAATATATAAAATAGTCAGTAACCAATTTAAAAGGTAAACATTCATATATTGCGACATGCATATTTAGAGGAAATTGTTCGCTCTTATTAAGGTTCCGTTTGTAACCCGAAAAATTACTAAAGTGAGCCAACAAAGATAAAACTGCAGGAATGGATTCCTCAGGATTAGGAATATACAATAATAAATCGTCTGCACATAATGATAGTTTATGTATCTCGTTCCCACGGGTAATGCCAAAAATATTAGATGATTCCCAAATAGCAATTGCTAAAGGTTCCAGAGCAATATCAAATAGTAATGGACTAAGAGGACAGACTTGCCTGGTGCCCCGAAATAAACGAAAAAAGGGAGATATTTGATTATTAGTCTTAGCCGAAGCTACTGGGGTATGATATATCAATTTAACCCAAGATATAAATGTCGAACTAAAATTAAATTTCTCAAATACAGTAAATAAATATGGCCATTCACCTCTGTCAAATGTTTTCTCAGCATCTAATGAAATTACTCATTCTGGAGTACTACATGAAGGAGTGTAAACAATATTCGTTAATCTCCTAATGTTACAAGCAGATTACTGGTTTTTAATAAATCCAGTTTGATCCACCAATATAATTTGAGGTAAACCTTCTCCAACCTAGTCACCAATATCTTAGGAAAAATCTTGGAAACTACATTCAACAAAGATATCGGTCTATATGATGCATGCTCAGTGGGATCTTCATTCTTTTTTTAATATTAAGGACATAGAAGCCCTATAAAATGATTGTGGTAATTTACCCAATCTAATTGCCTCTTTAAAAACTCTACCTAGCTAAGGAGAGAGAATAGAAGAGAAACATTTAAAAAAATTCTACTGTATAACCGTCTGGACCTGGTGCTTTACCAGAATTCAATGAACAAATGATACATTTTATTTCTTCATCTGTAATGGGAGTTTCTAATATTAAACGTTCTTCAGGCAATAATTTCAGAAAATTCAATTTCCTTAAGAAGTCATACATAGTATTAGGATCATTGGGAAAATCAGAATTATATGAAGAGGTATAAAAATCTTGAAAAGAGTTGTTTATTTTGTCATGATTAACTGTCAAATTATCATCTTGTTTATGAATCTTAATGGTTTGGCGTTTAACCGAGGCAGTTTTCAATTGAGTTAATAATTTACCCAATTTATCACTATGTACGTAAAATTCACTTTTGGTTTTCATTCATTTGTTTTCAATCGAGGATGTAAGTAGCAAATTATATTCCATTTGCGGCTAGAGTCTCTGTTTATAAAGCTCCTTACTGGGAGCAATGGAATATTTCTTATCAATTCCTTTGATATTATCAACCAATAATAATGCTTCATTCTTAGTACATTTCCTCAAACCAACAGAATAGGAAATAACCTGACCTCGGATATATGTCTTAAAAGTGTCCAAAGTCACGCCTTGGAAATTTCTGCTGAAAAACTAGTTGAAAAGAAGAAATTAATCTCTTTCTTCATAAACTCAACAAAATCTGAGTCGAAGCAAATTGGAGTTAAATTGCCATTGTCTAATACTAGGAACTCTAACCATTAATTTGATAGAGACTTTCACTGGAGCATGATTGGAAATGGCAATATTGTCATAGTTACAGTCAATCACAGATGGGATGAGACGAGAGTCGATAAAAAAAGTAATCAATTCTAGAGTGAGAATGATACACGTGAAGAAAATGAAAACATTTTATCCTTGGGGGTGCAGAAATCTCCAAATATCCAAAATTCCAGAATCATTCATGAAGGAATTGATAAGAGTAGCCGACTTGTTAGGTTAGACTTGAGTAGATATGGATCTATCCATTGAAGGGTTCAAACAACAATTAAAATCAACATATATTCATTTAGATCAAGGAAAACAGTAAATAAGTTATTATAAAATTCAGGATAATCCACATTTGAAGCATAAACATTAGCCATAACCACTTTTTTATTAAAAAGTTACCCAGTAGTAAACAAGAATCTGCCATTCGGATCAGAAACAGTATCATGATGAACAAATGTAATTGAGGGATCAATAAAAATTGAAGCACCTCCTATTTTAGCATGTGAATTCAAATGAAACTGATGACTCTCCAAAACCTGAAAAAATGCTGATTATCCTCTTTCCTCACATGAGTTTCTTCTATAAAAATAATATGAGCATTTAGTCTTTGGAATACTTTAAAAGTCTTACTCCGTTTAAGCTGATGGTTTAAACCATTTGTATTCCAAGAGACAAAATTAATAATCTGAGCCATAATTACATAAAATTACCATTTGGTATGTAAAGAAGCATAATGTGAACTCATGAACCCGGAAGAGGAACCAAAGCTCAGGGAGGAACCGGAGGTGACAACAATGTATCCATCTTTGCAGTTCGAAATCAGCCCACATAAGAAAACTGAAAAAAATAGAAAGATACCCTACCCTCCACCCGCAAAGCCCCCGGTCTGAGTCTGAAGAAGGCCAGAGGAAGAAATAACACTAAATCTGCCCCTGTTTCTCCAGAAGACAACTCCAAAAATATATGTTAACATAAAGACCACCCACGATCCAAAAAATAAGGATTATAATATAACAATCTTCATAAAGTAATTTCTGACAATGAAAAGAATAAGTAAACATCAGTGTATATTATAAATCGAAAACAAAGACATAAGTAATTAAAAATAACATTTCAAAAAAACAAAGGCATTATGGGAAGGAGAATGCAAAAAGAAAAAAATGGCGGAATGAAAGAACAAGAGGAAATATGAAATCAGAAGAACGAACAGCCATCTTACTTATACAAAACCAAAAGAAGACCAAGATATTCCTCCAAAAAACAATTCACCATCAATCATTAATAAAAATGTCAAAAATCAAAATATTTTTAAAAAGATTAAGAAAATTAAAAGGAGAGGAGAAAAGAACGATAATTTCATGTAAAAATCTATAATTAAAATGTAAAATATCACTACACTAGCTTATAAAGATAGAGCTTTATAGAAAAATTATAGGTTTAAAAAAAAGGCACATAGGCGCATAACCAAGACTACAAAACCATAGATTAATTAAAAATGAGTGTCCAAAGCAGGTGGATAGTGTTCATCCAAAAAAAGAGTTCAAAAGTAAAAGACTTCTAGTGTAGATAAAAGTATGTTAAATAAGGGTATTCCTGGGTTAAAAAAATAACGGTAATGGAGAGAAGCCGGATCCAACCTCACTCCATGAGTGCCGAGTGGAGAATCGCCCCTGTATTTTCTAAACTCTGAATCACTGAATTCATCATCGTTTGGAATCTCCCTGGAGCATTTTTCATCCCAAATGTTCGAACATTGTACTCAAACAGTCCAGATGGTGTCACAAATACAGATATTTCTTTAGACCTTTCTGTCAAAGGAACGCACCAGTATCCTTTCAACAGGTCAATCGTTGTAGGGTATTTAGCCTTCCCCACTCTATCAATACAGTCATCCACTCCCGGGATAGGATAAACATCTGTTTTAGTTACTGCATTAACTTTCCTGTAGACAGTACAGAATCTCATGCTTCCGCCCAGCTTAGGGACAATAACACAGGGCGATGCCCAGTCTGAGGTAGATGGCCTAATAATGCAGGCTGTCAGCATGTATTCAATTTCTTGTTCAACCATTCTATTTTTGTCTTGGTTCATTCTATAAGGGTGCTGCTTAATTGGATCAACTTTATCTACAATCACGTCATGCACTGCAGCTGTGCACTGTCTTGGACTGTGAGGGAACAAATCTTTATACTTGCTAATTAGGTCCTTCAATTGTTTTTGCTGCTTTGGCTCCAAATGATGGATTTTTCTGTCAATATTTTTCAAAACATCAGAATGTTCGAGCCTTATGGAGACTACACTGATCTCGTTAAAATTATCTGGTACCTCGGTACCAGGCTCCACAACTTTTTTGGTTGTCTTAATAGTACTCACAGGTGATGTCTCTGGGTCATGAGAAGGCTAGATCATGATTACATGCATGACTTGAGTAGCCTTCCTTCGGTCAGGAGTTCTAATAACATAATTCGAAGAATCAATTTTCTTAATTATCTCATGTTGGTCCACAAAATCCTGTTTGAAGGGTGTTGGTAAGGAGGGGGAACAGCACCAAGACCTTATCTCCAATGCGACATCTCTGTTCTCTCACGTTGCGGACATACCAAACCTTCATCTTTATCTGAGAGTGCTGTGAATTCTGCTTCGCAAGGTCACAAGCCTTGTTAAGTCTGTCTCTGAATTCCAAAACATAACTAAGTACACTTACACAGTTTCTGAACAGACCACTGCTCTCTGAGTAGGGTCAAAGGTCATATAGCTTTTTGACCAAAACAAGTCCAAACGGTCTGAACCCCAAGGATTCTTGAATCAAATCTCTAACAGCAAATAGAAGGAAGTGAACCCCTTCATCCCAGTTTTTCCCATTTTCAACACAATATATTGAAATCATGGTCTTAAGAGTAGAGTGGAACCATTCCAAGGCTTCCTGGGACTCTGGGTGATATGCAGATGACACAATGTGCTTAGCCCCCAGTTCTCTAACTATCCCCTGGAATGTTCTCAAAGTAAAGTTACCACCCTGGTCAGATTGAATTTCTTTGGGCAGACCTACCAGTGTGAAAACCTTGATGAGTGCCTTTACCACAGTCTTGTCCCTGATATTTCTGAGAGGCACCACTTCAGGGAACCTAGACACAGCACACATGATTGTTACAGATACTATAGCCAGCTGCAGTCCTTGGCAATGGGCCAACACAATCCACTATGATCCTAGAAAAAGGTTCATCAAAAGCAGGTATTGGTTTAAGTGGTGCTACTTGAATAACCTGGTTAGGTTTCCCCACACTTGGCAGGTATGGCAAATCCGGCAAAAATTCACAACATCCTTTCTTAAATTAGGCCAGTAGATTTTTCTCTGTGGCATAATCCTTGGACTGTTCAAGGGTCGGGGCAGAATACGCCTGCTGAGCCTTCCCCTTCAGCACACTTTGTAAAATGACAGCCCGCTGATCCCTTGGCGATTGCTGAGTCTGGGCCACCTTTTCGAAGTGCAGGAAATACCTGTCAACTTCAGCTTCCTCAAATGGCGGTACTAAATTAATTTATTGGCTGATATTAAATGGTACCACCAACTCCTCACCACGACCTGGCACTGGACCTCCTTGCTGTATCCTCTCTATCCTTTCCTCCTCGAACCGCCTCTGCCTTTTTGCTTCATCTCTCTGCTTGTCTGCCTCCACAGCCTTGAGCTGTTTTAATTGCAACTCATACTCATACTTCATATTTGCTGCCTGAAGCTGAACCTCAGCATCAGTAAATACTTTACCTTCAGCAAACATTTCCAACACCTCCTCTTCAAATATTCCCCTGGAGACGTAATTCTGTGCTATTAACAGCTGGATCTGAGCCCTCTTCATTCTAGTAGCCACCTTAACTTTTAATTAATGAGCAATTCCCAACAGCACATCCCTCTTAGCGTCACCCAACGCCTCAGGAATTGGTTCTGCCACAAACATATTAACCTCAAGCTCCATTTCTGCTGATATTCCACACACTCAAATCAGATGGGATTCCCTAAAATGAGATCAACTATTGAGTCAAGCACCCAAAAAATTTCAGAATGGCTGCCACCATATGTGTATATCCCGGACGAGCCCCCAATGTTGTTATGTACCCCGTATCAGGTCATAAAGGACCAGCAGAAATGGACACACCTGGAGTCTGAGTCTTCCATTATAAGCACTATTTTATTAGTATCTACATGATAAGGTCATATAAAACAAGATAAGGCAAACAGGTCTGCAGAGTATATGCATATATAAGTGAGTAAATAATATTCCCAAACTCCTTCAAGCTTAGGTGGTGAAATGATACAGTCTTAGAATGGTATAGGTATGAAGTAAGTTCAGTTCTGGATATTGAATTGAGTAGATGAGAGAGAGTGAGAGAGAGAGAGAGAGAGAGAGAGAGAGAGAGAGAGAGAGAGAGAGAGAGAGAGAGAGAGAGAGAGAGAGAGAGAGAGAGAGAGAGAGAGAAGTGAGCCAATGCCGTTGAATCTTCTACGTTGTCCTCCTGCTTATGAAAGTCACCGACTGTGACCACACAAAAGAGAGTGCCATTTTCCCACGGTAAAGCTATCAACCCAGGCGAGGGTTAAACACACCGATAGCTTTCCATCAGTCACCCCTATGTCCACACTCTGAGCAAAATCCCCACCTTTGTCATGGGCACACAAAGCTCAACGAGTGTCTGTGTCTTCCTTGTGTCTCTGGTGTGTCTGATTACCAAGCCAGTTGACTTTGTATATATTCCACAAGTGCTAAACACTAGCTGTCCATCATATAGTTCTGCCTTGCCGTTTCCAAGGCAACATGCAGGCTTTAATTGATCTCTCTCTTGCTGAAACAGCACACATGCTTTCCGCTCTCTCTCTTTTTAAAGTAACAGTTCATATTGGATAATCCTTCAGATCTCATCACACAATGGCTTCCAACAGATGGAGAGAGGAGAAATTGCATTGGGGGGGGGGGAAGAAGCCCTCACTGCACTGAGAAGAATGGGAGGAAATGCCTGAATAGGAACGTGGGGGGACAGGAAGGAGGCCACGCCAGAAGGTGATTGGTGAAGCCAGGTGGGTGGGGGATTGTGGTGAAGTAAGAAGCTGGGAGATGATAGGTGAAGCCAACTGGGGAGGAAGGAAACCTACAGGTGAGGAGGGTGGACCATAGGAGAAAGGGGAGGATTATAGTTTGGTGAAGGGAAGAGGGAAGAGGCCAGAGCATGGAATAGATGAAGAGGGAGAGAAAATTATCTGAAGGAGAAATCAATATCTGTGAGAACAGCTTGGAGGTTACTTAGAAAGAATATGAGATGTTGGACCTCCACCCTGAGAGGGGGCTCCGTGGCAAAAGAGGAGGCAACTGTCAGATGACGGTCATCCCTAAGAAGAGAAAGTCCAAGCAGAACCAACTGCCGATCGGGGGTACCTGTCTCAGGATAGTGGGCAAGGGAATGGCAGATGGAATTTAACAAGGGGAGGGTGGGATGGTGATTCAGGGAATTTTGATCCCATGTCAGATTAGGGGGAAAAAGTGTTGGTATTGGTTTGCTATTGTCAATATCCAGTGAAAAGTTTTTCTTTCACACTGATCAGTTCATTATGCACTGATTGAGTTAGAACAAGGCAAAACAATAACAATGCAGGAAGTATAAAAGCTATTGGAGGGGAGGGGGTGGGGGGAGTTGAAACAGTAGTATAGTGGTTAGCATAGCAGTATTACACTGCCAGTCATCTGGGTACAGTTGGGCTGCTGTCTGCAAGGAGTTCTCCCCATTAGTGTGTTTTGTAGCTCCAAAACATAAAACTAATTGAAACGAAAACAAGAGAGCCAGCAATACAAGTCTAACTTTGGTTTTCACTTTAAGCAAGGTGCGCATGACATGCTGTCGTGATGACATATGCCATTCACATACTTTTACATATAAACAATAATGAATTATTTAAATAACAAAGAATGCTTAATCAAACAATATATTTACAATGTTACTGAAACACTAAATACACAATTCTTGTGTGCTTCCTTGTGTGCTCCGGTTTCCTCCCACATTCTGAAGATTTTCGGGTTAGTAGGTTAATTAGTCACATGGGTGTAATGGACCACGTGAGCTTGTAGGGCTGGAGGGACCTGTTACTGTGCCGTATCTCAAAATAAATTTTATAAAGTGATATAATCCTCAGTATAAGAGAGGTCTGTTCAAGAGTTTGGTAACAGTGGGCTGTCCTTAAGCCTGTGGTACATGCTTTCAGACCTTTGTATTTTCTTCTCAATGGGCGAGAGGAGAATAGGGAATGGCCTGGGTGGGTGGTGCTTTACTGAGTAGTGGGAAGTGTGGATGGAGTCAAATGAGGGGAGGCTGGTTTGTGTCATGAACTGGACTGTCCAAAGCTATTGGCAACTCCAGTACTCAGATAGAATATGAGGGACACAAAAGATAAGAGGCCATTCAGCCCATCACATTTGCTCTGTCATTCCTCTGAGAACACGGACAAACTTTTTACCTTGGTGATAACTTTACTGCACTAACTCCATTTCTCATAAGCTATAACATCGACAATCTATCAAACCCCCTCAGAGTGCTTGAGGGTCTCAGCAGGTCAGGTGAGAGAGAAGGTGGGTCCCTGTTGTCACCTACAACCTTTCATTTCCCCCACCTTTTTACTCTGGGTTTGTCCCCCTTCCTTTCCAGTACTATCGAAGGATTCCCCCTTCCTATCCAGTCCTGAGAGTTCAACTGTTTATTCATTTCCATAGATGCTGCCTAACCTGCTGAGTTCCTCCAGCATTTTGTGTGTTGCTCTGTGTAGGCTGGTATGGCACAGTTATGTTGGCACGGTAGGGTCAGCCTGGTAGGATTGGCACGGTAGGGTCAGCATGGCAATGTAGTTGTTAGCAGATCGCTGGCAATCATGTTTCAGTTCCCACCACAGTTTGTACGTTCCCCTTGTGGGTTTCCTCCCACATTCCAAAGATGTTGGGGTTAGTGTGTTAATTGGTCACAAGGTGTAATTGTGGGCGTGGGCTTGTTGGGCCAGAAGGTCCTGTTATTTTGCAGTCTCTCTGAATAACAAAATAACAGGATTCGCCTGTGTCTATCAATCCCTGTCTTTAACACGTCGAGTGGCTGGGCCTCCAAACCTCTCAGGTAGTCACTCCCCTGTGGGTGAAGACATTTTGACTCCTCGTTCAGTAAGAGGTGTGGGAATTGTGTACAGAATTATTCCCAGCCACCAACTCTCCAACTCAGAAAAATCCCACGCACACAGGAGAAAGTGGCAGGATGATCCGGGAAAGAAAGGGTTAATGACTCCAGGCCTGTACTGGCTGGACAGTTTAGAAGAAAGAGGAGGGGATCTCATTGAGGTAGAGTGAGCGTAAGGAGGATGTTTCCTGTCATGGGGAGTCTACAGCCAGAGAGCACAGCTTCGCAATACATGGACGTCCATTTCGAACAGAGATGAGGAGAAATTCCTTTAGCCGGAGGATGGTGAATCTGTGGAATTCATTGTCCTAGATGGCTGTGGAGGTCAAGTCATTGGACATATTTAATGCAGAGATTGAAAGGTTTTTAATTGGTAAAAAGGTAAATGGTTTTGTGGGGAAGGAATATGGGGGGGGTTGGGGTTTGCGAGTTTTTGTTTCTTTTTCTTTTTGTGCAGGAGGATTGATGTCTTTCTATCAACTACTTCAATGGTTTTCTGTATTTTACAGCTATCTGGAGAAGACAAGTCTCAGAGTTGTATTCTGCCCACATACTTTGATAATAAAATAAACCTTTAAACCTTTGAATGGGGTACAGAGGGAACATAAATTTGCCATACATCAATAGGACAGCAGAGGGCAGCATTGAGACATGGGAAATTGCAGAGGGAGCTTCACTCTGTGTCTGACCCTGGGAGTGAGTGATGAGACAGTGTAGAGGGAGTTTCACCCTGTGTCTGACCCCAGGAGTGTGCGATGGGACAGTGTAGAAGGAGCTTCACTCTGTGTCTGACCCCAGGAGAGAGTGATGGGACAGTGTAGAGAGAGTTTCACCCTGTGTCTGACCCCAGGAGTGTCTGATGGGACAGTGTAGAGAGTGTTTCACCCTGTGTCTGACCCCAGGAGTGTGTGATGGGACAGTGTAGAAGGAGCTTCACTCTGTGTCTGACCCCAGGAGTGTGTGATGGGACAGTGTAGAGGGAGCTTCACTCTGTGTCTGACCTCGGGAGTGAGTGATGGGACAGTGTAGAGGGAGTTTCACTCTGTGCCTGACCCCGGGAATTTGTGATGGGACAGTGTAGAGGGAGCTTCACTCTGTGTCTGACCCTGGGAGTGTGTGATGGGACAGTGAGAGAGTTTCACTCTGTATCTGACCCTGGGAGTGTGTGATGGGACAAAGTGGAGGGAGCTTCACTCTGTGTCTGTTCCTGGGAGTGTGTGATGGGACAGTGTATGTCGTAGTTTCTTGAAATAACCAGGAGACGCAGAAAATTCTTCGAGAAGTTTAAGCCTTTATTTGCAAACAAAAGCTGAGACGATTAATGAGCGTGTCACTAATTGTCCGCCGAGCTCTAGTTCACAGCATTCTTTATAGTAATTTCTTATCTTAGTCGCATTAGCATGTACTTGTTCTAATGCCTTGACTGGTTCTCACACCATCACACCATCGCAGAATCCTGTCCACCACAGTTATCTCTACATGCCTACTTTCACTGTTAGCTACATTCTTAAGGCACTGAGTTTACTTTCACTGTTAGCTACAATCTCAAGACACTGATGTGTTCAATACGACAGAGACAATACAGAGATTACATTCTGGCTAATAAATTGGATACATATTAAATAGCAAACACAAGGCTGGTCACATAGTTCTGGCCATACAGCAAACGTTGCCTGCCGTACCCTCTGCCTCACTCTGTCAAACCCGTCTCCGTCAGTTCTCGGGTCGTTCGAGTTTATTATGCCAGCCATTTCCATTAGTTCATTAAATTTGGAGGTTCCCATCAGCCTTATCAATAGTGCCTTTAAATCTCCCATAGCCAGTAATCGTCCCGCCGTTTCTTCTTCAAAGGCTCTAATCCGTTTCCCTGCCCCTTCATGTAGACTGGGCAGAGTGTTTTTCAGCCCTTCTAGGCCCTGGAATCCCTAAGGGATATACTGCACTTGTCCTGATCCTTTTACCAACAATGGGCTAATTCTTCCTCCTACTTCCCACCTACCCTGGCTCTCCTCCTCACCTGACTCCCCATCCGTCTCTGGGTATGTCTTTACTGCCTCACACACAAATTTCTCCGGGGTCCTCTTCTTCCCTCAGTCTCCCTGTGGAGTCCTTCCTTTCTGTCCTGATTCAATACTTGGTCAGCCCCTGGAGTACTTTTCACATCTCCTCTGGCAATTCCTTCTCAGCAAGTTGAATAGGGAGTTAACATCGGCATGTGGCAAAGGTAATGTCGCAGTAGTTATGGGGGATTTCAACATGCAGGTGAACTGGGAGAATCAGGTTGGTGCTGGACCCCAGGATAGGGAGTTTGTAGAGTGCCTACGGGATGCATTCTTGGAAGAGCTTGTACGAGAGCTGACCAGGGACAAGACTATTCTGCATTTAGTGTTATGTAATGAACAGGATTTGATAAGCGATCCTGCAGTAAAGGAGCCATTAGGAGGTAGTGATCATAATATGATGTTTTTATCTGCAATTTGAGAAGGATAAGGGCAGCTCGGAGGTGCCAGTGTTGCAGTTAAACAGGGGAAACTATGGAGCCATGAGGGAGGAGCTGGCCAAAGTTGACTGGAAGGATAGCCTAGCAGAAAAGACAGTGGAACAGCAATGGGCAGGTATTCTTGGGAATAATGCACAAGGTGCAACATCAGTTCATCCCCCAAAGAAGGAAGGATTCAAAGGGAGGAAAGGGGCCAAAGTGGTTGACAAAGGAAGTCAGAGATTGCATAGCATTAAAAAAAGGAAGTATAACAGAGCTGAGGTGAGTGGGAGGACAGATGATTGGGAAGTTTTTAAGGAACAACAGAACTTAACTAAAAAGACAATACAGGGAGAAAAAATGAGGTATAAATGCAAGCTAGCCAGGAATATAAAGGAAGATAGCGAAAGCTTTTTTAGGTATGTGAAGAGAAAGAAGACAGTTAAGAACAATGTTGGGCCCTTGAAGAATGAATTGGGTGAAATTGTTATGGGAAACAGAGAAATGGCAGAAGAATTTAATGAGTACTTTAATCTGTTTTCATTAAGGAAGACACAAGCAATCTCCTAGATGTATGGATGGGCCAAGGACATAGGGTAACAGAGGAAATGAAACAGATTGACATTAGGAAGGAAACAGTGATGAGAAGACTGATGGGACTGAAGGCTGACAAATCCCCAGGTCCAGATGGTCTGCATCCTAGGGTACTAAAGGAGGTGGCCCTGGAAATTGCGGATGCATTGGTAATCATTTTCCAAAGTTCCTTAGATTCAGGATCAGTTCCTGAGGATTGGAGAATGGCTAATGTTATCCCACTTTTTAAGAAAGGAGGGAGGGAGAAAACAGAGAACTATCGACCTGTCAGCCTGACATCAGTGGTGGGGAAGATGCTAGAGTCCATTACTAAGGATGAAATAGTGGCATATCTAGATAGCAGTGATAAGATTGGGCCAAGCCAGCATGGATTTACCAAGGGTAAATCATGCTTGACTAATCTGTTGGAGTTTTTCGAGGATGTAACCAGGAAGTTAGATGGGGGAGATCCAGTGGATGTAGTGTACCTCGATTTTCAGAAGGCATTTGATAAGGTCCCACATAGAAGATTGGTGGGTAAAATCAAAGCTCAGGGCATCGGGGGAAGACATTAGCATGGATAGAAAACTGGTTGGCAGATAGAAAGGAAAGGGTAGTGGTGAATGGGTGTTTCTCGGAATGGCAGGTGGTGACTAGTGGGGTGCCACTGGGCTCGGTATTGGGACCACAGCTGTTTACAATTTATGTCAACGATTTGGATGAAGGCATTGAAAATAACATCAGCAAATTTGCTGATGATACTAAGCAGGGTGGCAGTGTGACATGTGATGAGGATGTTAGGAGAATTCAAGGTGACTTGGATAGGCTGGGTGAGTGGGCAGATACTTGGCAGATGACGTTTAATGTGAATAAGTGTGAGGTTATCCACTTTGGGAGTAAGAACAGGAAGGCAGATTATTATCTGAACAGTGTAGAGTTAGGTAAGGGAGAAATACAAAGAGATCTAGGAGTCCTTGTTCATCAGTCACTGAAGGTGAATGAGCAAGTGCAGCAGGCAGTGAAGAAGGCTAATGGAATGTTGGCCTTTATTACAAGGGGAATTGAGTACAAGAGCAAGGACATCCTTTTGCAATTGTACAGGGCCCTGGTGAGACCACACCTGGAGTATTGTGTACAGTTTTGGTCTCCAGGGTTAAGGAAGGACATCCTGGCTGTAGAGGAAGTGCAGCGTAGATTCACGAGGTTAATTCCTGGGATGTCTGGACTGTCTTACGCAGAGAGGTTAGAGAGACTGGACTTGTACACGCTGGAATTAAGGAGATTGAGAGGGGATCTGATTGAAACATATAAGATTATTAAGGGATTGGACAAGATAGAGGCAGGAAATATGTTCCAGATGCTGGGAGAGTCCAGTACCAGAGGGCATGGTTTGAGAATAAGGGGTAGGTCATTTAGGACAGAGTTAAGGAAAAACTTCTTCTCCCAGAGAGTTGTGAGGGTGTGGAATGCACTGCCTCGGAAGGTAGTGGAGGACAATTCTCTGGATGCTTTCAAGAAGGAGCTAGATAGGTATCTTATGTATTGGGGAATCAAGGGATATGGGGACAAGGCAGGAACTGGGTATTGATAGTAGATGATCAGCCATGATCTCAAAATGGCGGTGCAGGCTCGAAGGGCCGAATGGTTTACTTCTGCACCTATTGTCTATTGTCTATTGTAACTTCTCCCTGCATGTTCACTGTTCCCGTCAGCAGGGGGCACTGCTTAGGGGTTCCTTCCTCATTATAGGGAGGAGGCCTTTCTGCTTCTTTCACATCTGGGTATGGCGCTGAAGCCAGCTTCTCACTGTACCTCTCTTTCTGTCTAACAGGCTGTTTCTCCAGCACCTTAGTGTCTTCCTTGCTTGTAATCATTATTCTACCTGTCCTCCTCAGCCTCTTTCCCTCTGTTCTGAAGAGTTTTAGCACTTCCATTTCTCGTCCTCTTTTCTTTTCTTAGATTTATCTTTTGGTTTGTAATTTTTAATTAGCGCCTCCATTTCTTCACACATGCTTACATCAAACGTTCCTTCTCTTGGCCATTTTGTGACCAGGTTCTTGGTTCTTTTTTCGCATTTTTCTGAAGTTTTTGTAATCTCATTTTTACTACTGGGAATTTTTTGCTCAGAATCTCTACTGCCATTCCTTTATCTATCATGTTGTTCTCTCTTTTAAGATATTTCAGAGATTCACTGTTCGTTTACTGGATAATACAATTTACTCTAATTCTATGCCTAGTCTATCATCTATCGACCAGCGCTTTAAACTATTTATCGGACTGTCCTTGCTTCCTATGCCATTCTGCCCGTGCAGACCTCTATCTAGAGCAGTATCCACAGAACTTTCTCTTTGCACCTCGTCTATTCAGACCCTTATCTCTTAAGGCGGTATCCATGAGGATTTTCTCTATTTTCCTTTCCCTGCCCATTCAGACCTTCATTTTGTACGAAGCGGTATCCACAGGGACTTACCAACACCACGTGGAATTTTTCTTCACTTAACTCTTTATTAGCTTATTTGTACTTACCCTCACTGCAGTGTTCTCGATCAATCCTCTGAGCCTCCTGTTAACCCCCAATTCTGCCAGATTCTTTGGACCGGAGAGACCCTTCGGCAGTGGTTCCACACTTCTGAGACTCCGAGACCTCCCCAAAACCAACAGAATTCTTAGTCCAAATTGTCGCAAGAAGCGCTTACCTTTTTTTTGGGTGCACCCTTAATTCTGTTAACCCTGTGGGGATCCCGAGAGGACCGGGAAGTGTCCACAATCTGCCATTCCCTTTCCACGAGTCTCTTTCAGGTCCTGGGAGTGTGTGATGGGACAGTGTGGAGGGAGATTTACTCTGTGTCTGATCCTGGGAGTGTGATGGAACAGCGTATGTCATGGTTTCTTGAAATAACCAGGAAATGCAGAAAATTCTTTGAGAAGTTTAAGCCTTTATTTGCAAACAAAAGCTGAGACGTTTAATGAGCGTGTCACTAATTGTCTGCTGAGCATTAGTTCACAGTATTCTTTATAGTAATTTCTTATCTTAGTCGCATTAGCATGTACTTGTTCTAGTGCCTTGACTGGTTCTCACACCATCACACCATCACACGATCCTGTCTAGTCTACCCCTTGGAACATGTGTCCCCCTTCCCGGCCTTGACTGGTCCCCGTACCATCACACCATCGCACGATCCCGTCTCTACATGCTTACTTTCACTGTTAGCTACATTCTCAAGGCACTGATGTGTTCAATACTACAGAGACAATACAGAGATTATATTCTGGAGAATAAATTGGATACATAGTAAATAGCAAACACAAGGCTGGTCACATAGTTCTGGCCACACAGAAAAAGTTGCAACTTTATTCTCCAATATAATTATTCTCCAAAATGTAGAGGGAGCTTCACTCTATGTCTGACACTGGGAGAGTGTGATGGGACAGTGTAGGGGGAGTTTCACTCTGTGTCTGACCCTGGGAGTGAGTGATGGGACAGTGTAGAGGGAGCTTCACTCTGTCTGACCCTGGGAGTGTGTGATGGGACAGTGAGGGAGCTTCACTTTTTGTCTGACCCTGGGAGTGGGTGATGGGACAGTGTAGAGGGAGTTTCACTCTGTGTCTGACCCTGGGAGTGTGTGATGGGACAGTGTAGAGGGAGATTCACTCTGTGTCTGACCCCGGGAGTGTGTGATGGGACAGTGTAGAGGGAGTTTCACTCTGTGTCTGACCCCGGAAGTGTGTGATGGGACAGTGTAGAGGGAGCTTCTCTCTGTGTCTGACCCTGGGAGTGTGTGATGGGACGGTGTAGAGGGAGTTTCACTCTGTGTCTGACCCCGGGAGTGTGTGATGGGAGAGTGTAGAGGGAGTTTCACTCTGTGTCTGACCCCGGGAGTGTGTGATGGGACAGTGTAGAGGGAGTTTCACTCTGTGTCTGACCCTGGGAGTGTGTGATGGGACAGTGAGGGAGCTTCACTTTTTGTCTGATCCTGGGAGTGTCTGATGGGACAGTGTAGAGGGAGATTCACTCTGTGTCTGACCCCGGGAGTGTGTGATGGGACAGTGTAGAGGGAGTTTCACTCTGTGTCTGACCCCGGGAGTTTGTGATGGGAGAGTGTAGAGGGAGTTTCACTCTGTGTCTGACCCTGGGAGTGTGTGATGGGACAGTGTAGAGGGAGTTTCACTCTGTGTCTGACCCTGGGAGTGTGTGATGGGACAGTGTAGAGGGAGTTTCTCTCTGTGTCTGACCCTGGGAGTGTGTGATGAGACAGTGTAGAGGGAGTTTCACTCTGTGTCTGACCCTGGGAGTGTGTGATGGGACAGTGTAGAGAAAGTTTCACCCTGTACGTATGGGACACGGTTAGTAAGTTACAGGTTGGTGATTTTGGCAACACAAGCATGGTGATACTTGCGGGCTGCCCCCAGCACGTCCTCACTGTGCTGGTCACTGACGCTGACGACACATTCACTGTGTCTGAATCTGAATGTCAAACTCCAGACCGTTGTGACTGCACGGAAGCTGTCAATGGGAAATAGCAAAGTCTTTATTCACAAATGAAAAGTAATCTTTTAACTCAGAGAGCCTCACAAGAGATTGTGGGAGCTTGCTGTGCAGTTGGACTGTGACCTTGCTGTCTGTACGAGAAACTTCCCAAGTCCCAGATAAATAATTATTCGTTTAGTCAGAGATACAGCATGGTAACAGACCTGACTGTGCCCAATGAACCTGCCAACCCGTACGTCTTTGGACTGTGGGAGGAAACCGGAGCCCCCGGAGGAAACCCATGGGGACACAGGGAGAACATACAAACTCCTTACAGACAGTGATGGGAATTGAATCTGGCTTACTGGCTGTGTAATAGTGTTTCACTAACTGCTATCTCAGCGTGCCATCCATGGAAATAATATCATGCCCACACAACTGTGGGCTGTGGGAAGACACCGGAGGAAATGTGTGGTTACGGACAGAATGTACACAATTGTGTTTCCCTTACCCCTCTCCCAGTGAGGCCTAGTCTTTCCTCATAGCCTGACGAAGGCAATCTGCACTTAATGTGGTTCACAGAAGGTGTTTTGCATCATGCTTGTCCCTTTCCCTTTAATTTGAATTTAAAGGGATCATGCACAGTCTGATGGGTTTATTTTCTCTTCTTGAAAGCTACATTTAAACATTTTCTGTCTGTCAGCAGGTTTTCCCCATGACAGATCCACACTCAGGCCAAGGGGCAATCCTTAACACCTCAACCACTGGCCAGAAAAGGGCCAGTAACATCATGAATGGTCCCACTCCCTCTGCTCATGGACTGTTTGTCTGACTCCCATCAGGGAGGAGGCTATATAGCATCTACACCAGTACCACCAGACTCAAAACCAGTGACTTTCCCCAAACAGTAAGGGGGGAGCCTCGGTTTGTTCTGCGAAGATGTCAGACTGAGAGGGTTTGTTCTGAGCAGAGATCAGACAGACTGGGTTTGATCTGAGGGGAGATCGGACAGACTGGGTTTGGTCTGAGGGGAGATCAGACAGACTGGGTTTGGTCTGAGGGGAGATCAGACAGACTGTGTTTGGTCTAAGAGGAGATCGGACAGACTGGGTTTGGTCTGAGGGGAGATGGGACAGACTGGGTTTGGTCTGAGGGGAGATCGGACAGACTGGGTTTGGTCTGAGGGGAGATCGGACAGACGGGGTTTGGTCTGAGGGGAGATCGGACGGACGGGGTTTGGTCTGAGGGGAGATCGGACAGACTGGGTTTGGTCTGAGGGTGATTCGACAGACTGGGTTTGGTCTGAGAGGAGATCGGACAGACTGGGTTTGGTCTGAGGGAGATTGAACAGACTGGGTCTGGTCTGAGGGGAGTTTGGACAGACTGGGTTTGGTCTGAGGGGAGTTTGGACAGACTGGGTTTGGTCTGATGGTGATCGGACAGACTGGGTTTGGTCTGAGGGGAGATCGGACAGACTGGGTTTGGTCTGAGGGAAGATAATGATAATGCCCAATTAGTTTCACAGCTGAAAAGACTGAACATGCCTTTTGGGGATGTGGTAAATGAGGAAGTAGCTGGAAGTATCTCGTCTTTCATTGCGGTAGGAAGAACAACAGAGAACTATCAGTGACTTGTGCAAGATAAGATTACAGATTAGCGTGATCTGTCAGACATTCATCGAAGTAAACAGTTTCTTGTGTCACAGATAGAGATGCACCACATTAAGCTGAGATGCACCCAGACAGGGTGCTGTGTATGGTGTTTGATAACTCTGGTCTTGTACTCACTGGAGTTTAGAAGAATGTTGGGGGATGCAGGGGATCTCATTGAAACCTATGCAATACTGAGAGACCTAGATAGATTGGACATGGAGAGGTTGTTTCCAATTGTGGGGAAGTCTTGGAACTGAGGGCACAACCTCAGAATCGAAGGACAGCCATTTAGAACAGAGATGAGGAGGAATTTCTTTAGCTAGAGAATGGAGAATCTGTGGAATTCATTGCCACAGGCAGCTGTGGAGGCCAAATCATTGAGCATTTTTAAAGCAAGGCTTGAAAGGTTCCTGATTAGTCAGGGAGTTAAACGTTGTGGGGAGAAGCGATGGAAATGGAGTTGAGATGTAAAATAAATCAGACATGATGGAATGGTGGAGCAGACTTGATGGGCTGAATTGCTTAATTCTGCTCCTAAGTCTTATGGTGATGTAAAAAAGTTCATTCTTGTAAATTGTTTGTATAATAAATTAAAAACACACATTTCTGTGGTCACCCAGCAGTGGATTTGCTGAGAGGATGCGGACAAGATGCAAGAGCCATTCCCGGCAGCTGTGTAACAGTGGACTGACTCTCTGATGTACGGGTGTACCCCGGCAGACTACAAGTCTGCTGGAAGATCATCAACTCAGTGACGGACATACTTTGTGTCAGGGAATGTCGAGGAGGCTTATCCTGAAAGCAGAGCAGCGGAGACGATTCAGCCGTGAGCAATAAGTTTAATAATAGACTGTAAATTAACAAGCCACGTGGGGTCCACAAAACAAGAGAAACAGAAACTCAACACAACAAGCAACAAGGTAAACATTAGGCAGGGAGAGTGAGGCAGAGGGTGCGGTCTATGGAGTTTGATAACTCTGGTATTGTACTCGCTGTAGTTTAGAAGACTGCTGGGGGCTGCAGGGATCTCATTGAAACCTATGCAATACTGTGTGGCCTAGAGGAATGGACCACAGGATGTTTCTGGTTGTGTGATGTCTTGGAATTGAGGGCACTGAATGAGAAATGTCTGTGAGATTGGACAGAGTGGATTTGGTCTGTGGAGAGATCGGAGAGACTGGGTTTGGTCTGAGGGGAGATCGGACAGACTGGGTTTGGTCTGTGGAGAGATCGGAGAGACTCGGTTTGGTCTGAGGAGAGATCGGACAGACTGGGTTTGGTCTGAGGGGAGATCAGACAAACTGGGTTTGATCTGAGGAGAGATCGGACAGACTGGGTTTGGTCTGAGGGGAGATGAGACAGACCGGGTTTGGTCTGAGGGGAGATGGGACAGACTGGGTTTGATCTGAGGGGAGACCGGACAGACTGGGTTTGGTCTGAGGCGAGATCGGACAGACTGGGTTTGGTCGGAGGTGAGATCGGACAGACTGGGTTTGGTCCGAGGGGAGATCAGACAGACTGGGTTTGGTCTGAGTGAAGATCGGACAGACTGGGTCTGGGCTGAGGGGAGATCGGACAGACTGGGTTTGGTCTGAGAGGAGATCGTACAGACTGGGTTTTGTCTGATGGTGATCGGACAGACTAGGTTCGGTCTGAGGGAAGATTGGACAGTCTGGGTTTTGTCTGAGGGAGATTGGACAGACTGGGTTTGGTCTGAGGGGAGATCGTACAGACTGGGTTTTGTCTGATGGAGATCGGACAGACTGGGTTTGGTCTGATGGTGATGGGACAGAATGGGTTCGGTCTGAGGGAAGATTGGACAGACTGGGTTTGGTCTGATGGAGATTGGACAGACTGGGTTTGGTCTGAGGGGAGATCGGACAGACTGGGTTTTGTCTGATGGAGATCGGACAGACTGGGTTTGGTCTGAGGGGAGATCGTACAGACTGGGTTTTGTCTGAGGGAAGATCGGACAGACTGGGTTTGGTCTGAGAAGAGATCGTACAGACTGGGTTTTGTCTGATGGAGATCGGACAGACTGGGTTTGGTCTGAGGGGAGATCGTACAGACTGGGTTTTGTCTGAGGGAAGATTGGATAGACTGGGTTTGGTCTGAGAGGATATCGGACAGGCTGGGTTTGGTCTGAGAGGATATCGGACAGACTGGGTTTGGTCTGAGAAGAGATCGTACAGACTGGGTTTTGTCTGATGGAGATCGGACAGACTGGGTTTGGTCTGAGGGGAGATCGTACAGACTGGGTTTTGTCTGAGGGAAGATTGGATAGACTGGGTTTGGTCTGAGGGGAGATGAGACAGACCGGGTTTGGTCTGAGGGGAGATGGGACAGACTGGGTTTGATCTGAGGGGAGACCGGACAGACTGGGTTTGGTCTGAGGCGAGATCGGACAGACTGGGTTTGGTCGGAGGTGAGATCGGACAGACTGGGTTTGGTCCGAGGGGAGATCAGACAGACTGGGTTTGGTCTGAGTGAAGATCGGACAGACTGGGTCTGGGCTGAGGGGAGATCGGACAGACTGGGTTTGGTCTGAGAGGAGATCGTACAGACTGGGTTTTGTCTGATGGTGATCGGACAGACTAGGTTCGGTCTGAGGGAAGATTGGACAGTCTGGGTTTTGTCTGAGGGAGATTGGACAGACTGGGTTTGGTCTGAGGGGAGATCGTACAGACTGGGTTTTGTCTGATGGAGATCGGACAGACTGGGTTTGGTCTGATGGTGATGGGACAGAATGGGTTCGGTCTGAGGGAAGATTGGACAGACTGGGTTTGGTCTGATGGAGATTGGACAGACTGGGTTTGGTCTGAGGGGAGATCGGACAGACTGGGTTTTGTCTGATGGAGATCGGACAGACTGGGTTTGGTCTGAGGGGAGATCGTACAGACTGGGTTTTGTCTGAGGGAAGATCGGACAGACTGGGTTTGGTCTGAGAAGAGATCGTACAGACTGGGTTTTGTCTGATGGAGATCGGACAGACTGGGTTTGGTCTGAGGGGAGATCGTACAGACTGGGTTTTGTCTGAGGGAAGATTGGATAGACTGGGTTTGGTCTGAGAGGATATCGGACAGGCTGGGTTTGGTCTGAGAGGATATCGGACAGACTGGGTTTGGTCTGAGAAGAGATCGTACAGACTGGGTTTTGTCTGATGGAGATCGGACAGACTGGGTTTGGTCTGAGGGGAGATCGTACAGACTGGGTTTTGTCTGAGGGAAGATTGGATAGACTGGGTTTGGTCTGAGAGGAGATCGTACAGACTGGGTTTTGTCTGATGGTGATCGGACAGACTGGGTTCGGTCTGAGGGGAGATTGGACAGACTGGGTTTTGTCTGAGGGAGATTGGACAGACTGGGTTTGGCCTGAGGGGAGATTGTACAGAGTGGGTTTTGTCTGAGGGACATTGGACAGACTGGGTTTTGTCTGAGGGAGATTGGACAGACTGGGTTTGGTCTGAGGGGAGATCGGACAGACTGGGTTTGGTCTGAGGGTGATTGGACAGACTGGGTTTGGTCTGAGGGAAGATAATGATAATGCCCAATTAATTTCACAGCTGAAAAGACTGAACTTGCTTTTTGGGGACGTGGTAAATGAGGAAGTATCTGAATGTATCTTGTTTTTCATTGTGGTAGGAAAAACAACACAGAACTATCAGTGACTTGTGCAAGATAAGATTACAGATTGGCTTTATCTGTTGGACATTCATCGAAATAAACAGTTTCTTGTGTCACAGACAGAGATGTACCACATCGAGCCAAGATGCACCCAGACATGGTGCTGTTTATGGTGTTTTATATCTCTGGTCTTGTACTCACTGGAGTTTAGAAGAATGCTGGGGGTGCAGGGGATCTCATTGAAACCTCTGCAATACTGTGAAACCTGGAGGGAGTGAACATGGAGAGGATATTTCCGATTGTGGGGAAGTCTTGAAATTGAGGGCACAGCCTCAGAATAGAAGGACGGCAATTTAGAACAGAGATGAGGAGGAATCTCTTTAGCCAGGGAGTGGTAAATCTGTGGAATTCATTTCCACAGGCAGCTGTGGAGACCAAATCATTGGGCATATTTAAAGCAGAGCTTGTTAGGTTCCTGATTAGTCAGGGAGTTAAAGGTTGTGGGGAGAAGGGAGGAGAAAGGGGTTGAGATGGAAAATAATTCAGATTTGATGGAATAGTGGAGCAGACTTGATGGGCTGAATGGCTTAATTCTGCTCCTATGCCTAATGGTGATGTAAAAAGTTCATTCTTGTAAATTGTTTGTATAATAAATTAAAAACACACATTTCTGTGGTCACCCAGCAGTGGATTTGCTGAGAGGATGTGGAGAAGATGCAAGAGCCCGTGTTACAGTTCATTCCCAGCAGCTGTGTAACAGTGGACTGACTCTCTGATGTACGGGTGTACCCCGGCAGACTACAAGTCTGCTGGAAGATCATCAACTCAGTGACGGACATACTTTGTGTCAGGGAATGTCGAGGAGGCTTATCCTGAAAGCAGAGCAGCGGAGACAATTCATCTGTGAGCAATAAGTTTAATAATAGACTGTAAATTAACAAGCCACGTGGGGTCCACAAAACAAGAGAAATAGAAACTCAACACAACAAGCAACAAGGTAAACATTAGGCAGGGAGAGTGAGGCAGAGGGTGCGGTCTATGGTGTTTGATAACTCTGGTATTGTACTCGCTGTAGTTTATAAGACTGCTGGGGGCTGCAGGGATCTCATTGAAACCTATGCAATACTGTGTGGCCTAGAGGAATGGACCACAGGATGTTTCTGGTTGTGTGAAGTCTTGGAATTGAGGGCACTGAATGAGAAATGTCTGTGAGATTGGACAGAGTGTTTGGTCTGTGGAAAGATCGGAGAGACTCGGTTTGGTCTGAGGAGAGATCGGACAGACTGGATTTGGTCTGAGGGGAGATCGGACAGACTGGGTTTGGTCTGAGGGGAGATCGGACAGACTGGGTTTGGTCTAGGAGAGATCAGACAGTCTGGGTTTGGTCTGAGAGGAGATCGGACAGACTGGGTTTGGTCTGAGAGGAGATCGTACAGACTGGGATTTGTCTGATGGTGATGGGACAGACTGGGTTCGGTCTGAGGGAAGATTGGACAGACTGGGTTTTGTCTGATGGAGATCGGACAGTCTGGGTTTGGTCTAATGGGAGATCGGACAGACTGGGTTTGGTCTGAGGGGAGATCGGACAGACTGGGTTTGGTCTAGGAGAGATCAGACAGTCTGGGTTTGGTCTGAGAGGAGATCGGACAGACTGGGTTTGGTCTGAGAGGAGATCGTACAGACTGGGTTTTGTCTGATGGTGATGGGACAGACTGGGTTCGGTCTGAGGGAAGATTGGACAGACTGGGTTTTGTCTGATGGAGATCGTACAGACTGGGTTTTGTCTGATGGTGATGGGACAGACTGGGTTCGGTCTGAGGGAAGATTGGACAGACTGGGTTTTGTCTGATGGTGATCGGACAGACTGGGTTCGGTCTGAGGGAAGATTGGACAGACTGGGTTTTATCTGAGGGAGATTGGACAGACTGGGTTTGTTCTGAGGGGAGATCGGACAGTCTGGGTTTGGACTGAGGGGAGATCATACAGACTGGGTTTTGTCTGATGGAGATCGGACAGACTGGGTTTGGTCTGAGGGGAGATCGGACAGACTGGGTTTGGTCTGAGGAGAGATCTGACAGATTTGGTTTGGTCTGAGGGGAGATCGGTCAGACTGTATTTGGTCTGAGGGGAAATCAGTCAGACTGGGTTTGGTCTGAGGGGAGATCGGACAGACTGGGTTTGTTCTGAGGGGAGATCGGACAGACTGGGTTTGGTCTGAGGGGAGATCAGACAGACTGGGTTTAGTCTGAGGAGAGATCGGACAGACTGGGTTTGATCTGAGAGGAGATCGGACAGACTGGGTTTGGTCTGAGGGTGATCGGGCAGACTGGATTTGGTCTGATGGAGATCGGACAGACTGGGTTTGGTCTGAGCGGAGATCGTACAGACTGGGTTTTGTCTGAGGGAAGATTGGATAGACTGGGTTTGGTCTGAGAGGATATCGGACAGACTGGTTTGGTCTGATGGTGATCGGACAGACTGGGTTTGGTCTGAGGGAAGATTGGACAGACTGGGTTACGTCTGAGGGAGATTGGACAGACTGGGTTTGTTCTGAGGGGAGATCGGACAGACTGGGTTTGGACTGAGGGGAGATCGTACAGACTGGGTTTTGTCTGATGGAGATTGGACAGACTGGGTTTGGTCTGAGGGGAGATCGGACAGACTGGGTTTGTTCTGAGGGGAGATCGGACAGACTGGGTTTGATCTGATAGGAGATCGGACAGACTGGGTTTGGTCTGAGGGAAGATTGGACAGACTGGGTTTGGTCTGATGGAGTTTGGACAGACTGGGTTTGGTCTGAGGGGAGATCAGACAGTCTGGGTTTGGTCTGAGAGGAGATCGGACAGACTGGGTTTGGTCTGAGAGGAGATCGTACAGACTGGGTTTTGTCTGATGGTGATGGGACAGACTGGGTTCGGTCTGAGGGAAGATTGGACAGACTGGGTTTTGTCTGATGAAGATCGTACAGACTGGGTTTTGTCTGATGGTGATGGGACAGACTGGGTTCGGTCTGAGGGAAGATTGGACAGACTGGGTTTTGTCTGATGGTGATCGGACAGACTGGGTTCGGTCTGAGGGAAGATTGGACAGACTGGGTTTTGTCTGAGGGAGATTGGACAGACTGGGTTTGTTCTGAGGGGAGATCGGACAGTCTGGGTTTGGACTGAGGGGAGATCATACAGACTGGGTTTTGTCTGATGGAGATCGGACAGACTGGGTTTGGTCTGAGGGGAGATCGGACAGACTGGGTTTGGTCTGAGGAGAGATCTGACAGATTGGGTTTGGTCTGAGGGGAGATCGGTCAGACTGGGTTTTGTCTGATGGAGATCGGACAGACTGGGTTTGGTCTGAGGGGAGATCGTACAGACTGGGTTTTGTCTGAGGGAAGATTGGATAGACTGGGTTTGGTCTGAGGGGAGATGAGACAGACCGGGTTTGGTCTGAGGGGAGATGGGACAGACTGGGTTTGATCTGAGGGGAGACCGGACAGACTGGGTTTGGTCTGAGGCGAGATCGGACAGACTGGGTTTGGTCGGAGGTGAGATCGGACAGACTGGGTTTGGTCCGAGGGGAGATCAGACAGACTGGGTTTGGTCTGAGTGAAGATCGGACAGACTGGGTCTGGGCTGAGAGGATATCGGACAGACTGGGTTTGGTCTGATGGTGATGGGACAGAATGGGTTCGGTCTGAGGGAAGATTGGACAGACTGGGTTTGGTCTGATGGAGATTGGACAGACTGGGTTTGGTCTGAGGGGAGATCGGACAGACTGGGTTTTGTCTGATGGAGATCGGACAGACTGGGTTTGGTCTGAGGGGAGATCGTACAGACTGGGTTTTGTCTGAGGGAAGATCGGACAGACTGGGTTTGGTCTGAGAAGAGATCGTACAGACTGGGTTTTGTCTGATGGAGATCGGACAGACTGGGTTTGGTCTGAGGGGAGATCGTACAGACTGGGTTTTGTCTGAGGGAAGATTGGATAGACTGGGTTTGGTCTGAGGGGAGATGAGACAGACCGGGTTTGGTCTGAGGGGAGATGGGACAGACTGGGTTTGATCTGAGGGGAGACCGGACAGACTGGGTTTGGTCTGAGGCGAGATCGGACAGACTGGGTTTGGTCGGAGGTGAGATCGGACAGACTGGGTTTGGTCCGAGGGGAGATCAGACAGACTGGGTTTGGTCTGAGTGAAGATCGGACAGACTGGGTCTGGGCTGAGGGGAGATCGGACAGACTGGGTTTGGTCTGAGAGGAGATCGTACAGACTGGGTTTTGTCTGATGGTGATCGGACAGACTAGGTTCGGTCTGAGGGAAGATTGGACAGTCTGGGTTTTGTCTGAGGGAGATTGGACAGACTGGGTTTGGTCTGAGGGGAGATCGTACAGACTGGGTTTTGTCTGATGGAGATCGGACAGACTGGGTTTGGTCTGATGGTGATGGGACAGAATGGGTTCGGTCTGAGGGAAGATTGGACAGACTGGGTTTGGTCTGATGGAGATTGGACAGACTGGGTTTGGTCTGAGGGGAGATCGGACAGACTGGGTTTTGTCTGATGGAGATCGGACAGACTGGGTTTGGTCTGAGGGGAGATCGTACAGACTGGGTTTTGTCTGAGGGAAGATCGGACAGACTGGGTTTGGTCTGAGAAGAGATCGTACAGACTGGGTTTTGTCTGATGGAGATCGGACAGACTGGGTTTGGTCTGAGGGGAGATCGTACAGACTGGGTTTTGTCTGAGGGAAGATTGGATAGACTGGGTTTGGTCTGAGAGGATATCGGACAGGCTGGGTTTGGTCTGAGAGGATATCGGACAGACTGGGTTTGGTCTGAGAAGAGATCGTACAGACTGGGTTTTGTCTGATGGAGATCGGACAGACTGGGTTTGGTCTGAGGGGAGATCGTACAGACTGGGTTTTGTCTGAGGGAAGATTGGATAGACTGGGTTTGGTCTGAGAGGAGATCGTACAGACTGGGTTTTGTCTGATGGTGATCGGACAGACTGGGTTCGGTCTGAGGGGAGATTGGACAGACTGGGTTTTGTCTGAGGGAGATTGGACAGACTGGGTTTGGCCTGAGGGGAGATTGTACAGAGTGGGTTTTGTCTGAGGGACATTGGACAGACTGGGTTTTGTCTGAGGGAGATTGGACAGACTGGGTTTGGTCTGAGGGGAGATCGGACAGACTGGGTTTGGTCTGAGGGTGATTGGACAGACTGGGTTTGGTCTGAGGGAAGATAATGATAATGCCCAATTAATTTCACAGCTGAAAAGACTGAACTTGCTTTTTGGGGACGTGGTAAATGAGGAAGTATCTGAATGTATCTTGTTTTTCATTGTGGTAGGAAAAACAACACAGAACTATCAGTGACTTGTGCAAGATAAGATTACAGATTGGCTTTATCTGTTGGACATTCATCGAAATAAACAGTTTCTTGTGTCACAGACAGAGATGTACCACATCGAGCCAAGATGCACCCAGACATGGTGCTGTTTATGGTGTTTTATATCTCTGGTCTTGTACTCACTGGAGTTTAGAAGAATGCTGGGGGTGCAGGGGATCTCATTGAAACCTCTGCAATACTGTGAAACCTGGAGGGAGTGAACATGGAGAGGATATTTCCGATTGTGGGGAAGTCTTGAAATTGAGGGCACAGCCTCAGAATAGAAGGACGGCAATTTAGAACAGAGATGAGGAGGAATCTCTTTAGCCAGGGAGTGGTAAATCTGTGGAATTCATTTCCACAGGCAGCTGTGGAGACCAAATCATTGGGCATATTTAAAGCAGAGCTTGTTAGGTTCCTGATTAGTCAGGGAGTTAAAGGTTGTGGGGAGAAGGGAGGAGAAAGGGGTTGAGATGGAAAATAATTCAGATTTGATGGAATAGTGGAGCAGACTTGATGGGCTGAATGGCTTAATTCTGCTCCTATGCCTAATGGTGATGTAAAAAGTTCATTCTTGTAAATTGTTTGTATAATAAATTAAAAACACACATTTCTGTGGTCACCCAGCAGTGGATTTGCTGAGAGGATGTGGAGAAGATGCAAGAGCCCGTGTTACAGTTCATTCCCAGCAGCTGTGTAACAGTGGACTGACTCTCTGATGTACGGGTGTACCCCGGCAGACTACAAGTCTGCTGGAAGATCATCAACTCAGTGACGGACATACTTTGTGTCAGGGAATGTCGAGGAGGCTTATCCTGAAAGCAGAGCAGCGGAGACAATTCATCTGTGAGCAATAAGTTTAATAATAGACTGTAAATTAACAAGCCACGTGGGGTCCACAAAACAAGAGAAATAGAAACTCAACACAACAAGCAACAAGGTAAACATTAGGCAGGGAGAGTGAGGCAGAGGGTGCGGTCTATGGTGTTTGATAACTCTGGTATTGTACTCGCTGTAGTTTATAAGACTGCTGGGGGCTGCAGGGATCTCATTGAAACCTATGCAATACTGTGTGGCCTAGAGGAATGGACCACAGGATGTTTCTGGTTGTGTGAAGTCTTGGAATTGAGGGCACTGAATGAGAAATGTCTGTGAGATTGGACAGAGTGTTTGGTCTGTGGAAAGATCGGAGAGACTCGGTTTGGTCTGAGGAGAGATCGGACAGACTGGATTTGGTCTGAGGGGAGATCGGACAGACTGGGTTTGGTCTGAGGGGAGATCGGACAGACTGGGTTTGGTCTAGGAGAGATCAGACAGTCTGGGTTTGGTCTGAGAGGAGATCGGACAGACTGGGTTTGGTCTGAGAGGAGATCGTACAGACTGGGATTTGTCTGATGGTGATGGGACAGACTGGGTTCGGTCTGAGGGAAGATTGGACAGACTGGGTTTTGTCTGATGGAGATCGGACAGTCTGGGTTTGGTCTAATGGGAGATCGGACAGACTGGGTTTGGTCTGAGGGGAGATCGGACAGACTGGGTTTGGTCTAGGAGAGATCAGACAGTCTGGGTTTGGTCTGAGAGGAGATCGGACAGACTGGGTTTGGTCTGAGAGGAGATCGTACAGACTGGGTTTTGTCTGATGGTGATGGGACAGACTGGGTTCGGTCTGAGGGAAGATTGGACAGACTGGGTTTTGTCTGATGGAGATCGTACAGACTGGGTTTTGTCTGATGGTGATGGGACAGACTGGGTTCGGTCTGAGGGAAGATTGGACAGACTGGGTTTTGTCTGATGGTGATCGGACAGACTGGGTTCGGTCTGAGGGAAGATTGGACAGACTGGGTTTTATCTGAGGGAGATTGGACAGACTGGGTTTGTTCTGAGGGGAGATCGGACAGTCTGGGTTTGGACTGAGGGGAGATCATACAGACTGGGTTTTGTCTGATGGAGATCGGACAGACTGGGTTTGGTCTGAGGGGAGATCGGACAGACTGGGTTTGGTCTGAGGAGAGATCTGACAGATTTGGTTTGGTCTGAGGGGAGATCGGTCAGACTGTATTTGGTCTGAGGGGAAATCAGTCAGACTGGGTTTGGTCTGAGGGGAGATCGGACAGACTGGGTTTGTTCTGAGGGGAGATCGGACAGACTGGGTTTGGTCTGAGGGGAGATCGGACAGACTGGGTTTAGTCTGAGGAGAGATCGGACAGACTGGGTTTGATCTGAGAGGAGATCGGACAGACTGGGTTTGGTCTGAGGGTGATCGGGCAGACTGGATTTGGTCTGATGGAGATCGGACAGACTGGGTTTGGTCTGAGCGGAGATCGTACAGACTGGGTTTTGTCTGAGGGAAGATTGGATAGACTGGGTTTGGTCTGAGAGGATATCGGACAGACTGGTTTGGTCTGATGGTGATCGGACAGACTGGGTTTGGTCTGAGGGAAGATTGGACAGACTGGGTTACGTCTGAGGGAGATTGGACAGACTGGGTTTGTTCTGAGGGGAGATCGGACAGACTGGGTTTGGACTGAGGGGAGATCGTACAGACTGGGTTTTGTCTGATGGAGATTGGACAGACTGGGTTTGGTCTGAGGGGAGATCGGACAGACTGGGTTTGTTCTGAGGGGAGATCGGACAGACTGGGTTTGATCTGATAGGAGATCGGACAGACTGGGTTTGGTCTGAGGGAAGATTGGACAGACTGGGTTTGGTCTGATGGAGTTTGGACAGACTGGGTTTGGTCTGAGGGGAGATCAGACAGTCTGGGTTTGGTCTGAGAGGAGATCGGACAGACTGGGTTTGGTCTGAGAGGAGATCGTACAGACTGGGTTTTGTCTGATGGTGATGGGACAGACTGGGTTCGGTCTGAGGGAAGATTGGACAGACTGGGTTTTGTCTGATGAAGATCGTACAGACTGGGTTTTGTCTGATGGTGATGGGACAGACTGGGTTCGGTCTGAGGGAAGATTGGACAGACTGGGTTTTGTCTGATGGTGATCGGACAGACTGGGTTCGGTCTGAGGGAAGATTGGACAGACTGGGTTTTGTCTGAGGGAGATTGGACAGACTGGGTTTGTTCTGAGGGGAGATCGGACAGTCTGGGTTTGGACTGAGGGGAGATCATACAGACTGGGTTTTGTCTGATGGAGATCGGACAGACTGGGTTTGGTCTGAGGGGAGATCGGACAGACTGGGTTTGGTCTGAGGAGAGATCTGACAGATTGGGTTTGGTCTGAGGGGAGATCGGTCAGACTGTATTTGGTCTGAGGGGAAATCAGTCAGACTGGGTTTGGTCTGAGGGGAGGTCGGACAGACTGGGTTTGTTCTGAGGGGAGATCGGACAGACTGGGTTTGGTCTGAGGGGAGATCGGACAGACTGGGTTTAGTCTGAGGAGAGATCGGACAGACTGGGTTTGATCTGAGAGGAGATCGGACAGACTGGGTTTGGTCTGAGGGTGATCGGGCAGACTGGATTTGGTCTGATGGAGATCGGACAGACTGGGTTTGGTCTGAGGGGAGATCGTACAGACTGGGTTTTGTCTGAGGGAAGATTGGATAGACTGGGTTTGGTCTGAGAGGATATCGGACAGACTGGGTTTGGTCTGATGGTGATCGGACAGACTGGGTTTGGTCTGAGGGAAGATTGGACAGACTGGGTTACGTCTGAGGGAGATTGGACAGACTGGGTTTGTTCTGAGGGGAGATCGGACAGACTGGGTTTGGACTGAGGGGAGATCGTACAGACTGGGTTTTGTCTGATGGAGATTGGACAGACTGGGTTTGGTCTGAGGGGAGATCGGACAGACTGGGTTTGTTCTGAGGGGAGATCGGACAGACTGGGTTTGGTCTGAGGGGAGATCGGTCAGACTGGGTTTGATCTGAGAGGAGATCGGACAGACTGGGTTTGGTCTGAGGGAAGATTGGACAGACTGGGTTTGGTCTGATGGAGTTTGGACAGACTGGGTTTGGTCTGAGGGGAGATCGTACAGACTGGGTTTTGTCTGAGGGAAGATTGGATAGACTGGGTTTGGTCTGAGAGGATATCGGACAGACTGGGTTTGGTCTGAGAGGAGATCGTACAGACTGGGTTTTGTCTGATGGTGATCGGACAGACTGGGTTCGGTCTGAGGGAAGATTGGACAGACTGGGTTTTGTCTGAGGGAGATTGGACAGACTGGGTTTGGACTGAGGGAAGATAATGATAATGCCCAATTCATTTCCACTGGCAGTTGTGGAGGCCAAATCATTGGGAATATTTAAAGCAGAGCTTGATATGTTCCTGATTAGTCAGGGAGTTTAAGGTTGTGGGGGGAAGCGATGAGAATGGGGTTGAGATGGAAAATAAATCAGAGATGATGGAATGGTGGAGCAGACTTGATGGGCTGAATGGCTTTATTCTGCTCCTATGTAAAATGTTTATTCTTGTAAATTGTGCAATAAATTTTTAGAATCACATTTCTGAGGTTACCCAGCTGTGGATTTGCTGCGAGGATGTGGAGAAGATGCAGGAGCCCGTGTTACAGTTCATTCCCAGCAGCTGTGTAACAGTGGACTGACTCTCTGATGTACGGGTGTACCCCGGCAGACTACAAGTCTACTGGAAGATCATCAACTCAGTGACGGACGTACTTTGTGTCAGGGAATGTCGAGGAGGCTTATCCCAAAATCAGAGCAGTGAGACGGTTCGGCCGTGAGCAATAACTTTAATAATAGACTGTTATATAAAAAGCCATGGGGGGGGGGGGCACAAAACAAGGTGTCATGGTCCAGTCTGTGAAGTCCGCATTCCGGGTCATGGTCTGGTCCGTGGACTCCAGACTCCAGGTCTTCCCACATTCCCTTGTCTCATTTGGGCTTAATTGTAGACACCTTATTCTCGTCTTGGGGCGGGGAATATAAGTGGCCCTGGGTTTGAGGGTGTTTGTGGTTTGTCTTGACAGTGTTCTGTCCTTTCCTATGTGTGGGTTTGTCTTGTCAGTATCCTGTCCTTGTCTCTGTGGGGGTTGTCTTGTCAGTATCCTGTCCTTTCCTATGTGTGGATTTGCCTTGTTGGTATCTTGTCTTTGCTGCTGTGGGTTAAGTCAGTCTGTCCTTGCTGTTACCCGATGGTGGGATCTGTCCCTCCTGGTCCATGCCTCTGTTGGGTAAGTCAGGTTGTCATTGCCTTTACTCTGAGGCTGGACTGTTCCCTTCCTTCCCTCCTAAGTCCTGCCCTGTAACCTGTGTCAGGGGTCCCACCCTGCAACCTATGTCTGGGGTCCTGCCTTGTCTCGCCTCTGCCTGGAGCCTCACCCTGTTTGGAACTGTCTGTCTGTGTCCACGCCTTTGCTAGGTAGGTCTGGCTGTTTTGCTGCTACGTAGTGTTGGGAACTGTCTCCTTGAGTTCATTGTTCTGTGTAATGAGTCCCGACCCTACGTCCTGTACCCAAGGAGGGGTCCCGGCTTGGAGTTCCATGTTCCTGTCTTTCCCTCCACCCAGGCTCTGTGTTCTGCGATCCTGTTCTCCCTCAACCAAGTCTCTGTGTTCTCGTCTTATCGATGTGCCTCACCCAGCCCAGGAGTACCTTGCTCAGCCCGGTGCTGGGGTTCCCTTGTCCTGTCCTGGAGTCTCACGTCCAGTCCTGTGCCTCTCCTCGTCCTGTAACCTTGTCTTGTCCTCACCTGGTTCTGGAGTCTGAGCCCCAGTCAAGACCCAGGTTCTGGGTCCTTGTCCAGTCTCTGGCTTGGAATCCAAGCCCAGGCTCCCAGTTCCCAATTCTATGTGCTGGTTCCGCTATCTTTGTCAAGTCCTAGCCCAGGTGTAGAATCCTTGTCTCATCCGGGGCCTGTTTCATGCCCAGTGTCCTTTCTTCCTCACTTCCCTTGCTTCCTTCTCACGCCTAGTCCTGTTCCTGGTAGTTCAGTGTCTGCCTTGCTTTTGGGTCCACTCCCAATACCCCTCATATGACAGAACGAACCAGCCATACATGGACCCAGCAATGCAGACACTGTCGTCTAACTCTCATCATCCTCAGTTCCCTCCTGAATGAATACACCACCACCCCCCCATCCGCCCAGGTTGTCCTTAATCCTGGACTGTCTGTTAGGTTGCCCGGAGACTCCCATAGAGGAGGGGGTTACTGTCATGGTCCGGTCCATGAAGTTCACGGTCCGGCTCATGGTCTGGCCCGTGGAATCCAGACTCTGGGTCTCATTTGAGCTTAATCGTAAGCACCTGATTCTCTTCTTGGGGCTGGGAATTTTAGTGGCCCTGGGTTCGAGGGTGGTTGCAGGTTCGTGTCCTTGTCTCTCTAGGGTTTGTCTCATCGATGTCCTGTCCTTGCCTCTGTGTGGGTTTGTCTCATTGGTATCCTGCCCTTTCCTCCGTGGGGTAAGTCAGGCCGTCATTGCCGTTACCATGAGACTGGACTGTTCCCATCCTTCCCTCCTAAGTCTTGCCCTGCAACCTGTGTCTGGGGCCTCACCTCACCCTGTTTGGAACTGTCTGTCCATGTCCATGCCTTCGCTAGGTAGGTCTGGCCATTTTGCCGCTACCTAGCGTTGGGAACTGTCTCGTCGTGTTCAGCTTTCTGTGTAAAGAGTCCCGGCCCAACGTCCTGTATCCAAGGAGGGCTCCCAGCTCTGGGTTCTTCCTCATTTCTCCTGCTTCCTTCTCACTAACAGTCCTGTTCCTGGTAGTTCAGTGTCTGTGCCTTGCTTTTGGGTCCACTCCCAACGCCCCCCATATGACAAAGAGAAATAGAAACTGATCACAACAGGCAACAAGATAAACTTTAGGCAGGGAGAGTGAGGGCTGTGAGCAACTATCTGAGGTCAGCTCGTTCGATGAGGAACAAGGTGTGTGGATGAGAGCTGGGTTTAAATAGGCTGCCGGTGATGAGTTTGGAATAATTAGCAAGTGAATCCTATTGGCTGGGTGGAGATGCGAGGTGCCTGAATGTCCAGGCTGGGGTTGTCAATGTGAGTGAGCCTGACACTTCGATCTGGCCAAAACTTTTTGGTCACCCAGGGCAGCGAGATGTCCAGTACCTTTATTGGAGGACTGAGTCTGGTGCGAAGCCCCTTGAATAGCCTAGCGGTCACTCAAATGCCAGTGGTGGTATAACTAGTTAATGACCTGAATATGAAGATTTTGTAGTTTCCTTGTTTGTATATATTTTTAATATGTACGAGGGTTGTTTTTGAAATATAAAAAAGTGTTGAAAACTTGCAAGATTTATTTATTTTATTTAAAGTTCAAAGTACATTTATTATCAAAGTTCATGTGCAGTAGTTAACCCTGAGATCTATCTTCCCACAGACAGCCACGAAACAATGAAACACCGTGGAACCCTTTCAAAGAAAAAGCTCAAACACCCAAGACTCCAGTACCATCCTCTGGCAGCAGGGAGGGAGAGGGACGGAGGGAGAGGGAGGAGAGAGAGAACATCGTCCCAGTGCAGAGGCCTTCGCCAGCTGCACCTCCTGTCTCAATGTTTCAATCTTTTGCAATGCTTCAGTTGGTGACACTGCCAAGGAACCCAGTCCACAGGGGCTGCACAAGGCCGCACCCCAAAGATACACGTCGTCCAGGCCACTCCTGGAGATATCCAAAATGGGCAGTCAGCAAGCTCTGGGAGCTGGAACCCACTGCCGTGAAGAACTGCAGTTTGAGTGCATTTGTAAATCGGACTCCGACATGACCCCTGCACCATTGAAAAGGGAAAAAGGAGACATTAAAGAGAGGAATTTGATCTTTTTCATAGACAAGCTTGTAGAAGTCACTGTCTGGCATCATTTAAGTTCCTTTTTCTAGTTGTCATTATTGCAACCAATATTGTAATGTGAACCTATGATCTCTGGTGTGACTAACTTCTGTAATTCACAGGGAGAGTATGTGGACTGGTCGCATCATGACTTGGCATGGAAGCCCTAATGCCCAAGAGCAAAAAATCCTACAAAATGAGGTGGGTTCAGCCCTGTCTATCGCAGGAGATGCACCCTCTCACCATTGAACACATCTACAAGGAGCGCTGCCACAAAAAAGCAGCTTCCATTGTTACGTATTCAGGCAACAATAAATATGAGTTCGGCAAGGGTTTCTTATAACAAACAACACGTTTATTAAACACAGAAAACAAAACCCCCAAAAGTAAACAAACACTACCGTAACCGGAAACAGCTGCTGAGCGGCTGTTCAAACAGTTCGTAAAGTGATATTCCAAAACAGTTCTTTGAAGTGATATTCCAAAACAGGTCTTAAAAGTGATATTGCCAAAAGTTCGATATGCTCACAGTCCATTTAAAAGGAGAGACTTTACAGGACGATTTAAATTCTCTTTCACGTCGCTTGCTTCGATCCCCGACGTCGAAATTCCCACGAAGAATTTACGAAATAGAACGGCTTAAAGGCACTGACCTTTCCTTCTCCACTACCTTCAATCCTTTCTAGGTAAACCTAGGGATTAGCACGAAGATAGTCAACGAAATCCTTCCAAATAAGGATCAAACAAAGGTCGCCCCCGTTTCACCGTAGAAAGCGATTCTCCTCGATCTTTAACTTCCAACCTTGAATCTTCACTCTCCTTTAATTCTCAAACTAACAGAATCATAAAGAACCTGTTGGCATTAACCTTTTAAACTTTAGGCATTAAATAAAAACTTCATCCTTCAACTAAACTGCGTCATCACTTCAAACACGCAGTGGCATGAAGTCAACTTGGCAAATCCAGCCACGAACTGCCCCTCCTCACAGGGTGGGGTCTACCTTTTATAACCTGTAAAAAAAACCCGTCACATGATCTCTACTGGCGGGAAAATGACGTCATTCCACCATCACAAGACCATCACCTCAAGTCCAGTACAGCTTCAACCCCAGTCACATGACAAGGGCACCACTGTCATGTGTCACAAGTACGTAACACCATCTTCAAGGACCCCCATCATCTAGGCCATGCTCACCTCTCACTGCTGCCATCAGGCAAGAGGTACAGGAGCCTCAGGACCCACACCACCAGGTTCAGGGACAGTTATTCCCCTCAACCATCAGGCTCCTGAACCAGATTGGAATGCTTCACTCACCACAACACTGAACTGATTCGACAACCTACGGACTCACTTTCAAGGATTCTGTAACTCATGTTCTCAGTATTACTTATCTCATTTTGTTGCCCAGTTTGTCTTCTTTTGCATATTGGTTGTATATCTGTTTGTGTGTCGAGGGCATATAATAGAGCAAAAACTAGAAAATAAGACCATAAGACATAGGAATAGAATTAGGCCATTCTGCCCATCAAGTCTGCTCCATCATTCAATCATGGTTGATTTTTTTCCCCTCCTCAGCACCACTACCCATCCTTCTCCAGGTAATCTTTGATGTCGGGGATAATCAAGAACATATCAATCTCTGCCTTAAATACATCCAACAACCTGGTCACTACAGCTGCCTGTGGTAATAAATTCCACAAATTCAATACCTCTGGCTGAAGATATTTCTCCACGACTCTGTTTTAGATGGACACTCGTCTATCCTGAGGCTGTGTCCTCTTGTCCTAGACTCCTCCACCAAGGGAAACAGCCTTTCCACATCTGCTCTGTATAGGCCTTTCAACATTCGAAAGGTTTCAGTAAGATCCCCTTCATTCTTCTAAATTCCAGCGGGTACAGGCCCAGAGTCATCAAATGTTCCTCATATGATAACTCTTTCATTCCCGGAATCATCCCTGTGAACTGCCTCTGGACCCTCTCCAACGCTTGCACATCTTTTCTTAGATAGGGAGCCCAGAACTATTCACAATACTCAAGACGAAGCCTCACCAGTGCCTTATAAAGCCTCAGCATCACATCCTTGCTCTTGTATTTTAGACCCCTTGAAATAAATCCTAACATTGTATTTTCCTTCCTCACCACCGACTCTACCTGCAAGTTAATCTTTAGGATGTTCTGCACAACAACTTCCAAGTCCCTTTGCATCTCAGATTTTTGAATTTTCTCCCTGTTTAGAAAATAGACCACACATTTGTTTCTTCTACCATGACCATGCATTTTCCACCATTGTATTTCATTTGCCACTTTCTTGCCAATTCTCCTAATCTGTCTAAGTCCTTCTGCAGCCTACCTGCTTTCTCAACACTACCTGCCCCTCCACCAATCTTTGTATCATCTGCAAATTTGGCAACACACCAACAATTCCATCATCTAAATCATTTATTTTGGATAGGAATAGGTAACATTTGATAGGTATATGGACAGGAAAGGAATAGAGGGGTATGGGCTGAGTGAGGGTCAGTGCGACTAAGTGAGAGTAAGCGTTCAGTACAGACTAGAAGGCCAAGGTGGCCTGTTTCCATGCTGTAATTGTTATATGGTTATATACAGCATAAAAACCGACACCTTCAGAACACCACTAGTCATTGGCAGCCAAACAATAAAAACACTTCTATTTCCACTCACTGCCTCTTACCAATCAGCCAATGTTTTAACCATGCCAGTAACTTTTCTGTAATACCATGGCTCTTAACTTGGTAAGCAGCCTCATGAGTGACACCTTGTCAAAGGCCTTCTGAAAATCTAAATATACAACATCTACTGCATCCCCTTTATCCATCCTACATCTAATCTCCTCAAAGAATTCCAACAGGTTTGTCAGGCAAGATTTTCCCTTAAGGAAACCATGCTGACTTTGTCCTAACTTGTCCCGTGTCACCAAGTACTCCATAAACTCATCCTTAACAATTGACTCCAAAATCTTCCCAACCACTGAGCTGACAATAAATTGTCTATTGTTTCCTTTCTGCTGACTCCCTCCTTTCTTAAAGAGTGGAGTGACATTTGCAATTTTACAGTCTTCCGGAACCATGCCAGAAATATTATTACAAATGCCTCTGCAATCTTTACCATTACCTTTCAGAACCCTTGAGTGCAGTTCATCTGGTCCACGTGACTTATGTATCTTTAGGTCTCTCAGCTTTTTGAGCATCTTCTCCCTTGTCATAGTAATTGCACTCGCTTCTCTTCCCTCAGACTGTCCAACACCTGGCTCACTGCTCGTGCCTTCCAAAATACTCATTTAGTTCACCTGCCATCTCCTTATTATCTCTCAGGCCTCATTTTCTAGTGGTCCTGTATCTACTCTCATCTCTCTTTTATGTTTTGTGTACTTGAAAACAGCTTTTTCTATCCACCTTGATATTGTTTACCATCTTGCTTTATATTTCATCTTTAACCCCTGATGACTTTTTTTAGGTATTTAAGAGCTTCCCAATCCTCTATCTTCCTGCTCATTTTTGCTTTTTTGTATAAGATAACACTTAATTTATCCCAAAGGAAATTATTGTTGCAAGGTTGCTCAGTCAGAAATATAAACTTTAACATACAAAATGTAAGCATTGGGATATTAAAAAATACAAAATGTGCATTAAAAATTAACAGTGGAAAATACAGATGAACAATGAAACCATATACTAATATAGTTAAGGAGCTGGAGTTGTAGAGACTTCGAGCCAGAGAGAGAAAGGATCTCCTGTGGCGTTCAGTGGTGCACCTCGGTGGAATCAGTCTGTTACTAAAGGTGCTCCTCTCTTTGTCCAGTGTGTCATGGAGGGGTGAGAGGGATTGTCCATAATGCTCCGTAGCTTCTGCATAATCCTCCTCTCAGACAGCCACCAGGGGATCCAGTTCCACCCCCAGAACAGAACCAGCCTTCCTGGCAAGCTTATCAATCTTCTAAGCATCAGCTGCTCTCACCCTGCTGCCCCAGCGACCACAATGCAGAGTAGAATGCTGGTCACCACTGAGTTGTAGAAGATCTGCAGCAGAGGACTGTTGAATGACTGGAGCCTCCTGGGGAAGTATAGTCGGCTCTGTCCCTTCTTGTACTGAGCTACTGTAGTTTTAGTCCAGTCCAGTTTATTGTCCATGTGAGTTCCCAGGAATCTGTAGTCTTGGACAACCTCCACACCTGTTCCCCTGATGGAGATGGGGATGCAGGGTGCTTTCACCTTCCTGAACTCCACCACCAACTCCTTTGTCTTGGTGATGTTGAGCCCACACCACTCAACAAAGTTGTCCACCACTCCTCTGTACTCAGCCTCTTGCCCTCTCTTTTGCTTTTACATTCGCTTTCACTTCCTTTGTCAACCACAATTGTATTATTTTGCCGTTTGAGATTTGCTTTGTTTTTGGAATGCATCTACCCTGCACCTTCCTCATTTTTCCCAGAAACCCAAACCATTGTTGCTCTGCTGTCATCCCTGCCAGCATCTCCTTCAATTTACTTGGTTCTCATATCACTGTAATTTCCTTTACTCCAGTGAAATACTCCTACATCAGACTCAACTTTCTCCCTATCAAATTTCAAGTTGAACTCTCAATCATATTGTGAACACTGGTTCCTCAGGGTTCTTTTACCTTAAGCTCCCTAATCACCTCCAGTTCATTACATAACGCTTTGAGTACTGTATTTGCTTTTCAGACAGGTGGGGCTCATCAGCCTTGGACGGCAGTCTGCCGAGGACAAGGAAAACTCTGATTTTATGCCTTCGTTACTTGTGGCCGTACCCACCCACGGGAAAGGCTTCGGGAGTAAACCCCGAGGAAGAAATCCGGAGCCGAGGTCCTTAATGCAGTTACAACTTCACTCTGGCAACCTCTGCAATGACACTGGTGCCAGGCTGTATTGGGTTTGCCCTTCCCTTGGACTCCATCAGTGACGTGGAGATGGGGAACCTGCTGCATGGGAAACAGCTGATTCTTCAAATCTTCCCACCCAGGCTTGCGCCCTGGAGAAGACACAGTCCACCAGAGGCACAAACCCATGATCCCCTGGGATTGACGGCTGCCTATTGTATTTGCTACCCTTTTTGATTCTGCACCACTAATGCACTGACACTCACCCTGATGGCTGCCTGCCCTTCCTGACAGTCTGACTGCATGCAATCTTTGCTTTTTTACTACCCATCCTATCCTGAGTCCCTGAACTCCAGTTCCCATTCCCCTGCCAAATTAGATTAAACTCTCCCCAACAGCTCTAACAAACCTGCCTGTGAGAATATTGGTTTCCCTTGAGTTCAGGTGCAACCTGTCACTTTTGAACAGTGTCATACCTCCCCCCAGAAGATTTCCCAATAATCCAAAACCAAAGCCCTGCCCCCTGCACCAGCTTCTCAGCCACACATTGATCTACCAAATCATCCCATTTCTACCATCACTGCCACGTGGCACAGGCAGCAATCCAGAGATTACTACCCTGGAGGTCCCGCTTCTCAGCTTTCTACCGAGCTGTCTAAATTCTTTCTTTGCTTTTCTTTCCGATGTCACTGGTACCAATATGTATCAAAATGTCTGGCTGCTCTTCCTCCCTCTACATAAAGCTGTGGACGCAATCCGTGATGCCCCTGACTCTGGCACCTGGGAGGCAACATAGCATCTGTGTGTCCTGTTCACATCCACAGAATCTTCTGTTTGTTCCTCTGAATATCGGAAGCAGTTTTGGGCCCCTTATCTTAGAAAGGATGTGCTGAAACTGGAGAGGGTTCAAAGGAGGTTCATGAGAATGATTCCAGGATTGATTGACTTGTCACATTCAGAGTGTTTAATGTCTCTGGGCCTGTACTCACCAGAATTCATTAGAATGAAGAGTCACCTCATTGAAACCTATTGAATGGTGAAAGGCCTCGATAGAGTAGATGTGGAGAGGATATTTCCTCTGGTGGGAGATTCTAAGACCAGAGGACACAGCCTCAGAATAGAGGGGCATCCTTTTAGAATAGAGATGAGGGGGAATTTCTTTTGCCAGAGAGTGGTGAATCTGTGGAATCTGTTGCCATAGCAGCTTTGGAGGACGAGTCATTATGTACATTTAAGACAGAGGTTGATAGATTCTTGATTGGTCATGAAGCGATACGGGGAGAAGGCAGGAGATTGGGGCTGAGAGGAAAATGGGATTGGCCATGATGAAATGGTGGAGCTGATTTGATGGGCATAATGGCCAAATTCTGTTCCTATATCTTACAATTTTATGCTGACAGAGAGAATGTACAAACTCCTTAGAGACGGTGATGGTAATTGAACCTGGTTGTTTGTCCTGTAAAGAGTTGTGCTCTTCACTGCACTATGTGCCACTCCATCTCAACTGGCGCTTTTTCTCACTAATGACAGGGAGATACCACTCCTGCCACAGCAAGAGGTGAGGCCAACAGCTCATTGTTTCAATGTTTCTGTCTGCAGTGTCGCTTATTTCGAGTTCTCCAACTCGAGAGTCAGCAGACCCTCTCTCACCATTGAGATAGAGAGAGTCTTTCTTTCTTTTTAAATCTTTTTAATGATTTTCAAACAAAGCACAGTAGCAATAGAAATGCAGAGAGCTTGAGAATACACAGTTAATCAGGCAGTATATATAACTATAAACTATTGATAACACAAATATATTAAGCCTCCCAAACTCATACTGTATTTGCATAGTAAAAGAAAAAAAAAACCAACAAAAAAGTAAAAAAAAACTAACTAACTTCAAACTGAACTAACCAAAGCTGGGCTATTATATTATAACAGGTATAAACAGTAGTGTCAATAACTCCACTCCTCTATCCAAATACTTAAGGGTAATAAAAAAGGTTCGGGAAGGGTCAATTTAGCTCCTATGAAAATGTTAAATAAATAGTCTCCAGGTTTCTTCAAATTTAACTGAAGGGTCAAAAATAACACTTCTGATTTTTTTCTAAATTTAAACAAGATATAGTTTGGAAAAACCATTGGAATGTAGTTGGAGGATTAATCTCTTTCTAGTTCAATAGAATGGATCTTCTAGCCATTAATGTAACAAATGCAATCATCCAACGAGCTGAAGGGAATAAATAATTGTTATCCATCATTGGTAAGCCAAAAATTTAATACTCAAAACTGTTGAAATAATACCAAAAATATCTTTCCAGTGTTTCTCCAAAAAAGGGCAAGACCAAAACATGTGAGTCAAAGAGTCTACTTTGGAATGGCATCTATCACAGATCGGATTAATGTGGGAGTGAAAACGAGCAAGTTTGTCCTTAGACATGTGGGCCCTATGCACCACCTTAAATTGTATCAATGCGTGTTTGGCACATTTAGAGGAGGAGTTAACTAAATGTAAAATTTTCTCCCATTGCTCTGCAGGTAAGGAAAGTTGAAGTTCTTTTTCCCATTCATTCTTAATTTTATCTGATACACCTGGCTGTATAGAGATAGAGAGAGAGTCATGTCAGAGTAAGAGGGAACAAAAAGATGGTTTGGATTCTATGTAGATTAAAAATTGCATGAGAATTTTTGAAAAAATTATTGAACTTAAATTGGGAAAAGTCACCAGGGGCAAAGTAAATTGATTATGAAAGTATGCATTTATACCTTCAGATTCATTGTTTGTAGAGGCAAAAAGAAATACCAGAGAACTTATGAAAAACTACACATAAGATGAGCTTTATTTGCCCCATGTACATTGAAATGTACAGTCCAATGCAGCATTTGTGTTGCAGATGAGCTGGGGGCAGCCTGCAAGTGTTACCACAAGTGTTACCACATAGCAAGCCCACCATGCCCACCATAACAACACTGAACACAACAGCAACCAAACGTCAATAGTGAAACAAGCCCCATTCCTCCCTTACACCCACCCACCCACACACATGGACAGTCATCCAACCCCAGGCCTCCAGTCTCCAGTCTCAGCCCGACCTCAGTGGAAAAAGTCAGTCCGTATAATATAATATAATTAGACTGTCCGTATAATGTTGTATACATCAATCAAACCTCCTCCCATTCTCCTACACTCCAGGGAGAATGTCCTCAAGCATTCAAACTTTCCCTGTGCATAGCGGACTGATTATTGCCGCAGGCAGGACGAGAAACAATGTGACAGATAGAGCGGTTCACAGGAAGGGTCTCAACTCGACCCAAAACACCAACTCTCCATCTCCTTCCAAACCTCACCTTTCCACCTGTCTCCACAGATGCTGTCTGACCTGTTTTGATACGGCACGTATCAAAAATTCAATTCCTGCCACATTGGACACCCACCAACACGATTACAGACAGAACCACTCCGGGAATACTTTACAGTGGGAGTGATGAGAGAGGCCTCCGTCGATCAGTGTTCATATATACACAGAAAGGTGCCAATAAAGGCCAGGTAACATCATGAATGATCTCACTCCCACCCCCTCTCGCTCATGGACTGTTTGTCCCACTCCCATCAGCACCACACCAGGACCACCAGACTCAAAAACAGTTACTTTGCCCAAGCAGCAAGTCTGATCAACCCCTCCCCTCTCCACACCCCCACCACCACCACTTCATCATTTCCTGACAGTCACCTTATGTACACACTCTCCTGTGCCTCATGTCACTTTATGGACACACAATTGATCTGTGTATAGAAACTATCTTATGTGTTTATACTTATCTTGTGTATTTTTTGTATTATTGTGTTCTTTATCTCAGTATTTTTTCGAGTTGCTTCGAACCCCGAGTAACAACTATTTCATTCTCCTTCACACTTGTCTACTGGAAATGATATGAAACAATGTGAATGTTGAATGTTGAATCTGGGGTTCCTGCAGTGTGTTTTGTTGCCAGCATCTGCAGACTCTGTGCCCCCGTGATGATGGTCACACTGCCTTCAGTGAAACCCCGGACACTAACTCTTCCTGTGTCCAGTTACCTGCAGGACCTCTTCCTCCTGGTCAGTTCTATCCCCCTCCAATCCAGTACTTTATGGTCTCTTTCCCTTTGACCTCACCCACTAATTGCAATTGCCAGATCCATGTATCTTATCCCTGTTCACTCTAGGAATTGGACTGTAAGGTCACAAGATATAGGAGCAGAATTAGGCCATTCGGTCCATCGAGTCTGTTCCACCATTCCATTATGGCTGATTTAGTTTCCCCCTCAACCCCATTTTCCTGTCCTCTCTCCATAACCTTTGATACACTTCCTAATGAAGAAACTATCAGACTCCGTTTCAAATATACGCAGTGACTTGGCTTCCCACAGTCGTCTGTGGCGATGAATTTCACAGAATCACGACTGTCTGGCTGAAGAATGTCTGATACCAGAGGGTGTGTGATTCAGCTGGGAGGGGGTAATTTCAAAGGGGGTGTGGGGACAAATTTATCTTTACAGAGAGAGTGGTGGGTGTGTAGAACGCACTGCCGGGGTTGGGGGGGGGGGCGGGGGAGACAGATTCCGTAGAGGCGTTTAAGAGACTCTTGGACTGATGCATGAATTGTGGTTTGGGATATGATATAGACTTGGTGTAGCAGAAACAGTCAGTTGGTTTAGTTGGTTCTCTCCAACTTCCTCACACCCATGCACCTATCCAAACGTCTCTTAAAAGCCTCCAATGTATTTGCCTTCACCACCCTATCAGGGGGGGCATTCCAGGCATCCATCACACTCGGAGTAAAAAACTTACTCCTTACGGCCCCCTTGAGCCTACCCCCCTTTCACCTTCAATGCCCTCTGGTATTGGACATTTCAACCCTCATCTTAACCCTAATGTCGGCAGATCAAGCAGCATCTAGTGACAAGAGCCCAGAGTCAACGTTTCAGGCCGAGACCCTTCTTCAGGATCAAAATGAAAGGGTCTCAGCCTGAAACATCGACTGTTCACTCCCCTCCTGCCCGACCTGCTGAGTGCCTCCAGCATTTTGTGTGTGTTGCTCTGGACTTGCAGAATCTGGTGTTTGCAAATTACTGCAGGACTGTGCAAAAGTCTTTGGCACCAAGCTATATATATATGTAAGTGCCTAAGACTTTTCCACAGCATCGTACTTGCATAAAATTTGCTTCCAGTAAATGCGAAGAGTTTGTAACTACGGTCATGAGAAAGTGCACTGTGTTTGAAATGACTTCCTGCCAGCTACTAACTTCGACAGTGGCTGAGAATTTTTTTGAGGAAGTGAAGCAGCAAATCGAGCAGCTTCTGTATTTCAGCGAGAGAATGAAGAAAGAACTGAAGTGTGAGAGGACTCCACACTGAAGCGCTGGAAATGCTCTCTCTCCGGGTTTGTCTCTGCACCGTCCTGTTGTCCGTCTCAGTCCGGGGATACAGTAGGTGTTTTCCATTGTCCCCTGTCTCCCCGCTGTCTCTCTCCTAAAGGCTCGTTTTACTTTGTGGTGCAGCGCGATCTATTTGGACGTTGGTTCTGCCAGTGGAGGGTTGGCGTTGGGACCCTGTCCTTCCCTGAGTGCTGGGGTGGACTGCCTTCCGGTGACGATGAACCCCAGTACTATTGGGAAGAGACGTCCAAGTTTGATCCCAGTTAAAGGCCGGGCACAATTCCAAGCCTGGGTGGTGATGAATTTGGAGCGAAGCTGTAGTGTGGTGGTTAGCGTGATGCTTTACATTCCCTGTGACCCAGGTTCAATTCTCGCCGCTGTCTGTACGTTCTTCAGTTCTCAATGCTATTTGCTTATTTTTATTGTTTTCACGATCTTTCCCCTTTGCACATTGGCTGTTCGACGGCCTTCAGAATCAGAATCAAGCTTACTATCACCGACATATGTTGTGAAAGTTGTTGACTTTGTGGCGGCAGTACGATGCAATACCTAATAACAGAGAAAAACTGAATCACAGTAAGTGTATATATGTGTATAAAGTAGTTAAATAATAGCACCAAAACAGAAATAAAAAAGTAATGAGGTAGTATTCAGGGTTCATTGTTCATTCAGAAATCGGATGGCAGAGGGAAGAAGCTGTTCCGGAATCGCTGAGTGTGTGTCTTCAGGCTCCTGTACCTCCTGCCTGGAGGGAGCAATGAGAACAGGGCATGTCCTGGGTGATGGGGGTCCTTAATGATGGATGCTGCCTTTCTGAGGCACCACTCCTCGAAGATGTGTTGGAAACTATGGAGGCTCGAGCCCACGATGGCGCCGAGTAATTTTACAACTCTCTGCAGATTCCTTCCATCTTAAGCTGTAGCCCCCCACCCCCCCATTCCAGGCGGTGATGCAGCCAGTCAGAGTGCTCCCCACCGTACGTCTGTAGAGATTGGCGAGTCTTTTACGTGACATACCAAATCTCCTCAAACTCCTGGTGAAATATAACCGCTGTTGTACCTTCTTTGTAATCACATCAACATGTTGGGACCAGGTTCAGTCCTCCGATGTTTTGAAACACCCTGGAATTTGAAACTGCTCACTCTCTCCACTTCTGATCCCTTGATGAGGATTGGTTTGTGTTCCCTCGTCTTACCCTTCTGAAGTCCACAGTCAGCTCTTTGGTCTTACTGACGTTGAGTGCAAGGTTGTTGCTGCGACACCACTCCACTAATCGGCATATCTCACTCCTGTACGCCCTCTCATCACTACCCGAGATTCTACCAACAATGATTGTATTGTCGGCAAATTTATAGATGGTGTTTGAGCTATGCCTAGCCATACAGTCATGGGTGTAGAGAGACCAGAACAGTGGCTAAAAACACATCCTTGAGGTGCACCAGTGTTGATTGTCAGTGAGATGGAGATGTTATTAGCAATCTGCACAGATTGTGACATTCCGGTTAGGAATTCGAGGATCCAGTTGCAGAGGGAAGTACTGAGGCCCAGTTTCTGTAACTAATCAATCAGGACTGTAGCAATGATGGGTTCTTTTGAGTTTCTTTGTTCTGTGGCTGCCTGTAAGGAGAGAAATCACAAGGTTGTATAATCTATATATACATTGAACTCTGAACTCTGAACTCACTGTGACCTCATGGGTTTCCTCCAGGTGCTCTGGTTTTCTCCCACAATCTACTGGTTGGTGGGTTAACTGGTCATTGTGAATTGTCCTGTGATTAGGCTCGGGTTGTTGGGCATCACGGCTCAAAAGGCCGGAGGGGGCCTATTCTGCATTGTGTCTCAGTAAATGAATATACTTGGGAGGGGAGCCTGCGGGTGGTGGTGTTCACATCCACCCGATACCCTGATGTGGAGAGGTGCTGGCTGCTGGAATAGCAGGGTGAGTAACTGCGTTGCGTGTTGTAGACGGTGCACACCGCGACCACTGTGCGCTGGCGGTGGAAGGAGGGAGTACTGACTGGGTGCTCAAGTGGTCACTGTTGTCCTGCGTTGTGTGATGTTGTAGTTGTACAAGATGTTGGTGAAGACATATTGAGTACAGAGTTGGGATATTATATTGAAGTTGAATAAGAATAACATAATAATTTATAACACTAAAGAACACAATAAGTATTAGTACATTAGACAGCTTATATACGTGGATTGATTGTATATACATAAAGTTCCATATGAATAACAACTTTATCATTTCCTGTCAGTCACCTGAAGTACAGACACTCCTGAGCCTGGAGTCACTTTATGGACATAAAGTCTATCTGTCAATCTATATATCAATCTATGTATAGAAACTATCATATGTACAGTATTTATATTTATTGTGTTATTATTATTGGCTCTTTATTTTATTGTATTTTTGGGCTGCATTGGATCCAGAGTAACAATGGTTTTTTTCTGCTTCACACTTGTGGCCATCTATTGAATACCAAAAGGACGCAGAGAACACTGGACGGTCCAGCACAGTACAGACCCTTCAGCTCTCAATGTTGCTCCAATCTTTTATCCTGCCCCAAGATCAATCTAACCCTTCCCTCCCACATAACCCTCCATTTCTCTTCCATCAGTGTGTCTATCTAAGTGTCCCTAATGTCTCAGCCTCTACGACCACCAGGATGTTCCACACACCCACCACTCTCTGTCGAAAACTTACTCCCTATACTTTCACCAGTCACCTTAAAATTAGACCCTCTCATATTAGCCAGTTCTGCTCTGGGTATGTAAGTAACTCTGTCTTGTTGGACATGGTCATAGTTTGACCCCCATCTCAACCTCCCAATGAAGCCGTGTTGTTGACAGAGTCATTCCAGTCTCACCACATTCTGAGTTCCTCTTAAAATTTTCACCTTTCACCCTCTACCCGTGACCTCTGTTTGTAGTCCCACCCATCCTCAGTGGAAAAAGCCTGCTTGCATTTACCCTATCTGTAAAGGATGCAAGAACTGCATTAGGATCTCAGCTTGAAATGTTGACAGTTTATTCCTCTCCATTGGTGCTGCCTGATTTGCCGAGTTCCTCCAGAATTTTGTGTTTGTTGCTCGAGATTTCCAGCTTTTGTTCATTGCTTGCCAGAAGCTTTACAAGTTCAATAATCTACCTGACAATAATGGACATTTTGATCGAGTGCTCTATTGGATTGCTGTTTGCAAAACTGTCACAGGTTCCACTGAAATGCATTGAAGTGAGAGGTTTTACTGCTTGATGGCATTGAGCACTGGTTGTAGCCCTTTTAAAAGGCCATTCTGCCCATTGACCTCAGGCTGGCTCCATGCAAAAGCACAAACAGAAAAGAATTGGCAGATGCTGGAAATCCAGAGCCACATAAAATGCTGGAGAAACAGCAGGTCAGGCAGAATCTATGGAGGGGAATAAACTGTTGAGGTTTTGAGACAAGACCTTTCATCAAATTCCATACAGGCAACTGTGGGAATTGAACCCAGGTTGCTGGTTCTGTAACAGCATAACTCTAACCACTGTACACTGTAACCACGGTAGCAACTCGCAATTTTAGAAGGATTTATTATCCTTCTTCACCCCATTTTCCTGCCTTCTCCACATAACCTTTGATGCCTTTAGAAGTCAAAAACCTATCAACCTCTGCTTTAACTACACCCAATGACGGCCTCCACAAACACCTGTGGCAATAAATTCCACAGATTCAACGCCTTCTGGCTAAAGACATCCCTCCTCATCTCCATTCTAAAGGTACGCCCCTCTAAGCTGAAGCTGTGCCCAGTTGAGTAACACACAGGAAATGCTGGAGGAATTCAGCAGATCAGGCATCAACTACTGAGAGGAATGTACTGTCATCGATTTGGGCTGGAAAGGACGGGGACAGTCCACAATATCCTGAAATGGGAGGGTGAGCAGCCAGAGGTCGTGGTACATATTGGTACCAACGACAAAGACAGAAAAAGGGTGGAGGTCCTAAAGACAGAATACAGGGAGATCGGAAGGGAGCTGGGAAGCAGGAGCTCGAGGATAGTAATCTCGGGATTGCTGCCTGTGCCACACGACAGTGAGTATAGGAATAAAATGAGATGGAGGATCAATGTGTGGCTGAAGGATTTTTGGATCATTGGGACCTGTTCTGGGGCAGGTATGACCTGTACAAAGAGGACAGGTTGCACTTGAATCTGAGGGGGACCAATATCCTGGTGGGGAGGTTTGCTAAGGCTTTTGGGGAGGGTTTAAACGAGATTTGCAGGGGGGTGGTAACTGAAGTGAAGTGGCAGAGGATGGGGAGGTTGGAGCACAAGTAGAGACAGTAGTGAGTTTGTGAGGAAGGATGGGCAGATGTTAGAGCGAAGTTGCACTCAGCCTTTTGGTTTCAGATGTGTCTATTTTCATGCAAGGAGTATCATAAACAAGACCGATTAACTTAGAGCGTGGATCAATACATTGACGTTGTGGTCATTACAGAGACTTGGATGCCTCAGGAATAGGAATGGCTGCTGAGTATGCCAGGCTTCAGAGGTTTCAAAAAGAACAGAGAGGGAGGCAAAAGAGCTGGGGGCATGACATTGCTAATTAGGGATAGTGTCATGGCTGCAGAAAAGGAGGAAGTCATGGAGGGATGGTCTACGGAGTTAGTGTGGGTGGAGGTCACAAACAGAAAGGGGCAATAACTCTACCGGGTGTTTTTATCGACCCTGCAATAGTAACATGGATACCGAGGATCAGATAGGGAGACAGATTATTCTAATAATAGGGTTGTTGTGATTGGTGAATTTAACTTTCCTACTGTTGACTGGAATCTCCCTGGAGAGAGGGGTTTAATGGGGTGGAGTTTGTTAGGTGTGTTCAGGAAGGCTTTCTGACACAATATGTAGATATGCCAACGAGAGGAGAGGCTGTACTCGATCTGGTATTGGGAAATGAACCTGGTCATGTGTCAGATCTCTCTGTGGGAGAACATTTTGGAGGTAATGAGCACAACTCTGTCTTCTTCACCATAGCTCTGGAGAGGGATAGGAGCGGACAATTTGGGAAAACACGTAATTGGGGTCGGGGGAAATATGATGCTGTTAGGCAGTGTGATGAACCCCTAGGTCTATCTTGCCGTGGACTGTCATTTTAAGAGAGAATGCCTGAGTGACGTCAGCCACCAGCTTTCTCAGCTCCTGTTTGATTCTCACTAAGAGAGAGAGAGGGGCAGAACTGTTCACCTCTGCAGCTTGTTTTGATTTAAGCGAGGACACTCACTCACACACAGTCAGTCGCAGTTGGAGTCGGACAAGGGAAGGAAGCCAGTGACTAAGGGGTCACTGGTTGGAACTTCCGAGTGCCCACAAGGGTGGGTTGTGCATTGACCCAGCACGTTGATAAGTGGCTATCATGTTGTGTGATTGTTGGGCAATCTTGTGGAATCTACCTATGTGTTAACCCTTGCCTGGGTGGTAGTTCCCTTTGTAGTTCCCTTATCCTTGTGATAAGCTACTATTGGTGATAATCTGTAAAAGGATTTGGAATAACAATGGATAAATCCTATGGCAATTGTTATCTTGTTTTACCACCATGGAACTTGTGGAATACGACATAAATGCCCTCTCTCGACATTCCCCTTGGATTACAAATCTCTCTCTCACATCATTTAATCTGAGGATGAACTGAACTTTCATACCTCACCATCTCACGATTTTAAGCCTGGAGCCCCCCCGCCCCCCGAGCTCAGTAGTTTGGGAGTTATATTTACACATATGGATACTCATAACAACGTTAACTTTTGATTATTCTTGTTTACGCTACTATGTTAAGTAGATACTAATAAAGATAGTGGTTTCAACATCAAAACCAGACTACAGGCATGGTCTATTGCTGCTGGTTCATTTAAACCATTATGGGTACGTAACAAACAGGAACTTAGGAGAATAAATTGGGAGATGTTCTCAATGAAATGCACGGCCAAAATGTGTCAAATATTCAGGGAAGATTTGCATGGAGTTCTGCATAGGTATGTTCCATTGAGGCAGGGAAAGGTTGGTAGGGTTAAAGAACCATGGTGTACAAAGGATGTGGAAAATCTAGTTAAGCAGAAAAGAAAAGCGTACGAAAGGTTCAAGAAACTAGGTACTGTTAGAGCTCTAGAAAATTCCAAGGTTGCTAGGAAGGAGCTTAAGAATGGAATTAGGAGAGCCAGAAGGGGCCATGAGAAGGCCTTGGCGAGCAGGATTAAGGAAAACCCTAAACATTCTACAAGTATGTGAAGAGCACGAGGATGACCCGTGTGAGAATAGGACCCATTAGGTGCGATGGTGGAAACGTGTGCATGGAGAGAGAATGTGCCAGACCTTTCGAAAAGCATAAAGTTAGATAGGTCACTGGGACTGGATGAGATATACCCCAGGCTACTGTGGGAAGTGAGGGAGGAGATTGCTGAGCCTCTTGCGATGATCGTTGCATCATCGATAGGAATGGGAGAAGTACCAGAGTATTGGAAGTTTACAAATGTTGTTCCCTTGATCAAGAAAGGGAGTAGAGATAACCCAGGAAAGTATGGACCAGAGAGTCTGACTTCAGTGGTGGGCAATTTCCTGGACAATATCCTGAAAGGCAGGATTTATGAGTATTTGGAGAGACATCATCTGATTAGGGATAATCAGCATGGCTTTGTCAAGGGCAGGTCTTGCCTTACGAGCCTGATTGAAGTCCCTGAAGATGTAACAAAACACATGGATGAAGGTAAATCAGCTGATGTAGTGAATATGGATTTCATTTGGGCATACCATAAGGTTTCCCATGCAAGGCTCCTTCGGAAAGTCAGGAGGCATGGGATCCAAGGAGACCTTGATTTGTGGATCCAGAATTGGCTTGACCACAGAAGACAAAGGGTGACGTAGATGGTCCATGTTCTGCATGGAGGTCGGTGGACTGTGGAGTTTCGCCAGGATCTGTACTGGTTTCCGTCCTCCTTGTAATTTTTAAGTGACCTGGATGAAGAAGTAGAAGGATGGGTTAGAAAGTTTGCTGATGACACAAAGATTGGAGGTGTTTTGGATAGTGTGGAGGGCTGTCAGAGGCTACAGTGGGAAATTGATAGGATGCAGAACTGGGCTGAGAAGTGGCATATGGACTTCAACCTGGATAAGTGTGAAGTGGTTCATTTTGGTAGGTCAAATATGATGGCAGAATATAGTATTAATGGTAAGTCTTGGCAGTGTGGAGGATCAAAGAGATCATTGGGTCTGTGTTCATAGGACACTCAAAGCTGCTGCACAGGTTGACAGTGTTGTTAAGAAGGTATATGGTGTGTTGGCATTTATCAGTTGTCGGATTGAGTTCAAGAGCCATGAGGTAATGTTACAGCGTTATAAGACCCTGGTCAGACCCTACTTGGAGTACTGTGCTTAGTTCTGGTCACTTCACTACAGGAAGAATGTGGATACTATAGAGAGTGTGAAGAGGAGATTTACGAGGATGTTGCCTGGATTGGGGAGCATACCTTATGAGAATAGGTTGAGTGATCTTGGCCTTTTCTCCTTGGAGTGACGGAGGATGAGAGGTGACCTGATAGGGGTATATAAGATGACGAGGGGCATTGATCATGTTGATACCCAGAGGCTTTTTCCCAGGGCTGAAATGGCTAAAATGAGGGGGAATAGTTTGAAGGTGCTTGGAAATAGGTACCGAGGTGATGTCAGGAGTAAGTTTTTCATACAGAGAGTGGTGAGTGCGTGGAATGCACTGTCAGTGGCGGTGATGAAAGTGTACAATAGGGTCTTTTAAGAGCCCCTTAGGTAGGTACGTGGAGCTTAGAAAAATAGAGGACTATGCGCTGGGGAAATTCTAGGCCGTTTTTAGAGCAGGTTTCCATGGTTGGTACAACATTATGCTACGAAGCACCTGCAATGTTCTGTAAATTTCAATGTTCTGTGTTCTAAGACAATATTCAAAGGTGGGGGGGAGGGGATGGAGTACAAGATGGTGGTGAGAGAAGAGACCAGGTGAGAGAGAGGGTGTCTGGGTAGGGCAGTGGAATGAAGTAAGAAGCTAGGAGGTGATAGGTGGAAAAGGTAAAGTGCTGAAGAAGAAGGGATCTGATAGGATGGAGAGTAGACCATGGGAGGAAAGGATGGAGAAGGGGAATCAGAGGGAGGTGATAGGCAGGTAAGGAGAAAAGGAGGGCGTATCAGAGAGAAGGGAGAAGGGAGGAGAAATTACCACAACTTGGAGAAATCGATGCTGATGCTGTCAGGATGGAGGCCCCCCCCCCACCTCCGATGGAATCTGAGATGTTCTTCCACCAAATGACTATAGGAAAGATGTTCTCCAAATCCATTCTACCTAGGCCTATCAATATTCGAACCGACTATAGGAACAATCCTCTCCACATCCACTCTATCTCGGCCTATAAATATTCAAACTGATTATAGGAAAGATCCTCTCCACATCCACTCTATCTAGGCCTATAAATATTCAGGTTACCTATCAGGTTGCAAAGAGATCCCCCCTCAATGACTATAACCTCTTGATTCTTATTCTCAGTGTCCTTTCCCCTCCTCCACCCAGGCTAAGGTCATGAAGTTTTGTTACAGCCTTATAAAACTCTAGCTAGGCCACATCTGGAGTATTGTGTACAGTTCTGGTCACCCCACTGTAGGAGGTATGTTGAGGCTTTGGAGAGGGTACAGACGAGGTTCACCAGGATGATGCCTGGATTAGAGGGCATGTGCTATATGTTTTCTCTGGAGCGACGGAGTCTGAGGGGAGATTTGATAGAGTTTGTAAGATTATGAGAGGCACAGAGAGAGCAGACAGAGAGTATCTTCCTCCCAGGGTTGAAATGTCTAACACCAAAGGCCTGCGTTGAAGGTGAAAGGGGTTTAGAGGGGATGTGAGGGGTAAATGTTTTACACAGACAGTGCCGGGTGACTGGAATGCTCTGCCTGGGGAGGTGTTACAGGCAGATACATTAGTGGCTTTTAAGAGACATCTTGATCAGCACATGAACAGACATTGGACATTGAAATGGACATTGTGTAGGCAGAGGGGTTAGTTTAGTAGGTCACTAATTTAATTGGTTTAGCACAACATTGTGGGCCGAAGGGCCTGTGCCTGTGCTCTACTGCTCTGTGTTCTATGTTCTCGTGTTAAATACAGTAAATCTATGGTCATCTGCTACTGAGAAATCCCGGTTGTTCCCTCCCTGGCTCACCAGGTGCCTGAGGTTCACGGAGCCATTCTGTTTCCCATTATCAGGTAATAAAAATGAACTTCTGACATCACGATCGACCACAACGTGAGTAACACACAAAATGCTGGAGGATCTCAGCAGCTCAGGCAGCTTCTATGGAGGGGAATAAACAGTCAATATTTTGGCCTGGGATCCTTCACCAGGACTGGAAAGGAAGGTGAAAGATGCCAGAATCTGGTGGTGAGGGGAGAGGGACTGGCTGGGTTGTTCTTACACAGGGCCAGTATGAACTCAATGGGCTGAATGTCCTCCTGAATGCTACAACTGTTCCGTCACTCCGAGCTAATTCCAAGAGCTCTCCTCTCCGTAACCGGTGCCCCCGATTCTCCAATCACTTCCCCATCTGAAAATGAAGTGGCAGGATTGTAAAAGCCATCGGCCCCAGGGAACAGACGACAATGACAAACCCCCGAAACCCTGACTCGACCCCGGCCTGTAACGCTCTATATTTCAATAAGAGTCTGAGGTGAACTGGTTTGTCACCAGAGACACTGGCAAATTTCTACAGAGATACCTGGGGAGCGTTCTAACTGGCTGCATCACCGTCTGGTCTGGTGGGGCCACTGCTCAGGATCAGAAAGACCAGCAGAAAGTTATAAACTCAGTCAGCTCCATCGTGAGCACTGGTGTCCCCAGCACCCAGGACACCTTCAAAATGCGACGCCTCAAAAAGGCGGCATCCATCATTACGGACCCAGCACCCAGGACATGCCCTCTTCTCATTGCCACCATCAGGGAGGAGGAACAGGAGCCTGAAGACACACACTCACCGACTCAGGAACAGCTTCTTCCCCTCCGCCATCAGATTTCTGAATTGTCAATGAATCCATGAGCTCTTCCTCAGTATTTTTCCACTCTGTTTGCCCAACTTGTTTATTTCCTTTCCTTATTTTATATGCAATTTATAGATTTTATTATTATACATTGCCTTGAACTGCTGCCGCAAAACAACAAATTTCATGACATACGACAGTGATGCAATCTCGTTGTCTATTCTACTGTTTCTATATTAAATCTGATTCTGATTCTGACGTAACCCCCACTCCGGTCTCTACAGCACCAACCGCAGCGTGTAGCCCACTCCTGAGTATCCATTATTGCACATATAAACCCCCCAGCCTGGACCCTCCTATGGATCACAGCCTGTTCCCAGTCCTGGCTATCCATTACTGATCATTTAGTTGTCAGGCCCTGCTGGTGTATCTGGAAGATCGCTGAAAGCCTGTGTCAATCAACTGTTGGGAAAGATGAAGGATATCTTCAATCCCTCACTGCTGCAGTCAGAGGCCCCACCTGCTTCAAAAGGGTAACATCAGACCGGTCGGTGCCCAGGCAGAGCAGGGTGAGCTGCCTTAACGACCATCACCCAGTGGCACTCACATCTACTGCCATGAAATGCCTTGAGAGGTTGGTCTTGGCTGGAATCCACTCCTGCCTCAGGAAGAGCCTGGGCCCATGACAATTTGCCCGTCACCACAACAGGTCTACAGTAGATGCAATCTCACTGGCTTCTCACGTGGCCTTGGCTCACCCGGACAACAGCAAAACCTTTGCACTGCTTATCAAATTGAACTTTTATATATATTTATTGTAAAGTTGGAGGTGAAGTTAATGAAGTCGACGAGCTCAGCATGTGTGCAGGAAGCAGCGCCGATGCAGTCGTCGATATAACGTAAGAAAAGAGGAGTACAGATACCGGTGTAGGCTTGGAACATAGATTGCTCCACATGGCCGACAAAAAGGCAGGCATAGCTAGGACCCATGCGGGTGCCCATGGCTACACCTTTAGTTTGGGGGAAGTGGGAGGAGCCAAGGAGAAATTGTTAAGCGTGACGACTAATTCCGCAAGGCGGAGAAGAGTGGTGGTAGAGGGTGACTGACTGGGTCTGGAATCCAGGAAGAAACGGAGAGCTCGGAGACCTTCCTGGTGGGGGATAGAGGTATATAGGGACTGGACGTCCATGTTGAAAATGAGGTGGTGGGGGCCAGGAAACTTGAAATCTTTGAAGAGATGTAAAGCATGGGAAGAATCACGGACATAGGTGGGAAGGGTTTGAACAAGGGGAGATAAAACAGAGTCGAGATAGGCAGAAATGAGTTCAGTGGGGCAGGAGCAAGCAGAGACAATGGGTCTGCCTGGACAGGCAGGTTTGTGAATCTCCATGTCTGTTTCCCAGATTTTTCACCCACTTTCCCCACCTTCCCCACGCTTGACCCGGTTCCACCTGCCAGACGCATCTCCCCCAGTGGGTCCCATTCTCATCTCAGAGTATCAGGCTGGAGAGTGAGTCCTTGGTGGTCCTCCCTCAAACAACTGATTACAATCACCTCTCTCCATCTGAATCTCCTTTCCTTCCCTCTTCTCCATCTGTCACCACTTACCACATCTCCCATCCCCCTTCCCCTCCCTACCCAGCACAACCTGCCCTTAACCTCACACCCCACCTCAATCACCTCAGACCCGTCTCACCCCACCTCAATCCTCAATCACCTGATACTCCTGTCCCACCCCTCCTCTATCACCTCTGACTCCTCTCTCACCCCTCCTCTGTCCATCAATCACCTCAGATTCCAGTTTCACTTCCCCTTTCCCTCTGGCCATTCGACATTCCTCTAACAGTCCCGATGCAAACCAAGACTTCAACGTCTTTTCACACCCACAGATGCAGCTCGACCGGCTGAATTCCTTCAGCAGATTGTTGTTCAAATATCGTTCTCTATCTCTCTCTCTCTCACTCAATTTCTCACTCACTCTCTCTATCACTGCCTCTCTCTCTCCCTCCTCTCTCTTTCACTGTTTCTCTCTATCTCACTCTCTCTCATTCACTCTCTCACACTCATTCACTATCTCTCTCTCTGACTCTCTCATTCACTCACTCACATACACTCTCACTATCTCTCTGTCCCCAGACTATTCGATGAATGGTTGGACAATGTCCGGCGCTGATGAGGTCTCTGCGGTGGAAGGAGCCTCCGCCGTGTTACCGTGTACTTTCACCCACCCACCTCCTGATGTCGCCCTGAACGGCTCCGTGATCTGGTACAAGGGGGAACAAAGTGCAGGTAATCTGGTGTTTAAGTGCACATATCCCGGTTCCGGCCCCTCCGGGTGCGATACAACGACACAGGAGGCTGGAGGAGGGCGGTTCGGATTCGTGGGGAACCTCAGTCGGAGAGATGCCTCGATAATGGTGGAGCGACTGAACCGGAGTGACGGTGGTCGGTATCGGTGCCGGGTGGAGCTCAATGTTAACAGCTTTCAAACGGTGGTTCTAACAGATCTGTCTGTGAGAGGTGAGGACCGATGTCTAAGCATTGAGTTGTAAAACTACACTAATCATTTCACATTTTATCTCACTGAAAACTCATTTTATTCATAATGTACAAGTATATTTTGCAGGATGTCATCATGTCAAATAGATGTGATTGTCATGTGCACTAGCACATAGAACAACAGCACCGTACAGGCCCTTCAGCCCACAATGTTGTGCTGACCCTTAAACCTGCTCCAAGATCAATCTCACCCCCTGCCTCCCACATACCCCGCCATTTCTATAACATCCGTGTCTCTAAGAGTCTCTCCCCACCCCCCTTTTCCCGCTCCCTCCCCTCCCCCTCCCTCTCTCCCTCCCCTCTCCCCTCCCTCTCCCCTCCCTCTCCCTCCCTCTCCCCTCCCTCTCCCCTCCCTCTCCCCTCCCTCTCCCCTCCCTCCCCCCTCCCTCTCTCTCCCCTCTCTCTCCCTCCCTCTCCCCTCCCTCTCCCCTCCCTCCCCCCTCCCTCTCTCTCCCCTCTCTCTCCCTCCCTCTCCCCTCCCTCCCCCCGGTCCGTGACGCTGCTGCCATTTCAGTCAGCAATGAAGGGCCTCCATCTCTGGCAGCATTCAGGGCTTCCTTCATCGTGTCAGTAGCTTCCTCTCGGTTTTCACTGCTGTCAGTCATACAATTCCCGAGTGGGACTCAGGAATACCGTCACACTCAGATGTCGAAGGATTCTCCATTGCTGTTTCCATAACAACATTGTTTTACCCGTCAGGGTTGTTACCCTGAGCTGAACCCCCGAACCTGGAGGATCAGTGATCCTCTCTTACAGAGAATATAGAAACAGAAATCTACAGCACATTACAGGCCATTCGGCCCACAATGCTGTACTGACCATGTAACCTACTCTAGAGAGATTACCTCTTTCTTTTTCAATCTTTTTATTATTTTTTATAAAAAAAAACAAAACATAATATTATGTTAAATAGGTTATGAATACAATAGATTTGAAATTAAATTAGTAACAAGATAACAATATCTTATTAAACTATCAGCGAAAAAAGATCGTACAATAATCAATCTAATCTACATTGATTATACATGAAAAAGATTAAAAATAATCATCAAAAGAAAAAAAAGTATAAAATACAAGAAAAAATGTATATTTAAGAAAATAATGAAAAAAAAATAAACCTAAACTAACATGGGCAATAATAATAGTTTATATGTATATGATAGTGTCAGAAAACTCCGGAACTCCATACCAGAACAAGAATAATAAGAATAAAGGTCCGGAAGAAGCCAAATTAATTCATATGAAAGTGTCGAATGAATGGTCCCCAAGTTTTTTCAAATTTAATTGATGAATCAAAAATAGTACTTATAATTTTCTCTAAACTTAAACAAGAAATAGTTTGAGAGAACCACTGAAATGTGGTAGGAGGATTTACTTCTTTCCAATTTTGTAATATAGATCTCCTGGCCATTAATGTTACAAAGGCAATCATTCGTCTGATTGAAGGGGAGAATCGACTATCATCTTCATTTGGTATACCAAAAATTGCAGTGATAAAATGAGGTTGTAAATCAATATTCCAAATTGAGGAAATGGTAGCAAATATGTCCTTCCAATAGTTATGTAAAGTAGGACATGACCAAAACATGTGGGTCAATGAAGCCACATCTGAATGACATCTGTCACATTGAGGGTTAATATGAGAATAAAACCGAGCAAGCTTATCTTTAGACATATGAGCTCTATGTACAATTTTAAATTGTATTAAAGCATGTTTAGCACATATAGAAGAAGAATTAACCATTTGTAAAATTTTTTTCCCATTTTTCCATTGAAATATTGTATTGAAGTTCTTTTTCCCATTCCTGTTTAATTCTACCCGATACCTCTGGTTGTATTTTCATAACCATATTATAAATAAGAGGCACTAATCTCTTCTGACAGGGATTTAAAGTAAAAATCATATCTGAAAAATCTATCAAAGTTGAATTAGGAAAGGATGGTAAAACTTCATGCAAAAAGTTTCTAATTTGTAAATATCTAAAAAAATTAGATTTAGGTAATTTAAATTTGTTAGAAAGTTGATCAAAAGACATCAAACTACCTTCAGAAAAAAGATCACAAAAACATATTATACCTTTCCTTTTCCATATGCTAAAAGCTTGATCTATTAAAGAAGGTTTAAAGAAAAAATTAAGATAGGGCTATCAAGAACAAAGATTTTTAGAGTAAAAAATTTACGAAATTGAAACCAAATTCGTATGTATGTTTGACAATAGGGTTAGATATCTGTTTATTAAGTTTAACTAAATCAACAGGGAGAGAAGAACCAAGAACAGAAAATAGAGAATATCCTTGTGTATCATTACATTCTAAATTTACCCACTGTGGGCACAATGGTAAATCTAAATCTAATTTCCAGTATAATAAATTCCGAATATTATTCGCCCAATAGTAAAATCTAAAATTGGGTAAAGCTAAACCACCATCTTTTTTAGATTTCTGTAACTGTCTTTTACTTAATCTGGGGTTTTTATTTTGCCACACAAATGAGGAAATTTTTGAATCAATGCTAACAAAAAAAGACTTAGGAATAAAAATTGGTAAGGCTTGAAATAAATATAAAAATTTCGGTAAAATCATCATTTTAACAGCATTGATCCGACCAAACAATGATAAGGATAAAGGAGACCATCTAGTAGTAAGTTGTTGAATTTGATGAAGCGTACGTAAAAAATTCAATCTGAATAAATCTTTATATTTCTTGGTAATTTTTATACCTAAATAAATAAAATTGTCAGTAACAATTTTAAATGGTATCCTGTCATTCAGTAAAGTTTGTGCATTTAAAGGGAAGAGTTCACTCTTATCCAAATTTAATTTGTAACCAGAAAAACTACCAAATTGAACCAACAAGGATAGAATAGTGGGAATAGAATTATCAGGATCAGAAATATATAACAACAAGTCATCAGCATAGAGCGATAACTTGTATAATTTCTCATTACGGGTAATACCAAAAATATTAGGGGATTCACGAATAGCAATGGCTAAAGGTTCTAATGCAATATTAAATAATAAAGGACTTAAGGGACAACCTTGTCTCGTACCACGAGATAATTGAAAAAAAGAGGATCTATAATTATTCGTAAGGACAGAAGCAACAGGTTTATAATATATTAATTTAATCCATGATATAAAATTAGAACTAAAGTTAAAATGTTTCAAGGCATTAAATAAGTATGTCCATTCAACTCTATCAAAAGCTTTTTCAGCATCTAATGAAATAACACATTCTGGGGTTGTGGGTGAGGAAGTGTAAATTATATTGATCAATTTTCTAACATTAAAAAAGGAGTATCGGTTCCTAATGAAACCAGTTTGATCTCCTGAAATAATCTGTGATAGTACCTTTTCTAACCTAATAGCTAAAATTTTTGTAAGAATCTTAGAGTCTACATTTAGTAACGATATAGGGCGATAAGATGCACATAAAGTAGGATCTTTATCTTTTTTAAGAATTAAAGAAATAGTAGCTTCATAAAAAGACTGGGGTAGTCTCTTCTTAATAAATGCATCATTAAAGATTTCACATAACCAAGGGGAAAGCAAAGAAGAAAAAGTTTTAAAAAATTCTATAATATAACCATCGGGGCCAGGAGCTTTCCCTGAATTCATCGATGAAATAGCCTCTCCTACCTCCGCCATAGAAATAGGAGCATCAAATAAACTTCGATCTTCATCTGTCAGTTTGGGAATATTCAAATTGTTAAAAAAATTATCCATCATAGACATATCACCATCAAATTCTGATTGATATAAAGATTTATAAAAATCTTGGAAAGTATTACTAATTTCTTTATGATCAGTAGTCAGATTACCGTCTTGTTTACAAATTTTAATAATTTGTCACTTAGTCGAAATAGCTTTTAATTGATTAGCTAACAATTTACCAGTACGATCACTATGAATATAAAATTGAGCCCTGGTCTTAATTAATTGATTCTCAATTGAAGAAGATAACAGTAAGCTATGTTCCATTTGCAGTTCAACTCTCTTCTTATAAAGTTCCTTGGTAGGAGTAACGGAATAAATCTTATCAATTTCTTTAATTTTATCCACCAATAAAGCTATATCTAAATATCTTTGTTTTCTTTTCCCAGCAGAATATGAGATAATTTGTCCATGAATAAAAGCCTTAAAAGAGTCCCAAAGTATTCCTCTGTCAATCTCTTCGGTATAGTTTGTTGAAAAAGAGAGATTACCTCAGGGCTCTTGAACTCAATCCCACAGCTGAAGAATGCCAGTACACCAGACACCTTCTTAACACCACTGTCAACCTGTGCAGCAGCTTTGAGTGTCCTATGGACAGACTCCCCAAGATCCAGCTCATCCTCCACACTGCCACCAGTCTTACCATTCATATATTCTGTATTCAAATTTGACCTACCAGAATGAATCACTTCACACTTATCTGGGTTGAACTCCATCTGTTCTACACACCCTCCACTCTGTGTGTAATGAACCTGCCTCTGACCTCTGACATCCCCCCAATACTTTCCAGGAAAAGTCTCTGGCTGTCTGCTCGATTATGCCTCTTATCATCTTGTTCACCTCTATCAAGTCACCTCTCATCTTTCTTCACTCCCAAGAGAAAGTCTCCAGCTCGCTCAACCTTTCCTCATTAAACATCCTCTCTGGTCCAGGCAGCATCCTGGTAGATCTCCTCTACATCCTCTCGAAAGCTTCCTCATCCTTCCTGTAATGAGGTGAGTGGAACTGAACTTAATTGCTGCTGCAGGGACGATTTTCATTGCATGTCTGCCTACGTGTCTGCACAGGTGCAGTGAAAATCCAGTTGCCGCAGCAACACAGGCACAGAGCGTTGCATCAGAAAAGCAGCAATCAAGGTCAAGTTTATTGCCATCTGACTGTACACAGATACAGAACGTCAAGGTGTCTTGTACATCAGTCAATGAAAGTAAGCATGCAGGTACAGCAGGCAGTGAAGAAAGCTAATGACATGCTGGCTTTTATAACAAGAGGAATTGAGTATAGGAGTAAAGAGGTCCTTCTGCAGTTGTACAGGGCCCTGGTGAGACCCCACCTGGAGTACTGTGTGCAGTTTTGGTCTCCAAATTTGAAGAAGGACATTCTTGCTATTGAGGGAGTGCAGCGTAGGTTCACAAGGTTAATTCCCGGAATGACGGGACTGTTATATGTTGAAAGATTGGAGTGACTGGGCTTGTATACACTGGAATTTAGAAGGATGAGAGGGGATCTGATTGAGACATATAAGATTATTAAGGGATTGGACATGCTGGAGGCAGGAAGCATGTTCTGGCTGATGGGTGAGTCCAGAACTAGAGGCCACAGTTTAAGAATAATAGTTCGAGGAGTTGAAATGTGTCTATTTCAATGCTAGGAGTATTAGGAATAAAGGGGATGAACTTCGAGCATGGATCAGTACATGGAACTACGATGTTGTGGCCGTTACTGAAACTTGGCTGGAGGAAGGACAGGATTGGCTAATGCAGGTACCAGGGTTTAGCTGTTTTAAAAGGAACAGAATGGGAGGTAGAAAGGGGGAGATGAGTAGCATTACTGGTCAGGGATAGTATCACGGCTATAGAAAGGGAGGACGCTGCAGAGGGAATGTCCACTGAGTTGGTCTGGGTGGAAGTCAGAAATAGGAAGGGATCAATCGCTGTGCTGGGAGTAGTCTATAGGCCCCCAAATAGCCCTCGGGACACCGAGGAGCAGATAAGCAGGCAGATTTTAGAATGGTGCAGGAAATACAGGGTTGTAGTTATGGGTGATTTCAACTTCCCACACATTGACTGGCATCTCCCAACTGCAAGGGGGATAGATGGGGCTGAATTTGTCAGGTGTGTTCAAGAAGGATTCCTGACACAATATGTATACTGGCTGACGAGAGGAGAGGCCATACTGGAGCTAGTTCTGGGTAATGAACCTGGTCAGGTGACAGACCTCTTGGTGGGGGAGAATTTGGTGAGATTGACCACAACTCCCTTAGCTTTAGCATAGCTATGGAAAAGGATAAAAACTGACAAAATGGGAAAGTGCTTAACTGGGGAAGGGCTAACAATGAAGGGATGAGGCAGGAACTAGTGAGAGTAAATTGGAAACAGATGTTCAAGGGTGAAAACACAGAAGTAATGTGGGAGAAGTTTAGGGACCACTTGTGCTGTGTTCAGGATAGGTTTGTCCCACTGAGACAAGTTTAAAATGATAGGAAAAGGGAACCATGGCTGACAAAACACGTGAGGCAACTCGTCCAGAGGAAGAAGGAAGCATATGTTAGATATAAGAAGCAGGAAACAGGAGGGGCTCATGAGAAATATAGGGTAGCCAGGAAGGTGCTTATGAAAGGACTTAGGAGAGCTCTAAGGGGGCGTGAGAGGGCCTTGGCATGTCGGATTAAGGAGAACCCCAAGGCGTTCTACACGTATGTGAAGAACAGAAGGATGAATAGAACAAAGGTGGGGCCACTAAAGGATAAGGAGGGCAATATGTGCTTGGAGGCGCAGGAGGTTGGGGAGGTCCTAAATGAATACTTTGCTTCAGTATTGACAAGTGAAAAGGACCTTGATCAGGGTGAGATCGAAATAGAGCAGGTCTGTGCACTGGACAATGTGGAGATTAAGGAAGAAATATTGGATCTTCTTAGAAACATCAAAATTGATAAGTCCCCAGGACTGGATGTGATATACCCCAGGTTGCTGTGGGAGGTGAGAGAAGAAATCACTGGAACAGTAGCTATGATCTTTGAATCCGCTTTGGCTGCAGGGGAGGTGCCGGAGGATTGGAGAATGGCAAATGTAGCTCCCCTTGTTTAAAAATGTTAATAGGGAGAATCCTGTGAACTAGAGACTGGTGAGTCTTACGTCGGTGCTCTGAAAACTATTGGAAAGGATTCTTAAGGATAGGATCTGTGAGCATTTGGAGAAGTCCAGTCTGCTCAAGGATAGTCAACATGGCTTTGTGAAGGGAAGGTTGTGCCTCACCAGCCTGACTGAGTTTTTTGAAGAGGTAACAAAAGAAATTGATGAGGGTAGGGCAGTAGATGTGGTCTACATGGATTTTAGCAAAGCATTTGTCAAGGTCCCCCTTGAGAGACTCATCCAGAAAGTCATGAGGCATGGAATCAATGGAACCTTGGCTGTTTGGATAAAAAATTGGTTTACAGGAAGAAAGCAGAGGGTCGTAGTGGAAGGAAAGTATTCTGCCTGGAGGTCGGTGACTAGTGGAGTGCCACAAGGATCTGTCCTGGGACCCCTACTCTTTAAGTATAACTGAGAATGCATGTAGTTTGCAGCACAGGTAAACAGTAAACAGCTCAGTGCACCATCTTTGTAGAAAGCAGGGTTCACTGTAGAATTCCTTCTCAAACACACCAGCTCAGGTTGTAGAACACTTTCAGTACAGTAAGTATTACACTGGAGAGGGCTCAGTGTAGAATTCCTTCTCAAACACACCAGCTCAGGCTGTTGAACACTTTCAGTACAGTAAGTATTACACTGGAGAGGGTTCACTGTAGGATTCCCTTTCAAACACACCAGCTCAGGGTGTTGAACACTTTCAGTACGGTAAGTATCACACTGGAGTGGGTTCAGTGTAGATGAAGATACAGATGAAGATGAAGATGAAGTACAGATGAAGATCATGTTCATTGTCGTCTGAGTTACATCTCCACAACAAAATGTAACAGTGTTCCTCTGGATCACGGTGCACCCAGAAAACATCTACAGTCTCACATCACACACAGCTCATAATGCAAAATATTCCCTCAGCTAAGTTAATAGGTTAGTGACTAATGCCATTACACAGGACTGACTGGTGTCGTTATACTGTATTGATCAGTATTATTACTCTGTATTGATTAGTGTTGTTTCAGTACAGTGACTAGTGTTGTTAAACAATACTGACTGGTGTTGTTTCATTGTGGTGATTGTGTTGTCACACTGTACTGATTAGTGATATCACACTGTACAGATCAGTGTTGTTACACTGTACTGATTGGTGTTGCTGCAGTGTATTGATTTGTGCTGTTTCCCTGTAATGGCCAGTGTTACACTGTACTGGTCATTGTTGTTAGACTGTACTGATTGGTGTTGTTACACTCCACTGATTAGTGATGGTGTCAATTGGTTCAACAACTGAATGTCTGAAGGGAATTAGCTGTTCCTGAACGTGGTGGTGTGAGATTTAGGCTTCTTTATCTCCTGCCCGATGGGACTGATTTATGTTCTAAAGAGTTTCCCTAGTTTGAATGGTTTTTAATGAGTGAGACACATGTGGGGCCGTTTTCATTCAGGAGGGTGCTGTGGGGAGTTTTTATTATTTTGTTGGCTGGAAATTTTGTCAGTGTTAAACGTTTTTGCTGAGGGTTAACCGATTTATTCTGGCACCTGTCCTTCCCTCAGCTCCCAATGAGAGTGTCTCTGTGATGACTGGAACTGAGGGAGCTTCGGCCACGTTACCCTGTGTGTTCACACGGCCTCAGCAGAGCCTCACTGCACACACGGTGACGTGGATGAGGAAGGATCCCTACCGAATCATCATCACATTCAGGCACCATGGAAATGGATCATGGGCAGCGGAAAACGGAGTGACTCGGTACGAGCTCGTCAAGGACCCAGAGCTGGGAAGTGCCTGGATCAGGATAAAGCAGCTGAGAGTGGAGGACAGTCACAGCTATCTGTGTCTGGCTGAGTTCAGGAACATGAAGCATGATTATTCATCCTACAGAGAGCACGTCACACCTCCATTTATACATGTGTTCCAGAGTGAGATCCGGTTGCAGGTCAGACCAGGTAAGAAATCATTGACACATTCTGCAGGGCATGGGGAGGGTTTTGGGGTGGGGTGGGGTGGGGGGTAGCCTGCTACCATTATCCTTCCTCTAATCAACCCCACCCCCGGGTTTATCTGTCTGTCCCCGAGTGAGATCTGACTGTAGATCAGACCCGGAAAAGAACCCGTCACCACATTCAAGTTCAAGTTTAATTGTCAATCAGCCACACGTGCGTACAGCAAAACAAAACAGTGTTCCTCCAGGGACAAGGTGTAAAGCAGAGTAGCAACAGCACACAGTACACATTGTTATGATGGCAGAAAAGCATACAGTCACAAAAAGACATAATATTGCCCAAGTTCCTGAGTGGTCTGGATTGGAGCTGGATGGTAGATTGGATATTGTCCTGGTCCAGCTTGTCTCTCACTAAGTGAACACTGGGGGGCAGCACTGAGCAAAAGAGGAAGGCAGCACCGATGGGAGTGGCCTGTCCCCAACCCACGACGGACTCCAGCACGTCCACAGAGGCCTCTGCTCTCTCCCGCACCATCTCGGCATCTTCTGCAGTTCAGGGTTGGGTCAGAACCTCCAGCACCCATTGTATTCTGTGTCCAGACTCCGGGGATGAATGTTATATCGGCCACTCCCAGCCTCAGCTGGTGATGAGTTCCATTTCCCCACCACAACTCCATCTCAGACGGTCCCTCACACAGGGTGGCCCCCAGATTTCAACGGGCCCCCTGGTGGGGCCTTGCCTGAGCCTGGGAGGAATGAGTGGAGTTCTAACGGAGGATCAGGAATCTTCCCAGAGAAGATGCACACTCAACGTTTCAGGAAGAGCTTCTTCCTTCCTGCTGATTTCTGAATGGACAATCAGAAAAGTGAGGGCCATCTCACTTTTTTCCTTATTTTTCCCTCTTTTTGTGCTACTTATTTAATTTAAAATTATACATGTAGGTACATATTTCTTATTGAAATTTACAGTTTTTTATTAATATGTATTGCAATGTATAACGGGGTGTCAGGATGAAGATACGTCTTTACCAAAGGAGGTGTAAGACACTCCTTCCCTCCACTGGTCTTCACTTTACCCTTGGGCGAGGTGTAGCCCCTGCTTCGCCCCCGATCAGGGTCACGTGAACCCATGGGATCAGGTGGTGGATGGTTGTATGAGCAGCTGGTGCAGATCACAAATTCTGGTTATGTGACCACTGACACCAGGCAGACAATCTCTGAAGAGTATTGATAATGGCTGGGCTCACCCATCCCAGACAGACACTGCTCAGAAGAAGGTGATGGAAACCACTTTTGTAGAAAAATTGCCAAGAACAATCATGGTCATAAACAGGAAAATATCTGCCATTGCTGGAAATCCAGAGCAACACACACAAGATACTGGAGGAGCTCAGCAGGTCGGGCAGCGTCTATGGGGAAAGGATCAAAGGTTCATTTTATTGTTAAAGTTTGCATGTAGAATACAACTCTGATATTCATCTTCTCCAAATAACCATGATATCCAGATAAACCATGGGATTCGTTACAAGAAAAGACATCAATACCCCCACACGAAAAGGAAAAAGAAAAATCTCGCAAACCTCAAACCCCCCCCCCCCCCACCTCCCTCCCTCGCACAAAAGCCAACAGATCGCCCACCTGGAAGACGATCGACAGAAGATCGAAAGCCTCAAGCCCCCAACCCCTCCCTCTCAAAAAATACAGTGCCGACAACACCAAACCCAACACCCTCTCCCCACACAGATCACCCACACAGAACAGCCAACAACATCAGACACCAATCCCTAACCCCTCCCTCACACAAAGAACAATACATCGTCCCTCTAGAACCCCAACCCACCAATCAGCAACAGGAACATCAGACACCAATCCCTAACCCCTCCCTCACACAAAGAACAATACATCGTCCCTCTAGAACCACAACCCACCAATCAGCAACAGGAACACCAATTCCCAACCCCTCCCTCACACAAAGAACAATACATCGTCCCTCTAGAACCCCAACCCACCAATCAGCAACAGGAACACCAATTCCCAACCCCTCCCTCACACAAAGAACAATACATCGTCCCTCTAGAACCCCAACCCACCAATCAGCAACAGGAACACCAATTCCCAACCCCTCCCTCACACAAAGAACAATACATCGTCCCTCTAGAACCCCAACCCACCAATCAGCAACAAGAAAGAAAACAGAAACTGAAGGAGAGCAAAATAAACTACAGCCCAACAGCCACATCAGTCTCAGAATTTCAAACATTCCTCCCACCAGAATTGAGTAAACAGTCGATGTTTTGTGCTGAGACTCTGCATCGGAACTCATGAAAGGGCCTGTTCTGCACGGTGTGAGTCCTGATGAAGGGGTCAGCCTGAAACGTCAGCTGTTTACTCTTCTCCAGAGATGCTGCCTGGCCTGCTGAGTTCCTCCAGCATTTTGTGTGTTCATCATGGTTACGAGACTGTGATTGCCCACATCACACAACACAGCACATACCGATGATGATGATTGCAATGTACTGCTGCACAAAACACAAGCCGGTGAAATTATCCTAATCCCGATTGCGATTCTGCAGAATGTCAGGGGGAGGAGGCAGACAGGACACGATCACAGGGCTCAACCTGTCACATTGATCCATAAGAAGATAAGAAATAAGAGCAGGATTCGGCCATCCGGCCCATCGAGCCTGTCCCACCATTCAATAAGATCATGGCTGATCTGTCCGTAAACTCAGCTCCATCTACCTACCTTTTCCCCAAAACCCTTAATTCCCTTACTATGTAAAAACCTATCTAACTGTTTCTTAAATATATTTAGTGAAGAAACCTCAACTGCTTCCCTGGGCAGAGAATTCCACAGATTCACCACTATCTGGGAAAAACAGTTTCTCCTCATCCCCATCCTAAATCTTCTCCCCGAATGTTGAGGCAATGCCCCCTAGTTCTAGTCTCACCTACCAAGGGAAACAACTTTCCTGCTTCTATCGTATCTATCCCTTTCAAAATTTTGTATCTTTCTATAAGATCCCCCCTCATTCTTCTGAACTCCAGAGAGTATAGTCTCAGGCGACTGAATCTCTCCTCACAGGTTAACCCCTTCATCAAGACAGAAGCCAGCCCCCCACCATGGATTCTGTCTGCACTTCTCACCGTCTCTGTGAAACAGAATGCAAAATCAGAGACCCTCCCATCCACCCTGGACATTCTCTCTTCGGCCCTCTCCCACTGGGCAGAAGATACAACAGCCTGGATGCACGGACCACCAGGCTGAAGGACAGCTTTTATCCTACAGTTATAACTACGGAGTGGTCCCCCAGTACGATAAGATGGACTCTCCACCTCATTATTTATTTGTTTATTCATTTAGAGATACAGCACGGAACAGGCCCTTCCGACCCAACGAGCCACACCACCCAGAAACCCACCTATTGAACCCACGACGATTTACAATGACCAATTAACCGACGAGCCAGTCCATCCTTAGACTGTGGGAGGAAACCGGAGCACCCAGAGGAAACCCACACGGTCACAGGGAGAACGTACAAACTCCTTACAGACGGTGCAGGAATTGAACTCTGAACTCCGACACCCTGAGCTGTCATAGTGTCACACTAACGGCTGTGCTACCGTGGCAACCCACTTCATTATGGCCCTGCACCTCACCGCCTGCCCGCACTGAACTTTCTCAGTAACTGTCACACTTTATTCTGCACTCTGCTGTTGTGTCCCCTGTACTGCCCCAGTGTGCTGATGTGATGAAATGATCTGCTCAGACAACAAAGTTTTTCAGTTCCCAAACTGCTTGTGTCAGTAAAGAATCGACGACCAATTCACCTCTCGTGCTTGCTGAAGACTTGCCGAATCTCCTGACCTGCAATGCTGAGGGTGGCTTTTCCTCTATGGACGCTGGCTGACCCACTGAGCTCCTTTGGCAGGTTGCTCTTCCACTCGATGTAGAATTGTAGGTTCAGAGCTTTGACCGGTGACCATTTTGCGTTTGGGATTGATCAGTTCGAGCAAATTGAAGGAAGGCAGGGACACGAGCAGTGGCCATCATCTGAGTGGACAGTCGGACTGGTGATCTTGAGGCTTTAGCTCTTTGAAGCTTCCGTGAGGAGAGGCTTCACTCAGAGAAAGCAAAGGAAAGAAAAGCTCAGGTTTCTCCATCTCGTCTTTATATCTGCTGAACTGAGACAATGGAGATGCCCGGCAGGATAGTGGAATTCTCCTCTTGTGGGATGTGGGAAGGCAGGGAGACCTCCAGTGTCCCCGACGACTACAACTGTGAGAAGTGGATCCAGCTGCAGCTTCTAACCATCCGCGTGAAGGAGTCGGAGCTGGAACTGGATGAACTCCGGATCATCCGGGCGGATGAGAGGGTGATGGATAGGTCACACAGAGAGGCAGTTACACCCAAGGTGCAGGAGAGTACCCCTGTGGCCATCCCCCTCAAAGGGAAGGCGGGGAGAAGAGGCACAGTGTGGTAATGGGGGATTCATTAGGGGACCGGACAGTAACGGACGGTGAGGACAATATGAGTGTGGTTGTTGTTCTGGAGCATGTTGATATTAAGGGAGAGGAGGTGTTGGATTTGCTAAAATACATTTGGACGGATAAGTCCCTGGGGCCTGACGGAATATTCCCCAGGCTGCTCCATGAGGCGATGGAAGAGATTGCTGAAACTCTGGTTAGGATCTTCATGTCCTCGTTGTCCCATGGGAATGGTACCAGAGGATTGGAGGGAAGTGAATGTTGTCCCCTTGTTCAAAAAAGGTAGTAGGGATAGTCCAGGTAATTATAGACCAATAAGCCTTACGTCTGTGGTGGGAAAGCTGTTGGAAAAGATTCTTAGAGATAGGATCTATGGGCATTTAGAGAATTATGGGCTGATCAAGGACAGTCAGCATGGCTTTGTAAAGGGCAGATTGTGTGTAACAAGCCTGATAGAGTTCTTTGAGGAGGTTACCAGGCATATAGATGAGGGTAGTGCAGTGGATGTGATCTACATGGATTTTAGTAAGCCATTTGACAAGGTTCCACACGGTAGGCTTATTCAGAAAATCAGAAGGCACGGGATCCAGGGAAGTTTGGCTAGATGGATTCAGAATTGGCTTGCCTGCAGAAAGCAGAGGGTCATGGTGGAGGGAGTACACTCAGATTGGAAGGATGTGACCAGTGGTGTCCCACAAGAATCTGTTCTGGGACCTCTACTTTTCGTGATTTTTATTAACAACTTGGATGTAGGGGTAGAAGGGTGGGTTGGCAAGTTTTCAGAAGACACAAAGGTTGGTGGTGTTGTAGATAGTGTAGAGGATTGTCAAAGATTACAGAGAGACATTGATAGGATGCAGAAGTGGGCTGAGAAGTGGCAGATGGAGTTTAACCCGGAGAAGTGTGAGGTGGTACACCTTGGAAGGACAAACTCCAAGGCAGAGTACAAAGTAAATGGCAGGATACTTGGTAGTGTGGAGGAGCAGGGGGATCTGTGGGTACATGTCCACAGATCCCTGAAAGTTGCTTCACAGGTAGATAGGGTAGTTAAGAAAGCTTATGGGGTGTTAGCTTTCATAAGTCGAGGGATGGAGTTTCAGAGTCGTGATGTAATGATGCAGCTCTATAAAACTCCGGTTAGGCCACACTTGGAATACTGTGTCCAGTTCCGGTCGTCTCACTATAGGAAGGATGTGGAAGCATTGGAAAGGGTACAGAGGAGATTTACCAGGATGCTTCCTGGTTTAGAGAGTATGCATTATGATCAGAGATTAAGGGAGCTAGGGCTTTACTCTTTGGAGAGAAGGAGGATGAGAGGAGACATGATAGAGGTATACAAGATATTAAGAGGAATAGATAGAGTGGACAGCCAGCACCTCTTCCCCAGGGCACCACTGCTCAGTACAAGAGGACATGGCTTTAAGGTAAGGGGAGGGAAGTTCAAGGGGGATATTAGAGGAAGGTTTATCATGCAGAGAGTGGTTGGTGCGTGGAATGCACTGCCTGAGTCAGTGGTGGAGGCAGATACACTAGTGAAAATTAAGAGACTACTAGACAGGTATATGGAGGAATTTATGGTGGAGGGTTATATGGGAGGCAGGATTTGAGGGTCGGCACAACATTGTGGGCTGAAGGGCCTGTAATGTGCTGTACTATTCCGGATGGTACATTGCCTCCCGGGTGCCAGGGTCTGGGATATCTCAGATCGAGTCCTCAGCATTCTGAAGTGGGAGGGTGAGTTGCCAGAGGTCGTGAAGAATGTAGGTGCCAATGACATGGGTAGGATGAGTGACGAGGTTCTGCATGGGGAGTCAGGTATTAAGTTGAAGGGCAGGAACTCCAGGGTTGTGATCTCAGGATTGCTACCTGTGCCACATGCTACTGAGGCTAGAACTAGGAAGATTGCACAGTTTAATACATGGCTAAGGAGTTGGTGGAGGAGAGTGGGCATCAGATTTTTGGATCATTGGGCTCTCTTCCGGGAAAGTGGACCTGTACAGAAGGGACAGTTTGCACTTGAACTGGAGGGGGATTAATATCCCTGTGGGAAGGTTTGTTAACACTGCATGGTGGGTTTAAACTGGAGTTGCAGGGGATGGGAACCAGAGTGCCAGAACAGTTAGTGGAGTTGTGGAGGCAGATGTTCGTAAAACCTCAGACAAAGATAGGTTGAGCATGGTGTGACTCGTGTCCTGAGCCGAGTATATGTTGCATCATTGTGGAAAGAGCTAAGGAACTGCAAGTGTCATAAGACCCTGATGGGAGTTGTATACAGACCCCCTGAACAGTAGTAAAGATGTGGTCTTCAAATTACAACGGGAGAAAGAAAATGCATGTGACAATAATAACGGGGAATTTCAATGTGCTGGTAGGTTGGGAAAATCAGCTTGGTGCTGGATTATAGGAGGAAAGTCTAGAGTCCTATGAGATAGATTTTTAGAGCAGCTCGTGGTGGAGCCCACTGGGGGATCAACTATTCTGGATTAGGTGTTGTGTAATGAACCAGAATTGATTAGAGAGCTTATGGTAAAAGAACCCTTATAGGGGAAAGTGGTCATAATATGATCAAATTCAACCTGGATTTTGAGAAACTAAATCAGCTGTATCAGTATTTCAGTGAAGTAAAGCGAATTACAGAGGCATGAGAGAGGAGCTGGCCAGAATTGATTGGAAAAGAACGCTCACCGGGATGACGGCAGAACAGCAATGGCTGGAATTTCTGGAAGCAGGTCAGAAGGCACAAAATATATACATCCCAAAGAGGAAGAAGTATTCTGCAGGCAAGATGACACAACCGTGACTAACAAGAGAACATAAAAGCCAAAGAGGGAGCATATAATAGAGCAATAATTCATGGGAAGTTAGAGGATTGGGAAGCTTTTAAAAATCACCAGAAGGCAACTAAAAAGTCATTATGAAGGTAAAGATGAATATGAAAGTAAGCTAGCCAATGATATTAAAGTATATACCAAAAGTTTCTTCAGATATTTGAAATGTAAAAGAGAGGTGAGAGTGGATATTGGACCGCTGGAAACCGATGCAGAAGAGGTGGTAATGAGGGACAATGAAATGGCGGATGAATTGAATTAGTATTTTGCATTAGTCTTCTTCACTGCAGAAGATGGTATCAGTATGGTGGAAGTTCCAGGAGTCAGGTGTCATGAAGTCTGTGAAGTTGCCATTACTAGAGAGAAGGTTCTTGTGAAACTGAAAAATCTGAAGGTAGATAAATCACCTGGACCAGATGCTGTACATCCCAGGGTACTGAAAGGGGTGGCTGTTGAGATTAGTAATGATCTTTCAAGATTCACTAGATTCTGGAATGGTTCTGGAAGATGGGGAAATTGCAAATGTCTCTCCAATATTCAAGAAGGGAGAGAGACAGAAGAAAAGAAACTATAGGTGAGTTAGTCTGATCTCAGTGGTTGGGAAGATGTTGGAGCTGATTATTAAGGATGTGGTCTCACATCCTTAATACTTGGAGGCACATGATAAAATGGGCTGTAGTCAGCATGGTTTCCTTAAGGGAAGATCTTGCCTGACAAATCTGTTGGAATTCTTTGAAGAACTCACAAGCAGGATAGACAAAGGAGAATTAGTGAATGTTGTGAATTGGATTTCCAGAAGCTCTTTGACAAGGTGCCACACATGAGGCAGCTTTACAGGTGATGAGCCCATGGTATTCCAGGAAAGATACTCGCTTGGATAAAGCAGGGGCTGACTGGCAGGAGACAAAGAGTGGGAATAAAGGGAACTCTTTTTGGCTGGCAGCTAGTGACTAGTGGTTTTCGACAGGGGTCTGTGTTGGGACCGATTCTTTTTACGTTATATGTCAATGACTTGGATAATGAAATTGATGGCTTTGTTGCAAAGTTTGCAGATGATATGAAGTTATGAGGGGCAGGTAGTTTTGAGGAGGTAGAGAGGCTACAGAAGGACTGAGACAGATGAGGAGAATGGGCAAAGAAATAGCAGATGGAATAGTGTTGGGAAGTGTATGGTCGTGCACTTTGGTAAAAGAAATGAAAGGATTGACTATTTTTTAAATGGAGAGAAAATACAAAAAAAACGGAGGCAGAAAGAGATTTGGAAATGCTTGTGCAGGATTCCCTAAAGGCTAACTTGCAGGTTGAGTCTGCGGTGAGGAAGGCAAATGCAATGTCAGCATTCATTTCAAGAGGAGAATATAAAAGCAAGGATGTTTTCACTAGAATTCAAAAGAATGAGGTGATTCCTTATTGAAACCTTTTGAATGGTGAAAGGCCTTGATGGAGTGGATGTGGAGGGGATGCTTCCGATGGCAGGAGAGTCTAAGACCAGAAGACACAAGCTCAGAATCGAGATGCGTACTTTTAGAACAGAGATGAGGAGCAATTTCTTTAGCCAGAGAATGGTGAATCAGTGGAATTCTTTGCCACAGGCAGCTGTGAATTCACAGTAAGTTAGTTACAATAAGAAATATCTAAAAATGAATAAGTAGTGTAAAAAGAAAGCAAAATGGATGTGGTGTTCACGGGTTCACAGACCGTTCATAAATCTGATAGTGGAGGGAAGAAGCTGTTCCTGAAACATTGAGTGTGAGTCTTCAGGCTCCTGTACCTCCTCCCTGATATTAGCAATGAGAAGAGGACATGTCCTGGGTGGAGTGCGTCCGTAATGATGAACCCGTAATGATGAATCCGTAATCTGTAATGATGAATGCCACCCATTTTAAAAGACAGTGGGACGGGTCATCGATACAATCACAATCAAGTTAATTATAACACAGCTATTTTGTGAAATCTGTCATTTTGTGGCAGCCGTGGAGTGTAGGAAATAAAAATTACCACAAGATACAACATTAAATGAATAAATAGTATGAAATAGGAATGATTTGGAAGGTTATGGGCCAAACGCTTGCAAATGGGACCTTGGATGATGACCTTGGTCAGTATGGACCATCGGGCCGAAGGGTCTGTTGGGCTGGACAGTGTGTCTCCACAACTCAGGTATCGATCGGGAGAAAGCTGCTAAGGCACAGTGAAAATGGAAGCACTGTACTGAGGTCTGGTGTTAAAGCTGCTCTCTGTCTCACAGCCAACTCAAACCCTCTCATTTATGTGCTGGTCGTTCTGGTTCTCCTGCTCCTAGTCTGTGTCCTCCTGGCAGTCTCCTGGAAGAAGAAAGGTGAGCGGAGAACTGGCTGGCAAGTGAAGATGACTGTTCCTCTCCATGAAGGAGAGTGGCTGATGGGGGGAGAGTCGGTGGACTGTGGGAGGGGATTCAGTGGGTGATGGGGAGAGTCGGTGGACTGTGGGAGGGGATTCAGTGGGTGATGGGGAGAGTTGGTGGACTGGGGGAGGGGATTCAGTGGGTGATGGGGGGAGAGTTGGTGGACTGGGGGAGGGGATTCAGTGGGTGATGGGGAGAGTCGGTGGACTGGGGGAGGGGATTCAGTGGTTGATGGGGGGAGAGTTGGTGGACTGGGGGAGGGGATTCAGTGGGTGATGGGGGGAGAGTCGGTGGGCTGTGGGAGGGGATTCAGTGGGTGATGGGGGGGAGAGTCGGTGGACTGGGGGAGGGGATTCAGTGGGTGATGGGGGGAGAGTCGGTGGACTGGGGGAGGGGATTCAGTGGGTGATGGGAGAGTTGGTGGGCTCTGGGAGGGGATTCAGTGGGTGATGGGGGGAGAGTTGGTGGACTGTGGGAGGGGATTCGGTGGGTGATGGGGGGAGAGTTGGTGGACTGTGGGAGGGGATTCGGTGGGTGATGGGGGGAGAGTCAGTGGGCTGTGGGAGGGGATTCAGTGGGTGATGGGGGGAGAGTCAGTGGGCTGTGGGAGGGGATTCAGTGGGTGATGGGGGAGAGTCGGTTGACTGTGGGAGGGGATTCAGTGGCTGATGGGGGAGAGTCATTGGGCTGTGGGAGGGGATTCAGTGGGTGATGGGGGAGAGTCGGTGGGCTGTGGGAGGGGATTCAGTGGGTGATGGGGAGAGTCGGTGGACTGTGGGAGGGGATTCAGTGGGTGATGGGGAGAGTTGGTGGACTGGGGGAGGGGATTCAGTGGGTGATGGGGGGAGAGTTGGTGGACTGGGGGAGGGGATTCAGTGGGTGATGGGGAGAGTCGGTGGACTGGGGGAGGGGATTCAGTGGTTGATGGGGGGAGAGTTGGTGGACTGGGGGAGGGGATTCAGTGGGTGATGGGGGGAGAGTCGGTGGGCTGTGGGAGGGGATTCAGTGGGTGATGGGGGGGAGAGTCGGTGGACTGGGGGAGGGGATTCAGTGGGTGATGGGGGGAGAGTCGGTGGACTGGGGGAGGGGATTCAGTGGGTGATGGGAAAGTTGGTGGGCTCTGGGAGGGGATTCAGTGGGTGATGCGGGGAGAGTTGGTGGACTGTGGGAGGGGATTCGGTGGGTGATGGGGGGAGAGTTGGTGGACTGTGGGAGGGGATTCGGTGGGTGATGGGGGGAGAGTCAGTGGGCTGTGGGAGGGGATTCAGTGGGTGATGGGGGGAGAGTCAGTGGGCTGTGGGAGGGGATTCAGTGGGTGATGGGGGAGAGTCGGTTGACTGTGGGAGGGGATTCAGTGGCTGATGGGGGGAGAGTCATTGGGCTGTGGGAGGGGATTCAGTGGGTGATGGGGGAGAGTCGGTGGGCTGTGGGAGGGGATTCAGTGGGTGATGGGGAGAGTCGGTGGACTGTGGGAGGGGATTCAGTGGGTGATGGGGAGAGTTGGTGGACTGGGGGAGGGGATTCAGTGGGTGATGGGGGGAGAGTTGGTGGACTGGGGGAGGGGATTCAGTGGGTGATGGGGAGAGTCGGTGGACTGGGGGAGGGGATTCAGTGGTTGATGGGGGGAGAGTTGGTGGACTGGGGGAGGGGATTCAGTGGGTGATGGGGGGAGAGTCGGTGGGCTGTGGGAGGGGATTCAGTGGGTGATGGGGGGGAGAGTCGGTGGACTGGGGGAGGGGATTCAGTGGGTGATGGGGGGAGAGTCGGTGGACTGGGGGAGGGGATTCAGTGGGTGATGGGGGGAGTCGGTGGGCTGGGGGAGGGGTTTCAGTGGGTGATAGGGGAGAGTCGGTGGGCTGTGGGAGGGGATTCAGTGGGTGATGGGGGAGAGTCGGTGGGCTGGGGGAGGGGTTTCAGTGGGTGATAGGGGAGAGTCGGTGGGCTGGGGGAGGGGTTTCAGTGGGTGATAGGGGAGAGTCAGTGGGCTGTGGGAGGGGATTCAGTGGGTGATGGGAGAGTTGGTGGGCTCTGGGAGGGGATTCAGTGGGTGATGGGGGGAGAGTTGGTGGACTGTGGGAGGGGATTCGGTGGGTGATGGGGGGAGAGTTGGTGGACTGTGGGAGGGGATTCGGTGGGTGATGGGGGGAGAGTCAGTGGGCTGTGGGAGGGGATTCAGTGGGTGATGGGGGGAGAGTCAGTGGGCTGTGGGAGGGGATTCAGTGGGTGATGGGGGAGAGTCGGTTGACTGTGGGAGGGGATTCAGTGGCTGATGGGGGGAGAGTCATTGGGCTGTGGGAGGGGATTCAGTGGGTGATGGGGGAGAGTCGGTGGGCTGTGGGAGGGGATTCAGTGGGTGATGGGGAGAGTCGGTGGACTGTGGGAGGGGATTCAGTGTGTGCAGGGGGGAGTCGGTGGGCTGGGGGAGGGGATTCAGTGGGTGATGGGGGAGAGTCAGTGGGCTGTGGGAGGGGATTCAGTGGGTGATGGGGAGAGACAGTGGGCTGTGGGAGGGGATTCAGTGGGTGATGGGGGGAGACACAGTGGGCTGTGGGTGGGGATTCAGTGGGTGATGGGGAGAGTTGGTGGGCTGTGGGAGGGGATTCAGTGGGTGATGGGGAGAGTCAGTGGGCTGTGGGAGGGGATTCAGTGGGTGATGGGGAGAGTGTCGGTGGGCTGTGGGAGGGGATTCAGTGGGTGATGGGGGGAGAGTCGGTAGAGTGTGGGAGGGGATTCAGTAGGTGCGGGGGGGAGAGTCGGTGGGCTGTGGGAGGGGATTCAGTGGGTGTTGTGGGGAGACAGTGGGCTGTGGGTGATGGGGAGAGTTGGTGGGCTGTGGGAGGGGATTCGGTGGGTGATGGGGGAGAGTCGGTTGACTGTGGGAGGGGATTCAGTGGCTGATGGGGGGAGAGTCATTGGGCTGTGGGAGGGGATTCAGTGGGTGATGGGGGAGAGTCGGTGGGCTGTGGGAGGGGATTCAGTGGGTGATGGGGAGAGACACAGTGGGCTGTGGGAGGGGATTCAGTGAGTGATGGGGGGAGAATTGGTGTGCTGGGGCGGAGATTCAGTGGGTGATGGGGGAGAGAGAGTCAGTGGGTGATGGGGGGAGAGTCATTGGGCTGTGGGAGGGGATTCAGTGGGTGATGGGGGAGAGTTGGTGGGCTGTGGGAGGGGATTCAGTGGGTGATGGGGAGAGTCAGTGGGCTGTGGGAGGGGATTCAGTGGGTGATGGGGAGAGTGTCGGTGGGCTGTGGGAGGGGATTCAGTGGGTGATGGGGGGAGAGTCGGTAGAGTGTGGGAGGGGATTCAGTGGGTGCGGGGGGGAGAGTCGGTGGGCTGTGGGAGGGGATTCAGTGGGTGTTGTGGGGAGACAGTGGGCTGTGGGTGGGGATAGTGGGTGATGGGGAGAGTTGGTGGACTGAGGGAGGGGATTCAGTGGGTGATGGGGGAGAGTCAGTGGGCAGTGGGAGGGGATTCAGTGGGTGATGGGGAGAGTTGGTGGGCTGAGGGAGGGGATTCAGTGGGTGATGGGGAGAGACACAGTGGGCTGTTGGAGGGGATTCGGTGCGTGATGGGGGGAGAGTCAGTGGGCTATGGGTGGGGATTTAGTGGTGATGGGGGGAGAGTCGGTGGGCTGTGGGAGGGGATTCAGTGGGTGATGGGGGGAGTTGGTGGGCTGTGGGAGGGGATTCAGTGGGTGATGGAGGAGAGTTGGTGGGTTGTGGGAGGGGATTCAGTGGGTGATGGGGGGAGACACAGTGGGCTGTAGGAGGGGATTCAGTGGGTGATGGGGGGAGTTGGTGGACTGTGGGAGAGGATTCAGTGGGTGATGGGGGGAGAGTCAGTGAGCTGTGGGAGGGGATTCAGTGGGTGATGGGGGAGAGTTGGTGGACTGTGGGAGGGGATTCAGTGGGTGATGGGGGAGAGTCGGTGGACTGTGGGAGGGTTTTCAGTGGGTGATGGGGGAGAGACAGTGGGCTGTGGGAGGGGATTCAGTGGGTGATGGGGAGAGTCAGTGGGCTGTGGGAGGGGATTCAGTGGGTGATGGGGAGAGTGTCGGTGGGCTGTGGGAGGGGATTCAGTGGGTGATGGGGGGAGAGTCGGTAGAGTGTGGGAGGGGATTCAGTAGGTGCGGGGGGGAGAGTCGGTGGGCTGTGGGAGGGGATTCAGTGGGTGTTGTGGGGAGACAGTGGGCTGTGGGTGGGGATAGTGGGTGATGGGGAGAGTTGGTGGGCTGTGGGAGGGGATTCGGTGGGTGATGGGGGAGAGTCGGTTGACTGTGGGAGGGGATTCAGTGGCTGATGGGGGGAGAGTCATTGGGCTGTGGGAGGGGATTCAGTGGGTGATGGGGAGAGACACAGTGGGCTGTGGGAGGGGATTCAGTGAGTGATGGGGGGAGAATTGGTGTGCTGGGGCGGAGATTCAGTGGGTGATGGGGGAGAGAGAGTCAGTAGGTGATGGAGGAGAGTTGGTGGGTTGTGGGAGGGTATTCAGTGGGTGATGGGGGAGAGTTGGTGGACTGTGAGAGGGGATTCAGTGGGTGATGGGGGAGACCAGTGGACTGTGGGAGGGGATTCAGTGGGTGATGGGGAGAGTTGCTGGGCTGTGGGAGGGGATTCAGTGGGTGATGGGGGAGAGTCAGTGGGCTGTGGGAGGGGATTCAGTGGGTGATGGGGGGAGAGTCGGTAGAGTGTGGGAGGGGATTCAGTGGGTGATGGGGGGAGTCGGTGGGCTGGGGGAGGGGTTTCAGTGGGTGATAGGGGAGAGTCGGTGGGCTGTGGGAGGGGATTCAGTGGGTGATGGGGGAGAGTCGGTGGGCTGGGGGAGGGGTTTCAGTGGGTGATAGGGGAGAGTCGGTGGGCTGGGGGAGGGGTTTCAGTGGGTGATAGGGGAGAGTCAGTGGGCTGTGGGAGGGGATTCAGTGGGTGATGGGAGAGTTGGTGGGCTGTGGGAGGGGATTCAGTGGGTGATGGGGGGAGAGTTGGTGGACTGTGGGAGGGGATTCGGTGGGTGATGGGGGGAGAGTTGGTGGACTGTGGGAGGGGATTCGGTGGGTGATGGGGGGAGAGTCAGTGGGCTGTGGGAGGGGATTCAGTGGGTGATGGGGGGAGAGTCAGTGGGCTGTGGGAGGGGATTCAGTGGGTGATGGGGGAGAGTCGGTTGACTGTGGGAGGGGATTCAGTGGCTGATGGGGGGAGAGTCATTGGGCTGTGGGAGGGGATTCAGTGGGTGATGGGGGAGAGTCGGTGGGCTGTGGGAGGGGATTCAGTGGGTGATGGGGAGAGTCGGTGGACTGTGGGAGGGGATTCAGTGTGTGCGGGGGGGAGTCGGTGGGCTGGGGGAGGGGATTCAGTGGGTGATGGGGGAGAGTCAGTGGGCTGTGGGAGGGGATTCAGTGGGTGATGGGGAGAGACAGTGGGCTGTGGGAGGGGATTCAGTGGGTGATGGGGGGAGACACAGTGGGCTGTGGGTGGGGATTCAGTGGGTGATGGGGAGAGTTGGTGGGCTGTGGGAGGGGATTCAGTGGGTGATGGGGAGAGTCAGTGGGCTGTGGGAGGGGATTCAGTGGGTGATGGGGAGAGTGTCGGTGGGCTGTGGGAGGGGATTCAGTGGGTGATGGGGGGAGAGTCGGTAGAGTGTGGGAGGGGATTCAGTGGGTGCGGGGGGGAGAGTCGGTGGGCTGTGGGAGGGGATTCAGTGGGGGTGGGGATAGTGGGTGATGGGGAGAGTTGGTGGACTGAGGGAGGGGATTCAGTGGGTGATGAGGGAGAGTCAGTGGGCAGTGGGAGGGGATTCAGTGGGTGATGGGGAGAGTTGGTGGACTGAGGGAGGGGATTCAGTGGGTGATGGGGAGAGACACAGTGGGCTGTTGGAGGGGATTCGGTGGGTGATGGGGGGAGAGTCAGTGGGCTATGGGTGGGGATTTAGTGGTGATGGGGGGAGAGTCGGTGGGCTGTGGGAGGGGATTCAGTGGGTGATGGGGGGAGTTGGTGGGCTGTGGGAGGGGATTCAGTGGGTGATGGAGGAGAGTTGGTGGGTTGTGGGAGGGGATTCAGTGGGTGATGGGGGGAGACACAGTGGGCTGTAGGAGGGGATTCAGTGGGTGATGGGGGGAGTTGGTGGACTGTGGGAGAGGATTCAGTGGGTGATGGGGGGAGAGTCAGTGAGCTGTGGGAGGGGATTCAGTGGGTGATGGGGGAGAGTTGGTGGACTGTGGGAGGGGATTCAGTGGGTGATGGGGGAGAGTCGGTGGACTGTGGGAGGGGTTTCAGTGGGTGATGGGGGAGAGTCGGTGGGCTGTAGGAGGGGATTCAGTGGGTGATGGGGGGAGAGTCAGTGAGCTGTGGGAGGGGATTCAGTGGGTGATGGGGGAGAGTTGGTAGAGTGTGGGAGGGGATTCAGTAGGTGCGGGGGGGAGAGTCGGTGGGCTGTGGGAGGGGATTCAGTGGGTGTTGTGGGGAGACAGTGGGCTGTGGGTGGGGATAGTGGGTGATGGGGAGAGTTGGTGGGCTGTGGGAGGGGATTCGGTGGGTGATGGGGGAGAGTCGGTTGACTGTGGGAGGGGATTCAGTGGCTGATGGGGGGAGAGTCATTGGGCTGTGGGAGGGGATTCAGTGGGTGATGGGGAGAGACACAGTGGGCTGTGGGAGGGGATTCAGTGAGTGATGGGGGGAGAATTGGTGTGCTGGGGCGGAGATTCAGTGGGTGATGGGGGAGAGAGAGTCAGTAGGTGATGGAGGAGAGTTGGTGGGTTGTGGGAGGGTATTCAGTGGGTGATGGGGGAGAGTTGGTGGACTGTGAGAGGGGATTCAGTGGGTGATGGGGGAGACCAGTGGACTGTGGGAGGGGATTCAGTGGGTGATGGGGAGAGTTGCTGGGCTGTGGGAGGGGATTCAGTGGGTGATGGGGGAGAGTCAGTGGGCTGTGGGAGGGGATTCAGTGGGTGATGGGGGGAGAGTCGGTAGAGTGTGGGAGGGGATTCAGTGGGTGATGGGGGGAGTCGGTGGGCTGGGGGAGGGGTTTCAGTGGGTGATAGGGGAGAGTCGGTGGGCTGTGGGAGGGGATTCAGTGGGTGATGGGGGAGAGTCGGTGGGCTGGGGGAGGGGTTTCAGTGGGTGATAGGGGAGAGTCGGTGGGCTGGGGGAGGGGTTTCAGTGGGTGATAGGGGAGAGTCAGTGGGCTGTGGGAGGGGATTCAGTGGGTGATGGGAGAGTTGGTGGGCTGTGGGAGGGGATTCAGTGGGTGATGGGGGGAGAGTTGGTGGACTGTGGGAGGGGATTCGGTGGGTGATGGGGGGAGAGTTGGTGGACTGTGGGAGGGGATTCGGTGGGTGATGGGGGGAGAGTCAGTGGGCTGTGGGAGGGGATTCAGTGGGTGATGGGGGGAGAGTCAGTGGGCTGTGGGAGGGGATTCAGTGGGTGATGGGGGAGAGTCGGTTGACTGTGGGAGGGGATTCAGTGGCTGATGGGGGGAGAGTCATTGGGCTGTGGGAGGGGATTCAGTGGGTGATGGGGGAGAGTCGGTGGGCTGTGGGAGGGGATTCAGTGGGTGATGGGGAGAGTCGGTGGACTGTGGGAGGGGATTCAGTGTGTGCGGGGGGGAGTCGGTGGGCTGGGGGAGGGGATTCAGTGGGTGATGGGGGAGAGTCAGTGGGCTGTGGGAGGGGATTCAGTGGGTGATGGGGAGAGACAGTGGGCTGTGGGAGGGGATTCAGTGGGTGATGGGGGGAGACACAGTGGGCTGTGGGTGGGGATTCAGTGGGTGATGGGGAGAGTTGGTGGGCTGTGGGAGGGGATTCAGTGGGTGATGGGGAGAGTCAGTGGGCTGTGGGAGGGGATTCAGTGGGTGATGGGGAGAGTGTCGGTGGGCTGTGGGAGGGGATTCAGTGGGTGATGGGGGGAGAGTCGGTAGAGTGTGGGAGGGGATTCAGTGGGTGCGGGGGGGAGAGTCGGTGGGCTGTGGGAGGGGATTCAGTGGGGGTGGGGATAGTGGGTGATGGGGAGAGTTGGTGGACTGAGGGAGGGGATTCAGTGGGTGATGAGGGAGAGTCAGTGGGCAGTGGGAGGGGATTCAGTGGGTGATGGGGAGAGTTGGTGGACTGAGGGAGGGGATTCAGTGGGTGATGGGGAGAGACACAGTGGGCTGTTGGAGGGGATTCGGTGGGTGATGGGGGGAGAGTCAGTGGGCTATGGGTGGGGATTTAGTGGTGATGGGGGGAGAGTCGGTGGGCTGTGGGAGGGGATTCAGTGGGTGATGGGGGGAGTTGGTGGGCTGTGGGAGGGGATTCAGTGGGTGATGGAGGAGAGTTGGTGGGTTGTGGGAGGGGATTCAGTGGGTGATGGGGGGAGACACAGTGGGCTGTAGGAGGGGATTCAGTGGGTGATGGGGGGAGTTGGTGGACTGTGGGAGAGGATTCAGTGGGTGATGGGGGGAGAGTCAGTGAGCTGTGGGAGGGGATTCAGTGGGTGATGGGGGAGAGTTGGTGGACTGTGGGAGGGGATTCAGTGGGTGATGGGGGAGAGTCGGTGGACTGTGGGAGGGGTTTCAGTGGGTGATGGGGGAGAGTCGGTGGGCTGTAGGAGGGGATTCAGTGGGTGATGGGGGGAGAGTCAGTGAGCTGTGGGAGGGGATTCAGTGGGTGATGGGGGAGAGTTGGTGGACTGTGGGAGGGGATTCGGTGGGTGATAGGGGAGAGTTGGTGGACTGTGGGAGGGGATTCGGTGGGTGATGGGGGGAGAGTTGGTGGACTGTGGGAGGGGATTCGGTGGGTGATGGGGGAGAGTCAGTGGGCTGTGGGAGGGGATTCAGTGGGTGATGGGGGGAGAGTCAGTGGGCTGTGGGAGGGGATTCAGTGGGTGATGGGGGAGAGTCGGTTGACTGTGGGAGGGGATTCAGTGGCTGATGGGGGGAGAGTCATTGGGCTGTGGGAGGGGATTCAGTGGGTGATGGGGGAGAGTCGGTGGGCTGTGGGAGGGGATTCAGTGGGTGATGGGGAGAGTCGGTGGACTGTGGGAGGGGATTCAGTGTGTGCGGGGGGGAGTCGGTGGGCTGGGGGAGGGGATTCAGTGGGTGATGGGGGAGAGTCAGTGGGCTGTGGGAGGGGATTCAGTGGGTGATGGGGAGAGACAGTGGGCTGTGGGAGGGGATTCAGTGGGTGATGGGGGGAGACACAGTGGGCTGTGGGTGGGGATTCAGTGGGTGATGGGGAGAGTTGGTGGGCTGTGGGAGGGGATTCAGTGGGTGATGGGGAGAGTCAGTGGGCTGTGGGAGGGGATTCAGTGGGTGATGGGGAGAGTGTCGGTGGGCTGTGGGAGGGGATTCAGTGGGTGATGGGGGGAGAGTCGGTAGAGTGTGGGAGGGGATTCAGTGGGTGCGGGGGGGAGAGTCGGTGGGCTGTGGGAGGGGATTCAGTGGGTGTTGTGGGGAGACAGTGGGCTGTGGGTGGGGATAGTGGGTGATGGGGAGAGTTGGTGGACTGAGGTAGGGGATTCAGTGGGTGATGAGGGAGAGTCAGTGGGCAGTGGGAGGGGATTCAGTGGGTGATGGGGAGAGTTGGTGGGCTGAGGGAGGGGATTCAGTGGGTGATGGGGAGAGACACAGTGGGCTGTTGGAGGGGATTCGGTGGGTGATGGGGGGAGAGTCAGTGGGCTATGGGTGGGGATTTAGTGGTGATGGGGGGAGAGTCGGTGGGCTGTGGGAGGGGATTCAGTGGGTGATGGGGGGAGTTGGTGGGCTGTGGGAGGGGATTCAGTGGGTGATGGAGGAGAGTTGGTGGGTTGTGGGAGGGGATTCAGTGGGTGATGGGGGGAGACACAGTGGGCTGTAGGAGGGGATTCAGTGGGTGATGGGGGGAGTTGGTGGACTGTGGGAGAGGATTCAGTGGGTGATGGGGGGAGAGTCAGTGAGCTGTGGGAGGGGATTCAGTGGGTGATGGGGGAGAGTTGGTGGACTGTGGGAGGGGATTCAGTGGGTGATGGGGGAGAGTCGGTGGACTGTGGGAGGGGTTTCAGTGGGTGATGGGGGAGAGTCGGTGGGCTGTAGGAGGGGATTCAGTGGGTGATGGGGGGAGAGTCAGTGAGCTGTGGGAGGGGATTCAGTGGGTGATGGGGGAGAGTTGGTGGACTGTGGGAGGGGATTCGGTGGGTGATAGGGGAGAGTTGGTGGACTGTGGGAGGGGATTCGGTGGGTGATGGGGGGAGAGTTGGTGGACTGTGGGAGGGGATTCGGTGGGTGATGGGGGAGAGTCAGTGGGCTGTGGGAGGGGATTCAGTGGGTGATGGGGGGAGAGTCAGTGGGCTGTGGGAGGGGATTCAGTGGGTGATGGGGGAGAGTCGGTTGACTGTGGGAGGGGATTCAGTGGCTGATGGGGGGAGAGTCATTGGGCTGTGGGAGGGGATTCAGTGGGTGATGGGGGAGAGTCGGTGGGCTGTGGGAGGGGATTCAGTGGGTGATGGGGAGAGTCGGTGGACTGTGGGAGGGGATTCAGTGTGTGCGGGGGGGAGTCGGTGGGCTGGGGGAGGGGATTCAGTGGGTGATGGGGGAGAGTCAGTGGGCTGTGGGAGGGGATTCAGTGGGTGATGGGGAGAGACAGTGGGCTGTGGGAGGGGATTCAGTGGGTGATGGGGGGAGACACAGTGGGCTGTGGGTGGGGATTCAGTGGGTGATGGGGAGAGTTGGTGGGCTGTGGGAGGGGATTCAGTGGGTGATGGGGAGAGTCAGTGGGCTGTGGGAGGGGATTCAGTGGGTGATGGGGAGAGTGTCGGTGGGCTGTGGGAGGGGATTCAGTGGGTGATGGGGGGAGAGTCGGTAGAGTGTGGGAGGGGATTCAGTGGGTGCGGGGGGGAGAGTCGGTGGGCTGTGGGAGGGGATTCAGTGGGTGTTGTGGGGAGACAGTGGGCTGTGGGTGGGGATAGTGGGTGATGGGGAGAGTTGGTGGGCTGTTGGAGGGGATTCGGTGGGTGATGGGGGGAGAGTCAGTGGGCTGTGGGAGGGGATTCAGTGGGTGATGGGGGAGAGTCAGTGGGCTGAGGGAGGGGATTCAGTGGGTGATGGGGAGAGTCAGTGGGCTGTGGGAGGGGATTCAGTGGGTGATGGGGAGAGACACAGTGGGCTGTGGGAGGGGATTCAGTGAGTGATGGGGGGAGAATTGGTGTGCTGGGGCGGAGATTCAGTGGGTGATGGGGGAGAGAGAGTCAGTGGGTGATGGAGGAGAGTTGGTGGGTTGTGGGAGGGTATTCAGTGGGTGATGGGGGAGAGTTGGTGGACTGTGAGAGGGGATTCAGTGGGTGATGGGGGAGACCAGTGGACTGTGGGAGGGGATTCAGTGGGTGATGGGGAGAGTTGCTGGGCTGTGGGAGGGGATTCAGTGGGTGATGGGGGAGAGTCAGTGGGCTGTGGGAGGGGATTCAGTGGGTGATGGGGGGAGAGTCGGTAGAGTGTGGGAGGGGATTCAGTGGGTGATGGGGGGAGTCGGTGGGCTGGGGGAGGGGTTTCAGTGAGTGATAGGGGAGAGTCGGTGGGCTGTGGGAGGGGATTCAGTGGGTGATGGGGGAGAGTCGGTGGGCTGGGGGAGGGGTTTCAGTGGGTGATAGGGGAGAGTCGGTGGGCTGGGGGAGGGGTTTCAGTCGGTGATAGGGGAGAGTCAGTGGGCTGTGGGAGGGGATTCAGTGGGTGATGGGAGAGTTGGTGGGCTGTGGGAGGGGATTCAGTGGGTGATGGGGGGAGAGTTGGTGGACTGTGGGAGGGGATTCGGTGGGTGATGGGGGGAGAGTTGGTGGACTGTGGGAGGGGATTCGGTGGGTGATGGGGGGAGAGTCAGTGGGCTGTGGGAGGGGATTCAGTGGGTGATGGGGGGAGAGTCAGTGGGCTGTGGGAGGGGATTCAGTGGGTGATGGGGGAGAGTCGGTTGACTGTGGGAGGGGATTCAGTGGCTGATGGGGGGAGAGTCATTGGGCTGTGGGAGGGGATTCAGTGGGTGATGGGGGAGAGTCGGTGGGCTGTGGGAGGGGATTCAGTGGGTGATGGGGAGAGTCGGTGGACTGTGGGAGGGGATTCAGTGTGTGCGGGGGGGAGTCGGTGGGCTGGGGGAGGGGATTCAGTGGGTGATGGGGGAGAGTCAGTGGGCTGTGGGAGGGGATTCAGTGGGTGATGGGGAGAGACAGTGGGCTGTGGGAGGGGATTCAGTGGGTGATGGGGGGAGACACAGTGGGCTGTGGGTGGGGATTCAGTGGGTGATGGGGAGAGTTGGTGGGCTGTGGGAGGGGATTCAGTGGGTGATGGGGAGAGTCAGTGGGCTGTGGGAGGGGATTTAGTGGGTGATGGGGAGAGTGTCGGTGGGCTGTGGGAGGGGATTCAGTTGGTGATGGGGGGAGAGTCGGTAGAGTGTGGGAGGGGATTCAGTAGGTGCGGGGGGGAGAGTCGGTGGGCTGTGGGAGGGGATTCAGTGGGTGTTGTGGGGAGACAGTGGGCTGTGGGTGGGGATAGTGGGTGATGGGGAGAGTTGGTGGGCTGTGGGAGGGGATTCGGTGGGTGATGGGGGGAGAGTCAGTGGGCTGTGGGAGGGGATTCAGTGGGTGATGGGGGGAGAGTCAGTGGGCTGAGGGAGGGGATTCAGTGGGTGATGGGGTGAGTCAGTGGGCTGTGGGAGGGGATTCAGTGGGTGATGGGGAGAGACACAGTGGGCTGTGGGAGGGGATTCAGTGAGTGATGGGGGGAGAATTGGTGTGCTGGGGCGGAGATTCAGTGGGTGATGGGGGAGAGAGAGTCAGTGGGTGATGGAGGAGAGTTTCTGGACTGTGGGAGGGGATTCAGTGGGTGATGGGGAGAGTTGGTGGACTGGGGGAGGGGATTCAGTGGGTGAATGGGGGAGAGTTGGTGGGCTGTGGGAGGGGATTCAGTGGGTGATGGGGGAGAGTTTCTGGACTGTGGGAGGGGATTCAGTGGGTGATGGGGGGAGAGTTGGTGGACTGTGGGAGGGGATTCAGTGGGTGATGGGGAGAGTCAGTGGGCTGTGGGAGGGGATTCAGTGGGTGATGGGGAGAGAGTCGGTGGGCTGTGGGAGAGGATTCAGTGGGTGATGGGGGGAGAGTCGGTAGAGTGTGGGAGGGGATTCAGTGGGTGATGGGGGGAGAGTCGGTAGAGTGTGGGAGGGGATTCAGTGGGTGATGGGGAGAGTTGGTGAACTGAGGGAGGGGATTCAGTGGGTGATGGGGGGAGAGTCGGTGGGCTGTGGGAGGGGATTCAGTGGGTGATGGGGGAGAGTCGGTGGACTGGGGAGGGGATTCAGTGGGTGATGGGGTGAGTTGGTGGACTGTGGGAGGGGATTCAGTGGGTGATGGGGGGAGAGTCGGTGGGCTGTGGGAGGGGATTCAGTGGGTGATGGGGGAGAGTTTCTGGACTGTGGGAGGGGATTCAGTGGGTGATGGGGGGAGAGTTGGTGGACTGTGGGAGGGGATTCAGTGGGTGATGGGGAGAGTCAGTGGGCTGTGGGAGGGGATTCAGTGGGTGATGGGGAGAGAGTCGGTGGGCTGTGGGAGAGGATTCAGTGGGTGATGGGGGGAGAGTCGGTAGAGTGTGGGAGGGGATTCAGTGGGTGATGGGGGAGAGTCAGTGGGCAGTGGGAGGGGATTCAGTGGGTGATGGGGAGAGTTGGTGGGCTGAGGGAGGGGATTCAGTGGGTGATGGGGAGAGACACAGTGGGCTGTTGGAGGGGATTCGGTGGGTGATGGGGGGAGAGTCAGTGGGCTATGGGTGGGGATTCAGTGGTGATGGGGGGAGAGTCGGTGGGCTGTGGGAGGGGATTCAGTGGGTGATGGGGGGAGTTGGTGGGCTGTGGGAGGGGATTCAGTGGGTGATGGAGGAGAGTTGGTGGGTTGTGGGAGGGGATTCAGTGGGTGATGGGGGGAGACACAGTGGGCTGTAGGAGGGGATTCAGTGGGTGATGGGGGGAGTTGGTGGACTGTGGGAGAGGATTCAGTGGGTGATGGGGGGAGAGTCAGTGAGCTGTGGGAGGGGATTCAGTGGGTGATGGGGGAGAGTTGGTGGACTGTGGGAGGGGATTCAGTGGGTGATGGGGGAGAGTCGGTGGACTGTGGGAGGGGTTTCAGTGGGTGATGGGGGAGAGTCGGTGGGCTGTAGGAGGGGATTCAGTGGGTGATGGGGGGAGAGTCAGTGAGCTGTGGGAGGGGATTCAGTGGGTGATGGGGGAGAGTTGGTGGACTGTGGGAGGGGATTCAGTGGGTGATGGGGGGAGAGTCGGTGGGCTGTGGGAGGGGATTCAGTGGGTGATGGGGGAGAGTCGGTGGACTGGGGAGGGGATTCAGTGGGTGATGGGGTGAGTTGGTGGACTGTGGGAGGGGATTCAGTGGGTGATGGGGGGAGAGTCGGTGGGCTGTGGGAGGGGATTCAGTGGGTGATGGGGGAGAGTTTCTGGACTGTGGGAGGGGATTCAGTGGGTGATGGGGAGAGTTGGTGGGCTGTGGGAGGGGATTCAGTGGGTGATGTGGGGAGAGTTGGTGGACTGTGGGAGGGGATTCAGTGGGTGATGGGGAGAGTCAGTGGGCTGTGGGAGGGGATTCAGTGGGTGATGGGGAGAGAGTCGGTGGGCTGTGGGAGAGGATTCAGTGGGTGATGGGGGGAGAGTCGGTAGAGTGTGGGAGGGGATTCAGTGGGTGATGGGGGGAGAGTCGGTAGAGTGTGGGAGGGGATTCAGTGGGTGATGGGGAGAGTTGGTGAACTGAGGGAGGGGATTCAGTGGGTGATGGGGGAGAGTCGGTGGGCTGTGGGAGGGGATTCAGTGGGTGATGGGGAGAGTCGGTGGACTGGGGAGGGGATTCAGTGGGTGATGGGGGGAGAGTTGGTGGACTGGGGGAGGGGATTCAGTGTGTGATGGGGAGAGTTGGTGGGCTGGGGGAGGGGATTCAGTGTGTGATGGGGGGAAAGTCATTGGGCTGTGGGAGGGGATTCAGTGGGTGATGGGGGGAGACAGTGGGCTGTGGGAGGGGATTCGGTGGGTGATAGGGGAGAGTTGGTGGACTGAGGGAGGGGATTCAGTGGGTGATGGGGGAGAGTCGGTGGGCAGTGGGAGGGGATTCAGTTGGTGATGGGGAGAGTTGGTGGGCTGAGGGAGGGGATTCAATGGGTGATGGGGAGAGTCAGTGGGCTGTGGCAGGGGATTCAGTGGGTGATGGGGGAGAGTTGGTGGACTGAGGGAGGGGATTCAGTGGGTGATGGGGGAGAGTCAGTGGGCAGTGGGAGGGGATTCAGTGGGTGATGGGGAGAGTTGGTGGGCTGAGGGAGGGGATTCAGTGGGTGATGGGGAGAGACACAGTGGGCTGTTGGAGGGGATTCAGTGGGTGATGGGGGGAGAGTCGGTGGACTGTGGGAGGGTGATTAGAACCATAGAACATTACAGCACAGAAACAGGCCTTATCGCCCTTCTTGGCTGTGCCGAACCATTTTTCTGCCTAGTCCCACTGACCTGCACCTGGCCCATATCCCTCCAAACCCCTCTCATCCATATACCTGTTCAAGTTTTTCTTAAATTTTAAAAGTGAGCCTGCATTCACCACTTCATCTGGCAGCTCATTCCACACTCCTACCACTCTCTGCATGAAGAAGCCCCCCCCAATGTTTCCTTTAAACTTTTCCCCCTTCACCCTTAACCCATGACCTCTTTTTTTCTCTCCTGGCCTCAGTGGAAAAAGCCTGCTTGCATTCACTCTATCTATACCCATCATAATTTTATACACCTCTATCAAATCACCCCTCATTCTCCTACACTCCAGGGAATAAAGTCCTAACCAATTCAAACTTTCTCTGCAACTCAGTTTCTAAAGTCCCGGCAACATTCTTGTAAACCTTCTCTGCACTCTTTCAACGTTTTTATTATCCTTCCTGTAATTAGGTGACCAAAACTGCACACAATATTCCAAACTTGGTCTCACCAATGTCTTATACAACCTCACCATTACATTCCAACTCTTATACTCAATACTTTGATTTATAAAGGCCAATGTACCTGTGACGCCACTTTTAGGGACCTGTACTCCCAGATCCCTCTGTTCTGCTGCACTCCTCAGTGTCCTGCCGTTTATCTTGTATGTTCTACCTTCATTTGACCTTCCGAAGTGCAATACCTCACACTTGTCCACATTGACCTCCATCTGCCATTTTTCAGCCCATTCCTCCAACTGGTCCAAATCCCTCTGCAAGCTTTGAAAACCTTCCTCACAGTCCACTACACCTCCAATCTTTGTATCATCAGCAAATTTGCTGATCCAATTTGCCACATTATCATCCAGATCATTGATATAGATGACAAATAACAATGGACCCAGCACTGATCGCTGTGGCACACAACTAGTCACTGGCCTCCACTCAGAGTAGCAATCCTCCACTACCACTCTCTGGCTTCTGCCATTGAGCCAATGTCTAATCCAATTTACTAGCTCTCCATGTATACCTAGCGACTGAATCTTCCTAACTCACCTCCCATGCAGGACCTTGTCAAAGGCCTTACTGAAGTCCATATATACAACATCCACTGCCTTCCCTTCATCCACTTTCCTGGTAACTTCCTTGAAAAGTTCTAATAGATTGGTTAAACATTATCTACCATGCACAAAGCCATGCTGACTGTTTCTAATAAGTCCCTGTCTATCCAAATACTTGTAGATCCTATCTCTTAGCATTCCTTCCAATAATTTACCTACTACTGATGTCAAACTTACTGGCCTATAATTTCCCAGCTTACTTTTTGAGCCTTTTTTAAACAACGGAACTACATGAGCTATCCTCCAATCGTCCGGTACCTGACCCGTGGATATTGACATTTTAAATATTTCTGTCAGGGCCCCTGCAATTTCAACACTAGTTTCCTTCAAGGTCCGAGGGAATACCTTGTCAGGTCCTGGGGATTTATCTACTCTGATTTGCCTCAAGACATCAAGCACCTCCTCCTCTTTAATCTGTATGTTCCATGACTTCCCACTTGTTTGCCTTGTTTCCATAGACTCCATTCAAGTTTCCTTAGTAAATACAGATGCAAAAAAAAAACATTTAATATCTCTCCCATTTCTTTTGGTTCCATGCATAGCTGATCACTCTGATCTTCAAGAGGACCAATTTTATCCCTTACTATCCTTTTGCTCTTCACATACCTGTAGAAGTTCTTATCCTTCACCCTGACTGCCAAAGCAACCTCATGTCTTCTTTTAGCCCTCCTGATTTCTTTCTTAAGTATTTTTTCACTCTTTTTATACTCCTCAAGCATCTTATTTGCTCCCTGTTGTCTATACATGTTATACATCTCTCCTTCTTTATCAGAGTTCCAGTATCCCTCCAGAACCAAGGTTCCTTATTCTTATTCATTTTGCCTTTAACCCTGACAGGGACATACAGACTCTGCACTCTCAAAATTTCTCCTTTGAAGGCCTCCCACTTACCAATCACATCCTTGCCAGAGAACAACCTGTCCCAATCTACACATTTTAGATCCTTTCTTATTTCTTCAAATTTGGCCTTTTTCCAGTTTAGAACTTCAACCCGAGGACCAGATCTATCTTTATCCATGATCGGCGGGATGATGTGGGGAGAGTCGGTGGGCTGGGGGAGTGGGTGAGGGGAGAGTGTCTGTGTAATTTGGGAGGGGATTCAGTGGGTGGGGGAGTCGGTGATGGGGCAGAGTGTCCGTGGGTTCTGGGAGGGGACTCAGTGGGTGGGGGTGAGAGAGTGTCTGTGGGTTGTGGGAGTGGGTGTTGGGGGGAGAGTGTCCGTGGGCTGTGGGAGGGGACTCAGTGGTGCAGGGCGAGAGTGTCCGTGGGCTGTGGGAGGGGACTCAGTGGGTGTTGGGGGGAGAGTGTCCGTGGGTTGTGGGAGGGGACTCAGTGGGTGTGGGGGAGAGTGTCTGTGGGTTGTGGGAGTGGGTGTTGGGGGGAGAGTGTCCGTGGGTTGTGGGAGGGGACTCAGTGGTGCAGGGCAAGAGTGTCCGTGGGCTGTGGGAGGGGATTCAGTGGGTGTTGGGGGGAGAGTGTCCGTGGGTTGTGGGAGGGGACTCAGTGTGTGCGGGGGGGAGAGTGTCCGTGGGTTCTGGGAGGGGACTCAGTGGGTGTGGGGGAGAGTGTCAGTGGGCTGTGGGAGGGGACTCAGTGGTGCAGGGCGAGAGTGTCCGTGGGCTGTGGGAGGGGATTCAGTGGGTGTTGGGGGGAGAGTGTCCGTGGGTTGTGGGAGGGGACTCAGTGTGTGTGGGGGGGAGAGTGTCCGTGGGCTGTGGGAGGGGACTCAGTGGGTGTGGGGGAGAGTGTCCGTGGGCTGTGGGAGGGGACTCAGTGGGTGTGGGGGAGAGTGTCTGTGAGCTGTGGGAGGGGATTGAGTGGGTGGGGGGAGAGTGTCTGTCGGATGTGGGAGGAGATTCAATGGGTGATGGGGGAGAGTCAGTGAGCTGTGGGAGGGGATTCAGTGGGTGATGGGGGTGGGCTGGGGGAGGGGATTCAGTGGGTGATGGGGGAGAGTCGGTGGGCTGTGGGAGGGGATTCAGTGGGTGATGGGGGATAGTTGGTGGACTGAGGGAGGGGATTCAGTGGGTGATGGGGGAGAGTTGGTGGGCTGTGGGAGGGGTTCAGTGGGTGATGGGGGAGAGTTGGTGGGCTGTGGGAGGGGATTCAGTGGGTGATGGGGGAGAGTCGGTGGACTGAGGGAGGGGATTCAGTGGGTGATGGGGGGAGAGTTGGTGGACTGTGGGAGGGGATTCAGTGGGTGATGGGGGAGAGTTGGTGGACTGTGGGAGGGGATTCAGTGGGTGATGGGGGAGAGTCGGTGGGCTGGGGGAGGGGATTCAGTGGGTGATGGGGGAGAGTCGGTGGGCTGGGGGAGGGGATTCAGTGGGTGATGGGGACAGAGTGTCTGTGGGATGTGGGAGAGGATTCAGTGGGTAGGGAGAGAGTGTCTGTGGGATGTGGGAGGGGATTCAGTGGGTGGGGGGAGTGTCTGTGGGATGTGGGAGGGGATTGAGTGGGTGGAGGGAGAGTGTCTGTGGGATGTAGGAGGGGATTCAGTGGGTGGGGGGAGAGTGTCTGTGGGATGTGGGAGGAGATTCAGTGGGTAGGGAGAGAGTGTCTGTGGGATGTGGGAGGGGATTCAGTGGGTGGGGGGAGTGTCTGTGGGATGTGGGAGGGGATTGAGTGGGTGGGGGGAGAGTGTCTGTGGGATGTGAGAGGGGATTCAGTGGTGGGAGGGGGCAGAGTTCCTTTTGTCTACGCACCTTTCTTACTCTGCACTTCTTGGTGCACAACACGGATTTCAGTTTTTAAGTACAATAATGATTGTCTTTTTATTTCTTCAGTTCACGTCTGGCTGATGGGTTTCATCAGAGGTACGAAAAGGTAAGGTGAATCGATACGGAGACCAGGCTGGGGTTGAATGGGAGGTCCGTCACCCACAGGTTGAGCACAGCATGCTGACTTTGTTCACAGATCTGATTAGTCACTGGAGGCCTGTGACTAGTGGAGTCCCACAGGGATCGGTGCTGGGTCCACTGTTTGTCATCTCTATCAATCATCTGGATGATAATGTGATTAACTGAATCAGCAAATTCATTGAAAATGGCATCACCCATAGATACGGATGCAAAGAAAGCTTTTGGCAAATTGGCCTTCATAAATCAATGTAGTGAGTAAAGGAGATGGATGTTACGTTGAAATTGTATAAGACATCAGTGAGGCCTGATTTGGAGTATTGTGTGCAGTTTTGGTCACCAAACTACACGGAAGATGTAATTAAGGTTGAAAGAGTACAGAGAAAGTTTACAAGGATGTTGCCGAGTCTGGAGGACCTGGGTTATCGGGAACATAGAAGATTGAGAGGAGATTTGATAGAGTTATACAAAATTACGAGGGGTAGAGATAGGGTAAGTGCAAGCAGGCTTTTTCCACTGAGGTTGAGTGAGACTGAAGCTAGAGGTCATGGGTAAAGGGTAAAAGGTGAGAAGTTTAAGGGGAACATGAGGGAAACATCTCCACTCAGAGGGTGGTGAGAGTGTGGAACGAGCTGCCAGCACAAGTGGTGCATGTGGGTTCAATTTCAATTGAAGGGCTTTGGTTCAGATGCAGGTCGATGGGACGAGGCAGATTACTGGTTCAGCATGGGCTTGATGGGCCAAAGGGTCTGTTTCTGTGGTGTACTGTTCCTTGACTCCATGACTATCAGCTTTATTTGTCACAGGCATGACGAGACATACAGTGAATGTGTCATTTGTGTCACTAACCAACACGGTCTGAGATTGCGCTGGGGGCAGTCGGCAAGTGTTGTCATGCTTCCAACGCCAACATAACATGCCCACAACTTACTGACCCTAACCTGTATGATTTTGGACTGTGGGAGGAAACCGGAGCACCCGGAGGAAACCCACGTGGTCACGGGGAGAACGTGCAAGCTCCTTACAGACAGCGGTGGGAATTGAACACGGGTTGCTGGTGGGGTAGAGTGTTACGCTAACCACTGCACTGCCTTTCCACCTGCAGTTTAGCCACTGAGATTCGTCTGTGAGTGAGCGTCGATCCATCTGTGCAAACGAGGGGTGAATGCTGCGTTAAACCTAGACTTGCCGAAGGAGGCATTCCAAAGGCAGCAGTGACCACCCTCACTTCGATTCTCACTCGCTTTTGACCCTCAAATTTAAACATCCACCTTGCTGACCTGAATTAACTTAGACCTTGAGATTTAGGAGAGAATTGGGGTAATACTGTCACATGTACTGAGACACACTGAAAAGCTTGTCTTGCATTCTGTTCATACAGATCAAATCATTACACAGGGGAGAGATGGAGAGAAGGGGTAGGGAGGGAAAGAGAGAGGGGGAATTGAGGGGGAGGAAGGGAGAGAAAGAGTGGGAGGGGGAAGGGGAATTGTCTGGAATTTCCCCCATACCAGACAGAGATGGAACCAGTTAGAATGTTTTCCCTGTTACATCTGTAGAAATTTGCTGGAGTCTTTGTTGACGTACTGTCACGTACCCCGTGACGGGTTAAAGAACCAGCAGAAATGGAAACCACTTTGGAGTCTGGGATTGCTAGAAACTAATAGTGTTTATTAGTACCATCTTCAAGTGGTAAAATTACCAACCCAGGCCAGGATTATCACACACAGGTAGATTCTACAAGGTTACCTCAAACACACAACCGTGATAGCCACTTATCCAGTTCCACGACATACGAAATAACTCCTACAGCGATTTGCCACAGGGGCGCCTTTCTTCAGTGAACTACCACACCCAAACAAGGGTAACACACAAGTGGTAATCACAAAGGTTTCCCCCTCACCAGAGAATCCACTCCTGTGGATTAACTATGTGACAGTCACACCTGGTATTCGAATGGAACTCAAACTCACCCATACAGGCTACAGAGGAGAGAGTCCAAACAGTGACCTCTTTGTCACTAGGTTTCTTCTGTTTCAAACCTTCCTCTCTCCTCTTCTCTTCCTTTAAAGTCACCGACTGTGACCATAACCAAGGTGACTGTTCTTCTGTGGTAGAGTTATCAACCCAGGCCAGGGTTGGACACACAAATAACTCCCCACCGGCCACATCTTTTCTGCACTGCGCGAGCCACTGATCGATTTCCCCGAATCGATCCGCCAAAAACCCCACCTTCCTGTGGGCACAAGAAGCTCACCCAGTCTCCAAAACCGTGTGTGTGTGTCTGGGTAACAGCGGACCTGGTATTTACACCAGCTGTCCATCAAACTGCTACGTCCTCCTCTCGCTGAAGGTACTTTAACAAGCAGACAGCTGTCCTTGTGGAAAGGTAAACATCTTTCAGAGAAACCATAACATCAATCTTTCAAGCAGTTTCTCTCTCTCTCTCTCTCTCTCTCTCTCTCTCTCTCTCTCTCTCTCTCTCTCTCTCTCTCTCTCTCTCTCTCTCTCTCTCTCTCTCTCCCTCTCTCCCTCTCTCCCCCTCTCTCTCTCTTCCCCCCTCCTCTCTCTTTCATATTACACTGGACACCTCCCTCTCTCTCTTTGTAACAGATCAAACAGTATCCAAAAGCCAGTCTCATTCTCCAGACATTTTAAAATGATTGTCCACAGAAAATATGAACCCTAGGGGTACATAACAACACCAAATCTCCTCAAACTCCAATGAAACATAGCCATCGTATTGTCTTCTTTGCAACTGCAATGATATGTCAGGGCCATGATAGACTCTCAGAGATGTTGACACCCAGAAATTTGAAAATGCTCACCAGTGGTCCCTCCGAGGGCAGTGACTTGAACTCTTAAATTTTAAACTGGAACCTGCATCCAGCATGTCTGCTGGCAGATCATTCCACCCTCTCACCACTCTCAGAGAAGAAGTTCCCCTTCATGTCCCCTTTAAATATTTCACCTTTCACCCTTAACCCATGACCTCTAGCTCTCGTCTCACCCACCCTCACTGAAACAAGCCTGCTCGCATTAACCCTATCTATACCCCTCATAATTTGTATATCTCTATCAAATCTCCTGTCATTCTGCTACACTCCAGGGAATATCATCCTCACCTATTCATCCTATTACTGTCATTCAGGTCCTCAAGTCCCAACAATATCTTTGTAAATTTTCTCTGCACTCTTTCAATCTTATTGGCATACTTCCTGTAGGTTGGTGACCAGAACTGCACACAATATACCAAATTAGCCCTCACCAACGTCTTACACAACTTCAATGTAACATCCCATCTCCTGCACACAATACTCTGAATAATCAGGGCCAGTGTGCCAAAAGCTTTCTTTATTTTAATTGTCTCTCTTTATCTATCTATCTCATATCTATATATATGTTTATATATATAATCTATTTATTACAAGACAATACAGCCATTGTTGGTAGAATCTCAGGTGGTGACGAGAGGGCGTACAGGAGTGAGATATTCCAACCAGCGGAGTGGTGCCACAGCAATAACCTGGCACTGAATGTCAGTAAAACAAAAGAGCTGATTGTGGACTTCAGGAAGGGTAAGATGAAGGAACACATACCAATCCTCATAGAGGGATCAGAAGTGGAGAGAGTGAGCAGCTTCAAGTTCCTGGGTGTCAAGATCTCTGAGGATCTAACCTGGTCCCAATATATTGATGCAGTTATCACCATGTAACCATATAACAATTACAGCACAGAAACAGGCCATCCAGACCTTCTTGGCCCACTGGGTCAGTTGTAATCTTGGATGACCACAACTGGGAACATGCTGTGATTTCATGATATCGGTTCTTTTCTCAACAGGAATGTTCCACGTTCGACCCGATCGGAGCAGGAACAGAAGCCGCCTCAGTCAGGTACTGAGCTGACAGCGCGAGGGGGTGAACCAGTCACGGCACACAGGGGAACGATCAATAACAAATCTAGAACAGGCAGGGAGCTCCACCAGCCGAGGAAAGATCAGAGCAGCTTCGGATTCACTGGAACGTAGAACAGTGCGGCACAGAACAGGCCCTTCAGCCCACCATGTCGTGCTACCCCTTCAACCTACTCTGTCAATCCAACCTTTCCCGCTCACACAGCCCCCCATTTTTCTATCATTCATGTGCCTATCCAAGAGTCTCTTCAATGTCTGTTACGTATCTGCCTCTGCCACCAGCCCTGGCAGCATATTCCACACACCCACCACTCTCTGTGTGAGAATCCCTTCTCGGACATTCACCCCAATGTATTTCTCCAATCACATTAAAAAGTATGCCCCTCGTATTAGCCATTTCCACCTCTGGATGACCACACAATCTTATCATCTCATAGACCTCTATCAAGTCATCTCTCATCCTCCTTCACTCCAAGGAGAAACCCCTAAGTTGCTCAACCAATCCTCATAAGACATTCTCTCTAATCCAGGCAGCATCCTGGTAAATCTCCTCTGCATCCTCTCTAAAGTTTCCACAGCCTTCCTATAATGAGGCAACCAGAACTGAACACATTACTCCGAGTGTGGTCTAAGCAGGGTTTTATAGAGCTGTAACACTACCTCACAGGTCTTGAACTCAGTCCTCCGACTAATGTAGCCAAACCACCGTATGCCTTCTTAATGACTTTCAGGGGATATTTGCATAGAGTTCTGCACAGGAACTTTCCAAAGAGATGGGAAGGATGGTAGGGTACAGGAACCGTGGTGTACAAAGGCTGTTGTAAATTTAGTAAGAAGAAAAGAAAAGCTTATGAAAGGTTCTAAAAACTAGATAATGAATAGAGATCTAGAAGATTATAAGGCTAGCAGGAGTGAGCTTAAGAATGAAGTTAGGAGAGCCAGAAGGGGCCAGGAGAAGCCCTTGGTGGACAGGATTAAGGAAATCCCCAAGGTATTCCACAAGTATGTGAAGGGCAAAAGGATAAGATGGAGAGAATAGGACCAATCAAGTGTGACAGTGATAAAGTGTGCATTGAACTGGTGGAGATAGCAGAGGTACTTAATGAGGACTTTGCTTCAGTATTCACTACGGAAAAGGATCTTGGCGATTGTAGGGATGACTGACAGCAGACTGAAAAGCTTGAGCATATAGATATTAAGAAAGAGGATGAGCTGGAGCTTTAGGAAAGCATCAAGTATGATAAATCAAGTTGGAGGTGTACCTCAGGCTACTGTTGGAGGTGAGGGAGGAGATTGCTGAGCCTCTGGCGATAATTTTTGCATCAACAATGAGGAAGGGAGAGGTTCCGGAGGATTGGAGGGTTGCGGATGTTGTTCCCTTATTCAAGAAGGAGAGTAGAGATAGCCCAGGAAATTATAGATAAGTGAGTCTTATTTCAGTGGTTGGTAAGTTGATTGAACAGATTCTAAGAGGCAAGATTTATGAATATTTGGAGAGGCGTAATATGATTAGGAGTAGTCAGCATGGCTTTGTCAAAGGCAGGTCGTCCCTTACGAGCCTGATGAATTTTTTGAGGATGTGACTAAACACATTGATGAAGGAAGAGCAGTAGATGTAGTGTATATGGATTTCAGTAAGGCATTTGACAGGGTACCCCATGCAAGGCTTATTGAGAGAGTAAGGAGACATGGGATGCAAGAGGACATTGCTTTGTGGATCCAGAACTGGTTTGCCTACAGAAGGCAAAGATTGGATGTAGACGGGTCATATTCTGCATGGAGACCGGTCACCCATGGAGTGTCTCAGGGATCTGTTCTGGGACCCTTACTCTTCGTGATTTTTATAAATGACGTGGATGAGTAAGTGGAGGGATGGGTTGGTAAATTTGCTGATGACACGAAGATTGGGGGCGTTGTGGATAGTGTGGAGGGCTGTCAGAGGTTACAGTGGGACATCGATAGGATGCAAAACTGAGCTGAGAAGTGGCAGATGGAATTCAACCCAGCTAGGTGTGAGGTGATTCATTTTGGTAGGTTGAATAAGATTGCAGAATATAGCATTAATGATAGGACTTTGGGTAGTGTAGAGGATGAGGAGGATCTTGAGGTCTGAGTCCATAGGACACTCAAAGCAGCTGTGCAGGTTGACTCTGTGGTTAAGAAGGCATACGGTGCATTGGCCTTCATCAATTGTGGGATTGAGTTTAGGAGTTGAGACGTAATGTTGCAGCTATATTGGACCCTGATCAGACCCCACTCTGAGTACTGTGCTCAGTTCTGGTTGCCTCACTACAGGAAGGATGTGGAAACTATAGAAAGGGTGCAGAAGAGATTTACAAGGATGCTGCCTGGATTGGGGAGCATGCCTTATGAGAATAGTTTGAGTGAACTCGGCCTTTTCTCCTTGGAGCAACGGAGGATGATAGGTGACCTGATTGAGGTGTATAAGATGATGAGAGGCATTGACTGTGTGGATAGTCAGAGGCTTTTTCCCAGCGCTGAAATAGCTAACATGAGTGAGCAGTTTTTAGGTGCATGGAAATAGGTACAGAGGAGATGTCAGAGGTAAGTTTTTTTACACAGAGGATGGTGAGTGTGTGGAATGGAATGCTGGTGATGGCAGTGGAGTTGGGTATAATAGAGTCTTTTAAGAAACTCCTCAATAGGTACATGGAGCTTAGAAAAATAGAGGGCTATGAGTAACCCTCGGTAATTTCTAAAGTAAGGACATATTTGGCACACCTTTGTGGGCCGAAGGGCCTGTATTGTGCCGTAGAGTTTCAATGTTTCTAACTTAACCACTTAACCACCATAAGCTATAGAAGCATAAGTAAGCCATTTGGCCCATCAAGTCTGTTCTGCCATTCAATCATGGGATGATGCAATTCTTCCAGTCATCCCCACTTTCCTTCTCCCCCATTCCGTTTGATGCCCCGGCTAATCACTAACCTATCTATCTCTGCCTTAAATACACCCAATGACTTGGCTTCCACACCTGACTGTGGTAACAAATTCCACAGATTTACCACCCTCTGACTAAAGTAATTTCTCCTCATCTCTGTTCTAAATGGATGTTCTTCATTCCTGAAGTTGTGCTCTCTTGTTCTGGACTCCCCTACCATGGGAAATAACTTTGCCATCTCTAATCTGTTCAGGCCTTTTGACATTTGGAATATTTCTATGAGATCCCCGTCATTCTCCTGAACTCGAGGGAGTACAGCCCAAGAGCTGTCGGACGTTCCTCATCCGGTAACCCTCTCATTCCCTTGCATTCCCATTCTGATGCTCTCAGGAGAGTGAGAGTAATGGATATAAGAATGTCTCTCTCTCTGAAGGGTGACTGCGATCTGCTGTCCCTTCTGATCAGAATGAACACTAGACTCAGCAGACAATTGACAGTTGAGCGTCAATAACTTTTCGAGGCTGCCTGTCAGTGGGAAGGAACCATCATTTGAAAGCCATGCTAGACCGTGACCATTGCCACCAGGAGTCTGACCGGCTGCCTCGTTGTCACGGTGAGCACCAGCACAAGTCAACCCAGGAGTGGAGGAACAGCAGATTCTGTCACAGTGAGTGTTGGCGATGACTCAACCCAGGGGCAAAGGACCGGCAGACTCCGTCATTGTGAGTGATGACGACAACTGAACACAGGAGCAGAGGAACTTTAGATTCCGTCACGGTGAGCACTGACGACAACTGAACCCAGGAGTGAGCGAGTGGCAAACTCTGTCACAGTGAGTGCTGACGATGACTCAACCCAGGAGCGGAGGAACAGCAGACTCTGTCCTGGTGAACGCCGGCGTGACTGAACCCAGGTGCTCCCATGAAGAGACGGAAACAAGGGATTAGACATTGGAATACCAACAGAGTATCAGAGAGACGATCGAGTGACACTGTGAGACTAATCATTCTCCACAAACACAAGCACTGCACTCAGCACTAAATGAGAGTCCCCTTTCAATAATCATGGAAAGCAGAAAACCCGTGCCAGTCACAATTAACTTGACCAGATTAAACAGAAAACACAAGGCCAAGGTAACGTGCCTGAACGACTGGCGTCCTGTTGCACTCACCTCAGTAATAAGCAAATGCTTTGAGAGGCTGGTCAAGGACAACATCTGCAGCTTGCTACCACCCACACTGGACCCCCTACGATTCACCCACCGACACAACCAATCGACTGATGATTCAACAGCCACAGCTCTACACACAGATGTCCTTACACATCTGGAGAAGAAGGATGCTTATGTGAGAACGCTGTTCTTGGATTACAGTTCAGCATTCAACAACAGAATCCCGCCCACCCCTCCACCAGGCTCGACAAGGAGCCTAGAGACCTTGGCCTTCACCCTGCCTTGTGCAGCTGGATCCTGGACTTCCTGTCAGATTGCCAGCAGGTGATGAGAGTGGGCTCCCTCACCGCCACCCCTCTGACCCTCAACACAGGTGCCCCTCAGGGCTGTGTACTACGTCCCCTCCTTTACTCTCTGTATACCCATGACTGTGTCGCCACCCACCACTCCAATCTGTAATTAATTTTGCTGACAACACTACACTGATCATCTCAAATAATAACGAGGCAGCCTACAGAGAGGAAGTCACCACCCTGACACAGTGGTGTCAAGAAAACAACCTCTCCCTCAATGTCGCAAAAACAAAGGAGCTGGTTGTGGACTACAGGAGGAATGAAGACAGGCTCAACCCTATTGACATCAATGGATCTGGAGTTGAGAGAGTGAACAGCTTTAAGTTCCTTGGCATAAATGTCACTGAGCATCTCACGTGGTCTGTACATACTGGCTGTGTGGTGAAAAAGGCACAACAGCACCTCTTTCACCTCAGACAGTTGAAGAAGTTTGGGATGGGCCCGCAAATCCTAAGAACTTTTAACAGGGGCACAACTAAGACCATCCTGACTGGCCACATCACTGCCTGGTATGGGAACTGTACTCCCCTCAATCGCAGGACAGCCCAGCAGATATGTAGATGTGAACTTCCTACTATTCAGGATATTTACAAAGACGGGTGTGTAAAAAGGGCCCGAAGGATCATTAGAGACCTGAGTCACCCCAACCACAAACTGTTCAAGCTGCTACCATCCAAGAAATGATGCCACAGCATTAAAGCCAGGATGAATAGGCTCTGGGACAGCTTCTTCCACCAGGCCATCAGACTGATTAATTCATGCTGATACAATTGTATTTCTATATGATATTGACTGTCCGCTCTACTTACTATTTATTATAAATGACTATAAATTGCACATTTTGATGGAGACGTAACGTAAGGATTTTTAGTCTTCATAAAGTCAATTCAGTTAAGGACTCTCGTTAAGGCAACAATCAGCAAATACAGGTGCTGAAGAAACTGAGACACCCAGCACTCTACGGCTCCCCACAGAGCTCTGCAGGACATATTCAGTTGCATTACCACTTTGGGACCCTCATACCTTGGGAGGAGGTTACCACCGAGCAGGTACTCATCTGGACTAGTTCTGTAAGCACCAAGCAAGCTAGAGGCTGTGTCTCTGGGGGAAGCAGCCCACCTCCTGATACCCCAATGCATTTCCACCTCTGCAAGGCACGAGGCATCGGCCGAGCCACACTTGGTCAGCAGTTTTGGACTCCATATCTAAGGAAGCGTGTGCTACATTGGAGCAGGTCCAGAGATTACAGGGAGAAGGCAGGAGAATGGGGCTTCAGAGGGAAAATAAATTGGCCTTGATGGAATGGCGGAGCAGAGAGTATGGTCTACTATGTGCACTTCAGTTTCTCACCCATAAATCCAAGAGAGAACCTGTTCCCTTTTTAAACAAGATGCATAGTGTGATAAAGCTGGCCAGAAGTTAGAAGGGGAGGGGTTAAGATTGTTTTGACCCTAAATCTGTAAAAGGAAAGGCATTCGTCAGAGTATTGGATTGGCAGGAGATAACGTCCAGGACCATGGGATAAGAGAAGGATCAATGGGATGATAGAATTGTCCTCCTAAGAGCTAGTATGGACTTGATGGGCTGAATCTCCTGCTGTATGCTATCAGTGCTGCCCTCCAGTGTTCACTCAATGAAAACAAGCGGGATTGCATTGGTCTGCATATGCACTGGTGCACAGGCGTGAGATGAGGAACTGCTACATGCTTATTCTTACAGAAACATGGCTCCAGGACAGCATCCCATGCTACACCAATCTTCATGCTTAACACCGAGGGACTTGTGCTGATATTATTTTGTGACTAAACTTAAAACTTGAACTTGATTCTCTGATCTGTGTTACAGTGCAAGACAGCAGCCTGTTGTACGACAACATTGCCCCGAGCAGCAACAACAAAGGTAAATACCAGCACCTTACTGGTTGAGAGTTTTGACTTCATTTGTAGCGACAAGAGTGTTGGGAACTGGAATTACACACAATCTGGTAGAGAAATTCAGCAGGTTGAACTGTGTCTGTCGGGGAGAAATAAATTATCAATGGTTTGCAGGGTCTGAATCTGAAATGTCAACAATTCCGTTCCTTTGAGCTGCTGAGTTCCTGCTAACATTTCAAAATTCAAAGTAAATTCATTATCAAAGTACACATCTGTCACCATATACAACCCTAAGATCCATTTTCCTGTGGGCATACTCAATAAATCATATAACTATAATAGAATCAATGAAAGAGCTCACCAACAAGGCAAACAACCAGTGTGTAAAGACAACAGGCTGTATAAATGCAAAATGAAAGAAATAATTATAGTAAATAAATAAGCAATAAGTATTGAGAACATGAGATGAAGAGTTCTTGAAAGTGAGTCAGTAGGTAAGAAACATAGAAAACCTACAGCCAGCACAATACAGGCCCTTTGGTCCCTACCTTAGAAATTACTAGGCTTCCCATAGCCCTCTAATTTTCTAAGCTCCATGTACCTATCCAAAACTCTCTTAAAAGTCTTATAATCTTCTAGATCTCTAACATTACCTAGCTCTTTGAACCTTTCGTAAGCTTTTCTTCTTGACTAGATTTATTACAGCCTTTGTACACCGTGGTTCATGTACCCTACCATAACTTCCCTGTCTCATTGGAACGTACCTATAGAGAACTCTACAAAAATATCCCCTGAACGTTTGGCACATTTCTTCCGTACATTTCCCTAAGAACATCTGTTCCCAATTTAAGCTTCCAAGTTCCTGCCTGATAGCCTCATATTTTCCATTACTCAAATTAAATGCTTTCCTAACTTGTCTGTTCCTATCCCTCTCCAATGCTATTGTGAAGGAGACAGAATTGTCATCACTATCTCCAAAATGCTCTCCCACTGAGAGATCTGACAGCTGACCAGGTTCATTTCCCAGTACCAGATCAAGTACAGCCTCTCCTCTTGTGTCAAGAAACCTTCCTGAACACATCTAACAAACTCCACCACATCTAAACACCTTGGTCTACGAGATGCCAATTGATATTTGGGAAATTAAAATCTCCCATCACGACATCTCTGTTCCAGCTGTTACTATCCGGGAATTGGTACCGCAGCATAAAAGCCAGGGCCAACAGGCTCTGATACAATTTTATTTCTTTGTTATATTGACTATTCTGTTGTACATACTATTTATTATAAATTACTCTAAATTGAACATTGCTCATTTGAATGGAGACGTAACGTAAAGATTTTTACTCTCATGTAAATGAAGGATGTAAGTAATAATGTCAATTCAGTTCAGTTCAATTCAGGAACTCAGCACCTATCTACTCTCCTGTCTGTTACACCACTGAGGTTTCGGGCAGCAATGGCGGACCTCCATCTCTGGCCTACTTCATCATATCGGTAGCTTTCACAACTGTCAGTCACGCAAGTCCCAAGTGGAGACTCAGGAATACCATTGCACTCAGATGTAGAAGGATTCTTCATTGCTGTTTCCATAACAGATTTGATTGACCAGTCAGGGTTGTTAGCCCTGAGCTGAACCCCAAAACTGGAGAACCGGTGGACCATTCTTACACCGGCCTCTGCCCTTTGACCTGTTTGGCATGGCTGACCCTACCAAGAGCCAAAGCATAAAACCTAAGCTCCAGCCAACATAGCTTTCCGAGTCATTGAGGAACACGGGCCTCAGAACCCTATGACAAGGTTGTGATCCTCTTAGAAGAGGCAGCATCTCTGGAGAGGAATAAACGTTTGATGTTTCAGGATGAGACCTTCATTCCCCTCCATAGATGCTGCCTGACCTGATGAGTTCCTTTAGCATTTGAGTGTGTTTCTCTGGAGAGGTTTTAGACTCAGATATGTAAGGCCTACAGAAACAAACAGCCCGAACATTTCAGCTAATTCACAGGGGAAAAAGCAAGTCCCATGGAACGAGGACCCAGAATAAACTCCAAGGGCCAAACTTCCTTCTGTCCCGTGACCATCCTGTGTTTTGTGACAGCACAAGACAATGGCAGTGTGTACAACAGCGTTCTCTTCAATCGCAGTGAGAGAGGTCAACTTCACTGCCTCATTTGCTGAGGAATTTTATCCAATTTTTATTCAGAACTTAAGCAAATGATCAACAGAACCTTTCAATTTTCTTAAAGATGCTGAAACAGATATGAGTCAGTGATTGAGAATATTGTATTTACACTCAATGGCCACTTTATTAGGTACACCTGTACACCTGACTCAGTACTTTGATTTATGAAGGCTATCGTACAAAACTCTTTTGACAACACTATGTACCTGTGGACACCACTCTCCAAGGTCTTGTACAGTCTGTAGGTAGTTTAAGGCTCCATATAAATGTCAGCTGCAAGGTGTTGTAACATTTCTTGCTTTCAGACATTAGTCGATTCGGACTAATCACTCTCCTCCTTACAGAGCAGTCAGATTCCTTCACTTATGCCAGCATTTTGACAGGACTTGGGAAGGCAAGAAAACCTCAAGCTGAAGATCAAGGTACAATCTCCATTTCCTGTTCACCATTTCTCAGACTTCCTGCTGATCATCGAATATTGAAAACCTAGATAGGGCGGAATTGGAGAGCATGTTTCCGAAAGTGAGGGAGTCTAGGACCAGAGGATACAGCCTCAGAATGGGGGGATGTCATTATAGAACAGACATGAGGAGGAATTTCTTTAGCCAGAGGGTAGTGAGGAATTCATTGCCACAGACAGATGTGGAAGCCAAGTTACTGGGTATATTTAAAGCAGAAATTGATAAGGTCTTAATTAGTCAGAGTGTCAAAGATCATGGGGAGAAAGCAAGAGAATGGGGTTGAGAGGGAAAATAAATCAACCATGATGGAATGGTGAAGCAGACTCGATGGGCTGAATGGCCTAATTCTGCTCCTCTGTTTTATGGTCTTATGTTTTCTTTAAACATTTTACCTTTACACTTAACCTATGACCTCTAGTTCTAGTCTCATAGAAACATAGAAATCTACAGCACATTACAGGCCCTTCAGCCCACAATGTTGTGCCGACCATGTAACCTACTCTAGAAATTGCCTAGAATTTCCCTACTGAGTAGTCCTCTATTTTTCTAAGCTCCATTTACCTATCTAAGAGTCTCTTAAAAGACCCTATTGTATCCACCTCTACCACCTTCGCTGGCAGTGCATTCCACACACCCACCACTTTCTGTCTGTGAAAAACTTACCCCTGACATTTCCTCTGTCCCTACTTCCAAGCACCTTAGGACTGTGCCCCCTCAGTGGGTTTTCTCACCCAACCTCAGTGAAAAAAGCCTGCTTGCACTTATCTTATTACTACCCCTCATAATTTCACATGCCTCTATCAAATCTCCCTTCATTCCCCTACACTCCAGGGAATAAAACCCAACCTCTTTAATCTTTCCCTATAACTCAGGTCACCAAGTTCTGGCCGCATCCTTGTAAACTTCCTCTGCACTCTGCACTTTCAATCTTATTCATATCTTTTCTGTAGTTAGGTGACCAAATCTGCACACAACACTCTAAACTGGGCCTCACCAATGCCTTATACAGCTTCAACATAACATTGCAACTCCTGACTTTGATTTGCTGTCGGTTCAGATGAATCCCTCTCCTTACAGAGCAGCCAGATTCCTGCACTTATGCCACTATTTTGATGAGAGGTGAGAAGGCAAGCAAACCACAAGCTGAAGATCAAGGTACAGTCTCCGCTTACCTTTCACCATTTCTTGGATCACTTCGAGGTCATCCTGCTGACTAACAGAAAGTTCTTCTTCAATTCCAGGTGGGCAGAAGCAGGAAGCTGGACCTCCAGGTGAGGCTTTCTCTCAAGGTATTCTTGAAAATGATCTCCTTCAACTGCTCCATTCACCCGTCCCTCCCACTCACAGGGTGTGTGTCTGGCTGCCGCTGGGTCCTGCAGTCCACCTCAGTGAGACTGGAGGGAAGGATTGGAGAAGCAATGAAGAGTGGGAGAGGAGAGGGGAGGGAGAACGAAAGAGAGGGAGGGGAAAGGGGAGAGAGGGTGAGGGAGGGGAAAGGGAATAAAAGAGAGCGAGGAGGAGGGACGAAGGAGAAAGAGAAGGGGGTGAAGGAAAGGCATAAGGGAAGTGGGAGAGAGAGAGGGGGACTGAGTGGGGAAGAGAGAGAGGGAGGGGTAGAGAGAGGAAGGGTGTGAGAGCAGGGTGAAGGGAGAGAGGGGGAGAGAATGGTAGGAAGGGAGAGAGTGGTGGAAGGGGGAAATGGATGGAGCAATGGAAGGAGAGAGGGAGGGGAAGGGGGAAATTGAGGGAGGAGGAATGAGGAGCAGGTGGGGAGAGGGAGAAAAAGGAAGGGGAGGGGGAAGAAGGGGAGGGAAGTATACTTTGTTTGCTCTTGTTGCACAGGTGAGGACACTAGCTAGGAAACAGTGGCGTACGAGACAGGAATCGGGAATGGTGAGCTGACTGCACAGGCCCTTTGAGCTTCCTGTTCATCAGAGAGGCCTGGCCAGTCTCCGACTCAGATTCACGTATTTATCACACATACATCAAAACATACAGTGAAATGTCATTTGCGTAAAGAACCAACACAACACAAGGATGTGCCGGGTGCAGCCCGCAAGTGTCACCACACGTTCTGGCACCAAAATCGCACACCCACAATATTCAGCAGAACAACACAAGCAACGAGAGAACAACAACCATGAAAGAAACAAGCACTGCATACAAGCCCTTTCCTCCCTCTCACCCCATCCCCACACTGTCAGGCTTCCAACCCTGGGATAGACCACCTCCGGACCTTCAGCTGCCAGTGGGCTCACAGACATCAGGTCTTGGATTTCTAGACATGCCAACCCTGGGCCTTAACTTCTGGGCAGGCCAACTTCAGTCTTCAATCCTCAGTCTTCAAACTTCAGTCACCAACCTTCAGTCTTCAATCCTCAGCCTTCAATCTTCCCTCACTGTCTGAACTAATATCTGATTTTTGTGTTTCAGATGTGATCTATGCGGAGGTGGTGAAGAAATAGTAATCGGCAAAGACGACTGAACCCGGGGGAGGAGGCTGCACCATTTCCATCCTCAGTCCAGGAGAGACAGCACTCACTACTGACTCCTCCTGGCATGTCTATGCTTCTGAAATACAGTGTATTCTAGTTAATTGGGGCAGCCACCTATTGGGATGACTCTTAAAAAACAAAAACTGTTTGAGAAAATAGACACGATTCCCTTCAGTTCATTGAGACACTCTGCTGCTTAATTGTGATAGGAGCTTGGAAATGGACAATTTTAATCTTGGCACTGAGTAATGGAACTAATCATGAGTTTGTCTTCCACCATCAGGCCTTGAAACTGCCATCTCCAGTGATGGCATTCTCCACTCTCATCTTCGCTAGACCTCCCAGGAGATCACAAAAGTGCCAGATCATTTAGTTGTCTCAAAGGTACATCCTCAAAGGAAAACTGAAGTTTGCAGTGAATTGCTGTTCAGACATTTGTCTAGAAGAGTATCCAAGTGCTTAAAGGTTAATTTCATATCAGAATGTATACTGTATACAACCTGAAAATCTTACTCTTCACAGACATCCACAAAAGAAGAAACCCCTTAGAATGAATGAGAGAAATATCGAAGCCCTGAATCCGCGCCGCCAATCTATCTACACAAGCAGCAGCAAAACCGTTAACCACCCCCCCCACCGCCCACCCCCCACCATGCAAGCAACAGCAGAAACCCCTCAAAGAGACCTTGATCCAGAGTCCATCAAATCTGCAGTCCATAATCCAGCACATTGGTGTCTCAGACAGGCTCAGAGAGGGAGAGAGATCACACCTGCAACAACGGGAGTGGAGAGCAAAGCTCACCGTTCTGATTCTACAACCTTCCACATCGCTTCTCCAAGAACCACCCACCCATCTCAAGGAACTGACAGGTTTTCATCCTCATTGAAAGAGAGAGAGAGAGAGAGAGAGAGAGAGCTGTCTACGTGTCACACTGGTCACTCATCCCCTTTTGCCATTGAAGAAGATAGTTTTAATTACAGTCAATCAGAACGAAACAGCAGCTTACATTGGATGAATTCCTCCGTCAATAATTATCAGACTAATATAGTCTGATGGTATTGTAGTACTATTGATGGTGTTCTAATTTGTTCTGTATTTCATTTAAATACATAATTTCTTTCTCAGTTTGTCTTTTTTATATCTCTTTAACTATTTCCATGAATCTTTGGCTGATTAGGACGGCTGCTTCTTTGTGCTGAGATGCGCTGGTCCTGATGAGCCCATTAACTGGAATCACTGTGTGTTATTGGAGCTTGATGACACCGACACCCGTATTGCTGAGGAGCAAGGCTGAATGTTGCACTGAGCTGTGAGGGCACTGATGTCAAGTCTCCGGGTCACTGGGGAAGCATTAAGCATAAAATAGACTTGGTATGAGGCATCTCCCCGTGGCCTTTACAGCCAAAGAGTTGCCAATTCCACCTTAAAATCAAGATAAAAGCATGGTAAGGTAGCAGCTGGTGTAAATCTTTTACAGTGCCAGTGACCTGGGTTCAATTGCTTGTACATTCTCCTCCCACAGTCCAAAGACAAACTGGTCGTTGGGGTTCCCTGGTCTCTCAGTCTGTTGGGGTTCCCTGGTCTCTCAGTCTGTTGGGGTTCCCGGGTCTCTCAGTCTGTTGGGGTTCCCGGGTCAATCAGTCTGTTGGGGTTCCCTGGTCTCTCCGTCTCTTGGGGTTCTCGGGTCCCTCTGGATTCCTGAGTCTCCCTGCCTCTCAAGTTCCCCATGCCTCCCTCTTCTCGAGTCATTCCTGGATCTCAAGGTATCAGGTCTTCCTGGGCCATCAGCTGCCAGCTATAGGGAGGGGGTCCTGTCGTGACTTCTTCAGGCCTTTGCAGGGCATCAGTGAGCATTGGGCTCAGAGGCCTTCAGAGCACCTGAATTGGCTAATTGTTGCTTAGCAACAATTATTAATGGTCCAAGAGTCCTTGTGTTTTTCTCGCTCTTTGTGATGCTGTTTCCTGGTGCTTTCTGTTTAAATTTATTAAGTTTATTTTGTCGACTCAGGGATTCTGTGTTAGTTTTATTGTTGAAGCAGATGCCCGATTAGCTCCGATCGGTGGGTTCTCATTTTGAGAATGATTCATCTCACGATGTCACTTGGTCGAGTTATTTCTATAAAAGTTCTTGTTTCTGTCTCTACGTGGAAGTCTTTGGCTCCGATATTGGCAGTGCACACCATGACACTTATCTACCAGCATCACTGAAGGACATCTTGGACAAATCCCTCATTCGGGACTTCCAGTGGACACAAGTCAGTGGCGCCTCAGGGGCTCCGCCTAGAGCGCGGGGCCCTGTCACAACCACGGATTTGGCAACGCAGGAGATATGGCAATTGCGCTCATGAATATGCATGTGTCACCTAATTATTATTTCATTGTGATAGTATTTAACTCCTGCCACGTACCCCGTGACGGGTTAAAGAACCAGTAGAAATGGAAAACACATTTTGGAGTCTGTGATTGCTATTAACTAAAAGTGTTTATTAGTAAGTACGCAATACAGTATGAAAAATGCAGATATATCAAACAGGTTATCAATTATATATATATTTATACACACATAAGTGTGGAAATAGGAACAAAACTAGGCTCTTTCAAACCTCGGGGTGGATGGATATAGTCTTACGATGATGAAGAGAGTGAAGTTCAGTTCGAGGTAGTTGAGTAACATTGGAGAGGTGAGAGGTGAGCTGATGCCGTCTATCTTTCAGTTGTCTTCTGAAGCCCTGTTGTGGTCACTGACTATGACATTCAGTGATGGCAGGCAAGGGTGGACACACAAATAATTCCCCACCGGTCACACCTTTTCACACTGCGAGAGCCACTGATCAATTTTCCCGAATTGATCCTCCAAAAACCCCACCTTCCTGTGGGTGCAACAAACCCATTCAGCGTCTGAAACCGTGTGTCTGTCTGTATCAGCGGACCTGGTTTTTATCTCCACATGTTGGACACCCGCTGTCCATCAACCTGCTCCATCCTCCTCTCTCTGTAAGAGTTTTACAAGCAGGCAAGTGTCCTTGTGGAAAGGTAAACAAGCTTGTAGAGAAACCATAACATCAATCTCTGGAGCAGTCTTTGTCTGTCTCTCTCTCTCTCTCTCTCTCTCTCTCTCTCTCTCTCTCTCTCTCTCTCTCTCTCTCTCTCACTGTGTTAGATGTCTCCCTCTCTCTCTTAATAGCAGCACATTTCATAGGGTCAATCTTGGACCCTGTCACAAACTCGGGTCATTTTTGGGCCCCGCTACACCCGCTTCCTTTTAAGAAAATTTTGACGAAGGAAATTTTTTTTTGGTTTAAATGTACATCACAGGGTTTGAAACCACACATATATAATCAACGGATAACAGAGTAAGAAGTGTGCAATTTCAAATTTAACATCTAGATAAACAATCAGCTAACAGGTTGTCGGTACCTTTTACATGTCTTATTTTGAGGTCAAATTTTTGGAACATCAGACTCCAGTTCAATAGCCTTCTGTTCCTATTCTTCAAATTAGTCCGAAATACCAACGGATTATGATCATTGTAAACTACCTGGGCGGGACAAATATAGACTTCGAAATATTGTAAAGTCAGAATAATTGATACTAACTCCTTTTCAACAGTGGAATAATTTTTTTGGTGCACATTAAGTTTCTTGGAGAAATAAGCTACTGGGTGTTCAATGTCATCCACATCTTTTTGTAACAATACTGCCCCAGCAACCTTGTTGCTATCATCTGTTGCGACAGAGAATGGTTTTGAAAAATCAGGTGCTTTGAGCACGGGATGATAACACAATATAGTTTTTAGTCATTCAAACACCTCCATGCAAAAGTCAGTCCATACAAATCTGTCACTATTCCCCAGGAGATTTATTAGGGGGAAAGCGATATCTGCAAAGTTTTTACAAAACTTCTGGTAATACCCCACCATTACGAAAAACCTGCTCAAAGCTTTCTTGCCAGTCGGAATGGGAACCTCAGCAATAGCTTGTACCTTGGCTTGTACAGGAGCCAGTTGGCCCTGGCCTACCACATACCCGAGATACGTGACAGTGGCGTGGCCAAATTCACTTTCAGCGAGATTCACTGTGAGATTTGCCTCGGACAGCCGTTTGAACAATTTTTCCACAGCCACAATGTGCTCTTCCCACGTGTCACTCCAGACCACTAAGTCATCGATATAAGCCCCTGTTTTCCAAACCTCTAATCACTGAATCAATCATTCTTTGAAATGCCCCTGGAGCATTTTTCATTCCAAAAAGTAAAACATTATATTCGTACAACCCTGAAGGTGTGACAAATGCTAAGATTTCTTTAGCCCTTTCAGTCAAAGGAACACACCAATATCCTTTCAGCAACTCAATTTTTGTGAGGTGCTTAGCCTTTCCCACTTTATCAATACAATCATCTACTCTCGGGATAGGATAAGCATCTGTTTTGGTTAATGCATTTATTTTCCTGTAGTCGGTACAGAATCTCATGCTACCGTCTTGTTTGGGAACAAGAACACAAGATGCCGGCCAGTCTGAGGTAGATCACCTAATGATACCGGCTGCTAGCATGTATTCAAATTACTTTTTCCATCAACTTGCTTTTCTCTAAGTTCATTCTGTAGGGATGTTGTTTAATGGTCTGGGCTGAATTTACAATGACATCATGCACTGTCTTGGAATATCTGGAAATAAATCCTTATGCCTGTTAATTAACTCTGTCAATTGGGTTCTCTGTGTAGGCTCCAAATGACAGACTTCATCAGTAAGGTCAGTCAAAATAATGGAATTCTCCAGTCTGGTTGACATGATATTTAACTTGTTAAAATGGTCTTGCCCCTCATTATCAGATTCCACAACCTCATTTGTTTTCATGACAGTACTGATTGGTGCTATCTCAGAGTCATAATACGGCTTTAGCATATTTATGTGCACTAATTGGCTAGCCTTTCTCCTATCAGGAGTTCTGATAACATAGTTCAAAGAGTCAATCTTCTTAATTACCTCATAGGGTCCATGAAATTTCGTTGGGAGGGGTTGGTCACCAAAGGAAACAAAACCAGAACTTTATCTCCAACTTCAAACAGTGCTCCCAAGCTCTCTTATCATACCAATGTTTCATTTTGACTTGGGAGTCTTGCAAATTCTTCTTTGCAAGGTCGCATACCCTACAAAGTCTTTCACGGAATTTCAGAATATAATCTATCACACTGACACACACTGTCAGGTTAGACCTCTGCTCCCTAAGCAAGGTCAAAGGTCCCTTTAGCCTATGGCCGAAAACGAGCTCAAGTGGACTAAACCATTCCATTCCAACTAAAACAGTCAAATGGACTGAATGGTATCCCTCATGGCAAAGAGTAATAGGTGTATACCCTCATCCCAGTCTCTGTCATTCTCCTGACAGTAGGTTTTAATCATCTTTTTTAAAGTTGAATGAAACCGCTCCATAGCCCCTTGAGACTCCGGGTGGTAGGCAAATAAAATAATCTGTTTAGCCCCCAGCTCAGAAACTATCCACTGGAATGTTCTTGATGTGAAGTTACTTTTCTGATCTGATTGAATCTCTTTAGGCAGACCTACCAGTGTGAAAAACTTTATGAGTGCCTTTACCACAGTTTTTGCTTGAACGTTTCTAAGAGGCACAGCCTCAGGGAACCCAGATGCAACACACATAACTGTTAGCACATACTGGTTACCAGCTGCAGTCTTTGGCAATGGGCCCACACAGTCCACTATGACCAGTGAAAATGGTTAAATAAAAGCAGGTATTGGCTGAAGTGGTGCCTTTGGGATGGCCTGATTAGGCTTTCCCACCACATGGCATGTATGACACCTTCTGCAGTAATTAACAATGGCTTTCCTCATGTTAGGCCCATAAACCTCCCTCATAATCTTCTGGGCCAGGTTTAAAATTTCAGCTCTGTAAACCTTTGGAACCATTACTTGATGCACAATCACCCAATCCTCATTTGCAGGCACCGTAGCAGGTCTCCACTTCCTCATCAACACCCCATCTTTAAGGTAATATCCCACTGACTCATTCTGAATTTCCTCCACAGAGAGAGCTGTCTCTTTCAAAGCCACAATTTCCGAATCTTTATTCTGTTCCTCCGTAAATTCTTTCCTCGATAAAGACAAATCTGTCTCATCCCCCTGACTCTCCTTAGCCATACTATCCTCTAAGTCCTGTTGATACAGGGATGGTAGGAAAGTCTCGGACAAATCAACATTTGTATCAGCAGCCTTTTTCGACATGCTTCTAGTTACTGCGCAGGCAGGATAAACTTCAGAATCTATGGACGGGTCCTCAGCAGCAGCAGGCTTGCTTGTTAGCTGAAACGCTGGATACACATCTCCACCTGCAAGGTCATTACCCAGTAAGACATCAACATTGACTTTTTTAAAAATATTTATTTATGTACAATGTCCTGTGTATGTTACTCAAAATGGGTTTTTGTTTGGTTTGTTAAGAGTAGGAATGCTTCTTTGTCTGATAAGTATTTCTTTCGCAGCTGTTTTGCTTTATACTTGCTGATATGGGAATTGTATTCATTTGTTAACCAATGGGGATTGTTATTTTGTCTTGTCAGGCTAGGAAATTGGGGGAGGGGGTTTTCCCAGGCTTTTGGTGGAGAGTCGGGAGGAAGACGCCGAGGAAGGTGGACGTGCGCTGCACTGCTCGGAAGACCACCGGGGGTGGTCCTCGGTGTGAAGACATGGAGGTCGGAGGCAAGCGACGAGGGGTCGAATAGTTAGATGTTTGAGCTCGAAAGATGTGCACTAAACTGACTGAACTTTGATAAGTTGGCGCCTTTTTGTTTTTTTCCCTTGCATATATATTGTATTGCCTAGTACTCTTTTAATTTTAGTAAACTCTTTAAAGTGTATTTCATAACGGTATTTGTTGTTGGTTTGATACTGTGGGCGGGCGCGAGGCATAAACTTGATTCTCACAGCACCTGCGTGTACGGGAGGTGGGGTTGGTGTGTGGCTGGATCTCCTTTTCCCCTAGACATATACCAGACTGTTGGGCAAGTGTTACATTTGTGGGGGTTCGTCCGGGATTGGATTTCCAGGGGCTGTGGAATCGCGCAGGCAACAGAGCAGAGATGGCCAGAGATAAGATTGTTAGCTGGTGCGAATTTGAAGGTGTACCGGTGCAGTATGCCTGTGCAGTGAGCAGAGTGAATTTTCGATTTTCGGGAGAAGCGTTAGTGCGGGGCTTAAGTTCGGTGAAGGGTATTGGGCAGGTAGAATTGGTAGCTAGATGGTGTGGTAAAGAAGTGGAGTCTAGCTGGGTGTTGGTTCGTATGGGTGCTGACGTCAGGACGTCGGAACTGCCGGTGACGGTCAGTGTTCTGGGGGAGGTGGGGCCGTGGGGGCTCCACACCCTCTCTGAGGATGAGGCTGAGGAACTAGAGCTAGAGGTGGACCCCAGAGAGGTGCCTGGAACTAGTAAAGGGAGGTGGGAGGAGTGAGATGTGACTAGGCCCCGCTCCCCAGGTAGGGTGGAAGCCTCGGAGCTGGCAGCCGCACTTAACTCCCTGGTGGGAGTGGCCGAGAGGCCACGGCTGAAGCTGGGGTTGTTCTCCGGAGCCAAGCCTACTCTGGACGGGGAGTGGGTGGGAGGACTGTGAGACCTGGATCGAACATACGTCTTTGATGTTAGAGGAGTGGCCAGGCTCAGAGGAGGAGAAGAGGCAGCGATTGGTGGGAAGTTTGAGGGGTTTAGCAGCCAAAACAGTCCGGGAGTTGAAAGCTGAGAAGCCTGGGGCCTCAGTGGAGGAATGCATAGAAGTTTTGGAGGGGGCGTTTGGGTTGTCAGGGGCACCCTGGCTGCTTTTAGCAGAGTTCCAACGCCTGGAACAACGGAGAGGGTACATATTTACATATGTACATATTTAGGATGGAAGGGATGCTTACGGGGTTGCGGCGCTGGGGGGGGGGGGTAGTGAAGGCGCCTGACGTGGCTAGTGTGAGGATGAGTCAGATATTCAGTGGCTCTCTGGAGGAGGACAAGGTGGCGTGGACTATCCGGCAGGCTTATAGGAAAGGCCCCCCTCCATCGTTCGGGCAACTGATTAGAGAAGTACGGGAGGAAGAGAGAGCGTTGGGGCGGAAAAGGGGCCCAGGCCTACGGGAGCGATCCTCAGGGATACAGGAAGTGGTGGCTGGGTGGATGACTGACAACCCCCCGGGGAGTAGGGAACCTCCACTGGAGGGGAGGGACAGGGGAGGTACCCACTCCCGGGGGCGACCAGTGCAGTGGGTTGGGAGCGGGAGCCGTCCTGGGAGAGGAGGGGCGGCAGGCCGTGTGTGCTTTAACTGTGGGAAAGAGGGACTGTGGGCGGCCGAGGGTGTGCTATAGCTGTGGAGAGGAGGGACACTTTAGGTGGGATTGTGAGAGACAAGGAGTCCCGCGGAGGACAAGCCCCCCTGCGTCTAAGAAGGGAGAGGTGTCGGGAAACTTAGGAGAGGCTCAGTGAGGGAACGGACTGGAGCCTCTGGAGGAACATGTTCCCAGAGATCAGCCGGAAGACCACCGGGTGCCCACGCCTCTATTCCGGATGGGCTGGTAGGACCCCGTGCCAGTGTGGGTCTACGGATAGAGGGAGTTTACGCAAAAGCCATTCTTGATACGGGATCGCAGGTGACCTTATTGTACCGGTCTTTCTACAATCAATATATAAAGCATTTGCCCGTAACCCTATTTGACGCCCTGCAGATTCGGGGTGTGAGCGAGGGTGACTACCCGTACGATGGGTACCTATCGGTGAGATTGGAGTTCTCGGAGGGCGATGTGGGAATGTCTGAAGCTATTGAGACGTTGGTGTTGGTGTGTCCTGACCCGGTGGAAACCGGTGGTGCTGCCCTCCTGGTGGGGACTAACTCCCCCGTTGTGCGACGGCTCCTGGGAGCTTGTAAGGAGAAAGGGGGGGGGGAAGACTTTCTGTAGATCATATAACCATATAACAATCACAGCACGGAAACAGGCCATCTCGACCCTCCTAGTCCGTGCCGAACTCTTAATCTCACCGAGTCTCACCTACCCGCACTCAGCCCATAACCCTCCACTCCTTTCCTGTCCATATACCTATCCAATTTTACCTTAAATGACACAACTGAACTGGCCTCTACTACTTCTACAGGAAGCTCATTCCACACAGCTATCACTCTCTGAGTAAAGAAATACCCCCTCGTGTTTCCCTTAAACTTCTGCCCCCAACTCTCAAATCATGTCCTCTCGTTTGAATCTCCCCTACTCTCAATGGAAACAGCCTATTCACGTCAACTCTATCTATCCCTCTCAAAATTTTAAATGCCTCGATCAAATCCCCCCTCAACCTTCTATGCTCCAATGAATAGAAATCCTCTCGGTGCATTCAGTGTTTCGAGCGGTGTTCGAAGAAGGGGTTGCCTCCCAAGGGCTGGACCCGGAGTGTAAACGAGGGACGGTGTGGTGTACGCAGGCGAGGCCCAAGGTGATCCGACCAGGGGAGGTAGCACTAGTGATGGGGACCCCCAGATTCTCCGGAGTGCCGAAGGGCGAAGCCCTGTTCGTAGACGCCCTGGACGATCTTGAAGGGGAGACACGATTTCCGGCGGGGGCGCTGGTGAGGCCCGAAGTGCAGAGACCAGAGGTGGTACATGCGAGGCGTATAGCTATAAGTGTCAGGAACACCACGGCGAGAGAAATCACCTTTAAGAGGGGAATGCCGCTGGCACATCTGTCCCCGGTGACGGTAATGTCTAGCGCACCAGTGAGGACCCCTACCGGGGAGGGATCGGAGCATCGAAGGGAGCTGACCGCTGAAGCCTTTAACTTCGGGGATTCCCCAGTGTCGCCGGAGTGGAAACGCAGGCTAGTGGAGAAAATGCTGAAGATGGAAGCTGTTTTTTCTCGGGGCGAGTTTGATGTTGGCTGAACCAAAAGCACTCGCCACACCATCCGGGTGACGGAGGACACCCCGTTCCGAGAGAGATCCCGGCCGGTGACTCCGGCAGATGTTGAGGATGTGCGGCAGCACTTGTGCAAGTTGAAGGAGGCCGGAATCATAGCTGAGTCTCGAAGTCCTTATGCGTCCCCAATAGTGGTGGCACGGAAGAAGAATGGGAGAGTGCGCATGTGTGTTGACTACAGGACTTTGAATCGGCGAACTGTCCCTGATCAATATACCGTCCCGAGGGTCGAGGAAGCGTTGGCCTGCCTGAGCGGTGCGAAGTGGTTCAGTGTGCTGGACTTAAGAAGTGGGTATTACCAGATCCCGATGAGTGCGGCCGATAAAGAGAAGACCGCTTTTATCTGCCCGCTGGGGTTCTTTCAGTTCGAACGAATGCCCCAAGGCATATCGGGAGCCCCAGCCACCTTCCAGAGGCTCATAGAGAGAACTGTGGGGGATATGAATCTGTAAGAGGTGCTGGTGTACCTGGACAATTTGATAGTGTTCGGATCGACTTTGGAGGAACATGAGGAGAGGCTGTTGAAGGTGTTGGGCCGGCTTTATGAAGAAGGGTTGAAGCTTTCCCTGGACAAATGCCAGTTCTGCAAGTCATCGGTTAGCTATGTTGGCCATATCATTTCGCGAGAGGGAGTGGCTACTGATCCAACCAAGATAGAGGCCGTAACTACCTGGCCGAGACCCCAGAAAGTGGGCGCTCTGCGCTCATTTTTGGGGTTCTGTGGGTATTACCGCCAATTTGTGAAAGGATACGCCGAAATGTGTCACCCGTTGACTCAGCTGTTGTGTGGCTATCCCCCGGTGGGAAAGAAAAGGAAGGGCGACCAGAGGCAGGATACTGGAGGATACTGGAACCCGCCGGAACCTTTTGGCTCGAGATGGGATGATCGATGTGAAGAGGCGTTCCGATCTTTAAAAGAGCACTGACCCAGGGCCCGGTGTTGGCTTTTGCCGATCCCCAGAAGCCATATGTCCTGCACACGGATGTCAGCCGAGAGGGTCTAGGGGCTGTTCTGTACCAGGAGCATGGCAAAGCATTGAGGCCGGTAGCCTTTGTCAGCCGAAGCATGTCGCCATCTGAGAGAAACTATCCCACTCACAAATTGGAGATCCTGGCGCTGAAGTGGGCGGTGGTGGACAAGCTGGGCGATTACCTGTACGGAGCCAAGTTTGAGGTGAGAACGGATAACAATCCCTTCACTTATATTTTGACTTCGGCGAAGCTGGATGCCACAGGACATCGGTGGCTGGCGGCCTTGTCTGTATATGATTTCAGCCTGAGGTACCGCCCCGGAAGCAAGAACGTCGATGCAGATGCTTTGTCACGTCGGGAGCCGGGGGAACAGGAGAAGGAGGAGGAGTGGGAGAGTGTCCCTGCCCCTGGAGTGAAGGCGATGTGTCAGTTTGCTATCACCGTGAAGGCCGAGAGAAGAGGGAGGATGGAAAGAGCTGTGGACCATTTGGGGTTTTTTGACGACGCCATACCCCTAGCTTACTGTGACCTGACCGCACTGCGGACTAAACAGTTGCTGGAACTGAGTCCGGGGGAAGTGGCAGCTGCTCAGCAAAATGACCCGGGTATTGGCACAGTATGGAGAGCGGTCGAGAAGGGGAATGTGGCGTTGGCTGAGAAGGCGAAACACCCATTCGTGCCTCTGTTATTGAAGGAGTGGTCTCGGTTAAAGTTAAAGAACCAGATCTTGTACCGGGTAACGGCGCCTCCGGACCAACCCCGCTGTTGGCAACTGGTCCTGCCGGAGGAGTATCGACAGGCTGTACTCCAGGCCTTACATGATGATTCTGGACACTTGAGGATGGAAAAGACCTATGGATTACTCAAAGACCGGTTCTACTGGCCCCGGATGAGGGGGGAAGTTGAAGAATACTGTAGGGGATGCAGTTGTTGCATCCGGAGGAAGACCCTGCCAGCGTCGGCGGCTCCACTGTCGCACTTGCAGAGTGCGGGACCTCTGGACTTGGTATGTATGGATTTCCTGTCGATTGAGCCTGACACGAACAAAACCGCGAATGTCTTAATCATCACCGATCATTACACTCGCTTTGCTCAGGCATTTCCCACTAAGGATCAGAAGGCGACGACAGTGGCGAAGGTGTTATGGGGAAAGTATTTTGTTCATTACGGCCTTCCTAGGCGAATCCATAGTGATCAGGGGTGGGACTTTGAGAGCCGCCTTATCCATGAATTACTGACTATGCTTGGGGTTGAAAAATCCAGGACTACCCCTTATCACCCCCAGGGTGATCCTCAGCCAGAGAGGTTCAACAGGACCCTGTTGGATATGCTCGGGACGGTGGAGATTGGGCAGAAAAGTAGATGGAGTCGTCATATTGGACAATTGGTTCACTGTTACAATTGTACTCACAATGATGCTACAGGGTACTCGCCCTATTATCTGATGTTCGGGCGGGAAGCGAGGTTGCCAATTGACATGTTTTGGGGGTGAAGTGGGTGAATTACCCGGGAAGTCCTATCTAAACTATGTGTCCGACATGAAGAGGGAGTTACAGCGGGCGTACGAGTTGGCCGAGGCGGCGGCTACCAAACAAAATCAGAGGAATAAGATGCGGTATGATCGAAAGGCGAAGTTTGTCCGATTATTGCCGGGCGACCGGGTCCTTTTACGGATTTTGGGACTCCCTGGTATGCACAAGCTGGCCGATCGATGGGCGGCCAGCCCCTATGTAATAGAGAGCCAGATGCCGAACCTGCCAGTATACCAGGTGAAACCTGAGGATGGGAAAGGACCTATCAAGGTACTCCATCGGAATCACCTGCTGCCCCTGGGTCAAGCGGTGCAGGAGGATAAGGAGCCCGAGTGGGAGGTTGCGCCTAGTACAAAGACTCTGCGAGGGCGCGGAGAAAGGGAAGAGCCGCTGCTGAAGAGCGGGGACGGGTCCCTCTCCCGGGAATGGCTACCAATTCGAAAGAGGACGATTCAGATGAGTGGCCTCTGTACCCATTCGCTGTCGCTCCAGTACCAGAAGAGGAGGCTCCTGGCCCTTCCCATACTGAGTTGGGTGAGAGGAGGGAAGGTCTTGAGGGTCAGATGGAGAGGCAGCCAACATTGGGGGGAGGGAGGGTGGAACCCGAGCGTGAGCCGGAGAGATCTCAGGTGAGAGAGGACCCCCGCGAAGAAGGGGGGTGAGGGTCTGTCAGGCAGACCTGGGGAGTCCGAGACAGTGGGTTCGCAGGTGAAGAGGGAGCTCAGTGGTGTAGAAGGGGTACGGAGATCTCAGAGGATTAGGCGCACCCCCCCCCCCCCCACCCCCGGAGCGGTTGACATATGTGGTGCCAGGAGAACCAAGTGTGATTTCTACTCGGGAGCAAGTTACAGCTTGTGATTCAGCTGGGAGCTCAAAGAATTCGACCGTGTAGGTTGGATTGAAGCCAACCTGGTCAATGTCTGTGGAGGAGGGGGAACTGCGCAGGCGCGAGTGACGTCAGCGTCGAGCGCGCACTTTAAAAGGCAGGACTTCTTTTCAGAGCGGGCAGCGGAGTCCGTGGAAGCAGAGTCCTGGGCTTTGGCTAAGTGGGCTTCGGCGTAAGGGGACTTCGGTAAGCCTGTGTGATTGCTCGCTGAGGGGAAGAAGGTAAGGTCGCTAGGTGCTTTTTAGACTTATTCTATTAATTCAGTTCAGGTATGGGGGAGACAGTCAGAGCAGTGGTGTGCTCCGTATGCAGTATGTGGGAAGTCAGGGTCAACACAGTTGTCCCTGATGACCACACCTGCAAGAGGTGCGTCCAGCTGCAGCTCCTATCAGCCCGAGTTAGGGAGTTGGAGCTGGAGCTGGATGAACTACGGATCATTCGGGAGGCAGAGGCAGAGATAGATAGGAGTTATCAGGAGATAGTCACACCAAAAAACCAAGAAGTAGGCAGATGGGTGACGGTCCAGAGAGGCAAGGGGAGCAGGCAGAGAGAGCAGAGCACCCCTGCGGCCATTCCCATTAACAATAAGTATACCGTACTGGATACTGTTGATGGGGATGACCTACCAGGAATGAGTTGTAGTGGTCCTGCCTCTGGCACAGAGGTTGAACCCTCAACTAGAAAGGGGAGGAGGGAAGAGAAGAGAGCGATAGTTTTAGGGGATTCTATAGTTGGGGGGCAGATAGGAGATTTTGTGGGGCAGATCGGGAGTCTCGGATGGTATGTTGCCTCCCTGGTGCCAGGGTCTGGGACATCTCAGATCGGATGCAGGCTATTCTTGAGAACGAGGGCATGAACCCAGATGCAGTGGTCCATGTAGGGACCAACGATGTAGGTAAGGTGAGTGAGGGGGTCCTGCTTAGAGAGTTCAGGGAGTTAGGAGTGAAGCTGAAAGGCAGGACCTCCAGGGTGACAATCTCGGGATTGCTACCTGTGCCACGTGCGAGTGAGGCGAAGAATAGAATGATTATGCACATTAATACGAGGCTGAGAGCATGGTGCAGGAAGGAAGGGTTCAGGTTTTTGGATAATTGGTCTTTGTTCCAGGGACATTGGGATCTGTTTCGAAGGGACGGTCTACATCTGAACCGGAGGGGTACTAACATTCTTGCAGGAGTGTTTGGCAGTGCTGCTCGGGGGGGGGGGTTTAAACTAGATGTGCAGGGTGCAGGGATCCAGATCCAGAGGCTTGGTCAGAAGGAGCATGGGGTTAAATGTGTAGAAGGTTTGGGTGATCTTGAGAAGGTCATCAAAATTCAGGGTGCAATTAGCCCGATGGAAGTTCAAGGAGCTGGGTTAGGTACAGTAGACTATGTTTTAAGCAAAGAAAGGAGGAATGGGCTAAGAATTCTATACTTGAATGCGTGTAGTGTCAGAAATAAGACAGATGAGCTTGAAGCTCAGATGAAAATGGGGAACTACGATATTGTTGGGATAACGGAGACAAGGCTGCAAGGGGATCAGGCCTGGGAATTGAGTGTACCAGGGTATACGTGCTATCGTAGAGACAGAAATATGGGAAGAGGGGGTGGGGTGGCCCTGTTGGTGAGGAATGAGATTCAGTCCTTAGCAAGAGGTGACTTGGGAACAGGGGAAGTAGAGTCTGTGTGGATTGAGCTGAGGAACATTAAGGGTAAAAAGACCCTAATGGGTGTTGTGTACAGACCCCCAAACAGTAGCGTGGATATTGGGTACACGTTGATTAGGGAGTTAACATTGGCATGTGCTAAAGGTAATGCAGTTGTTATGGGAGATTTCAACATGCAGGTGAACTGGGAGAATCAGGTAGGTGCTGGACCCCAGGATAGGGAGTTTGTGGAGTGTCTCAGGGATGTATTTTTGGAACAGCTTGTGCTTGAGCCAATCAGGAACGAGGCTATTTTGGACTTGGTGATGTGTAATGAACAGGAATTGATAAGTGATCTTGAAGTAAAGGAGCCATTAGGCAGTAGAGATCATAACATGATAAGTTTTTATCTACAATTTGAGAGGGATAAGGGCAGATCAGAGGTGTCAGTGTTGCAATTAAATAAAGGAGACTACGGAGCCATGAGGGAAGAGCTGGCCAAAGTTAAATGGGTGGATGCCCTGGCAGGAAAGACAGTGGATCAGCAGGGGCAGATATTCTTGGGCATAATACAAAAGATGCAAAAGCAGTTCATTCCAATGAGAAGGAAGGATTCAAAGAGGGGGAAGGGGCCACAGTGGTTGACAAAGGAAGTCAGAGATTGTATAGCATTAAAGAAAAAGAAGTATGACAGGGCTAAGATGAGTGGGAATACAGATGATTGGGAAGGTTTTAAGGAACAGCAGATCTTAACTAAAAAAGCAGTACGGAGAGAAAAAATCAGGTATGAGCTCAGTCTAGCCAGGAATATAAAAGGGGATAGCAAAAGCTTTTTTAGCTATGTGAAGAGAAAGAAGATAGTTAAGAACAATGTTGGCCCCTTGAAGAATGAATTGGGAGAAATTGTTATGGGAAACAGGGAAATGGCAACAAATTTAATGCGTACTTTAGATCTGTCTTCACCAGGGAGGACACAAGCAATCTCCCAGATGTATGGATGGGCCAGGGTCATAAGATATCAGAGGAACTGAGACAGATTGACATTAGGAAAGAAACTGTGATGAGTAGACTGGTAGGACTGAAGGCTAATAAATCCCTGGGTCCAGATGGTCTGCATCCGAGGGTTCTAAAAGAGGTGGCTCAGGAAATTACGGATGCATTGGTAATCATTTTCCAATGTTCCTTAGATTCAGGATCAGTTCCTGAAGATTGGAGAGTGGCTAATGTTATCCCACTTTTCAAGAAGGGAGGGAAGGAGAAAACGGAGAACTATTGTCCTATTAGCCTAACGTCAGTCGTGGGGAAGATGCTTGAGTCCATTATAGAGGACGAAATAGTGGCACATCTTGATGGCAGAAATAGGATTAGGCCGAGCCAGCATGGATTTACCAAGGGCAAATCATGCTTGACTAATCTGTTGGAGTTTTTTGAGGGTGTAACAAGGATGTTAGTCGAGGGTAAGCCAGTGGATGTTGTGTACCTAGATTTTCAGAAGGCATTCGATAAGGTGCCACATAGGAGATTGGTGAGTAAAATCAGAGCTCATGGCGTTGGGGGCAGGATTTCAACATGGATAGAAAACTGGTTGGCAGATAGAAAGCAAAGGGTAGCAGTGAATGGGTGTTTCTCGGACTGGTTTGGGGTGACTAGTGGGGTACCACAGGGCTCTGTATTGGGACCACAGTTCTTTACAATTTATGTCAACGATTTAGATGAGGGCATTGAAAACTATATCAGCAAGTTTGCTGACGATACTAAACTGGGTGGCAGTGTGACATGCGAAGAGGACGTTAGGAGAATACAGGGAAACTTGGATAGGCTGGGTGAGTGGGCAGATACTTGGCAGATGTCATTCAATGTGAATAATTGTGAAGCTATCCAATTGGAAGCAGGAACAAGAGGGCAGAGTGTAGAGTTAGGTAAGGGAGAAATGCAAAGAGACCTAGGAGTCCTAGTTCACCAGTCAATGAAGGTGAATGAGCAAGTGCAACAGGCAGTGAAGAGGGCAAATGGAATGTTGGCCTTTGTTACAAGGGGAATTGAGTACAAGAGCAAGGATGTCCTTTTGCATTTGTACAGGGCCCTGGTGAGACCACACCTGGAATATTGTGTACAGTTTTGGTCTCCAGGTTTAAGGAAGGACATTCTGGCAATTGAGGAAGTGCAGCGTAGATTGACTAGGTTGATTCCTGGGATGGCAGGGCTGTCTTACGCAGAGAGATTGGGCTTGTACACGCTGGAATTGAGGAGATTGAGAGGGGATCTGATTGAAACGTTTAAGATAATTAAAGTATTTGATAGGATTGAGGCAGGAAATATGTTCCAGATGTTGGGAGAGTCCAGTACCAGAGGGCATGGATTGAGAATAAGAGGTCAGTTATTTAAAACAGAGTTGAGGAAGAGCTTCTTCTCCCAGAGAGTTGTGGAGGTGTGGAATGCACTGCCTCGGAAGGCGGTGGAGGCCAATTCTCTGGATGCTTTCAAGAAGGAGCTAGATAGATATCTGATGGATAGGGGAATCAAGGGATATGGGGACAAGGCATGGACTGGGTATTGATAGTGAATGATCAGCCATGATCTCAGAATGGCGGTGTAGACTCGAGGGGCCGAATGGTCTACTTCTGCACCTATTGTCTATTGTCTACTGCTCTGGGTAGTTATGTCACAGTTTTCTGCACCTGGGGTGGGTTTTGTGTGTTGCAAGAAGCGTTAGGGAACTCTGGTAATGCCATGAGGGCATGACATTTGCTGGTGGGGAGAGAATGTACAATGCCCTGTGTATATTACTCAAAATGTTTTTTTTTTGTTAAGAGTAGGAATGCTTCTTTGTCTGATAAGTGTTTCTCTCGCAGTTGTTTTGCTTTATACTTGCTGATATGATAATTGTATTCATTTGTTAACCAATGGGGAATGTTACTTAGTCTTGTGAGGCTGGGAACTTGGGGGAGGGGGTTTTCGCAGGCTTTTGGTGGAGAGTCGGGAGGAAGATGCCGAGGAAGGTGGACGTGCGCTGTACTGCTCGGAAGACCACCGGGGGTGGTCCTCGGTGCGATGACGTGGAGGTCGGAGGCAAGCGACGAGGGTTCGAATAGTTCGATGTTTGAGCTCCAACGATGTGCACTAAACTGACTGAACTTTGATAAGTTGGCGCCTTTTTGTTTTTTTCCCTTGCATATATATTGTATTGCCTAGTACTCTTTTAATTTTAGTAAACTCTTTAAAGTGTATTTCATAACGGTATTTGTTGTGGGTTTGATACTGTGGGCCGGCGCAAGGCATAAACTTGATTCTCACAGCACCTGCGTGTACGGGAGGTGGGGTTGGTGTGTGGCTGGATCTCCTTTTCCCCTAGACATATACCAGCTTGTTGGGCAAGTGTTACATTTATTTATTAAATTTTTAGAAAATTACAAAGAATAAATGTAATGAAAAATTAGTAAGAAAAAGAAAAATAATATTAATCCTCCCCCCTCCCTTTAACCCTCCCCCCTTTAACCCTTATCTAAAGAAAAAAAGAAGAGAAGGATTGCCTGGATATCGGAGGATCCCCACATGCTCCATGGAGTTCAAAATAATTTTAATATTTATTTTTACTTTCCCCAATTAATTTATAATTTCATCTTCAAAGGACCTATATATTTAAGCCCATCTTTTGTAGGTATGGGAGCCAAATTTTCAAAAATATATCATATTCATTTCTTAGATTATATGTAATTTTTTCAAGAGGAATACGACTATATATTTCATTATTCCAACGATCCATAGTTAAATATAGATCAGATTTCCAAGTAACTGCGATAACTTTTTTAGCTACTGCCAATGCAATTTTTATAAATTTTTTCTGATACTTATTCAATTTAAATGTCCGTCTTGTCCCTTCAATATCTCCTAATAAAAATAATATTGGACTATGTGGGAGTTGTACTCCAGTAACTTGTTCCAATAAAAGTCTTAGATTTATCCAAAATGATTGAATTTTAAAACAAGACCAAGTAGAATGTAAAAAAGTACCAGTTTCTTGATTACATCGAAAACATTGGTCAGACATATTTGAATTTAATCTATTTATTTTCTGTGGTGTTATATATAATTGATGTAAAAAATTATATTGTATTAATCTAAGTCAAACATTTATTTATCATACTATCAGTACATAATCTTGACCAACTTTTTCCATCAATTTTAACATTCAAATCAGATTCCCATTTTTGTCTTGATTTATGAATTCCAGATTCAATTGACTGTTTTTGAATCAAATTGTACATACAAAAGTTAATTTTTTTAATTTTTCCTTTTTGAATTAATATTTCTATTTCACTAGGTTTTGGCATCAACATTGTTTGACCCAGCTTTTCTAGTAAATAAGCCTTTAATAGAAAATAACAGAAAAGGGTGTTTGATATGTTATATTTATTTTTATGTGATCAAACAACATCAATATACCTCCTATATACACTTTCTGTTCTTCCAAATTTAAATTTGCAAGGGTTATTTGTGACAAAAATTTATCTATCTCAGCAATCTTATTTTGTGATTCTGATTGATATAGTTCAGTATAATTTTTTTTAAATTTCATTAATTTCTACAGGTTTATAAGTAACCTTAATGACACTTGTTCTAATTGCATTTATTATTTTAGAAGCCTGTTCTGTTTTCAACTGCCAAGCAAGAATCTTATTGGATCTTTCACCTAATTCATAATATTTCTGTTTAGTTCTCATAATTACTTTTTCTGTACAATATGTCTGGAGTGTATTATGTTGTAATTTTTTATTAACAAGTTGTCTTCGTTTTTCTTCTGTCATATATCTTTGAGATTCCTTTTCTAACTTTATGATATCTTTTTCCAATTGATCTATTTTTGCCATGTATTCCTTCTTAATTTTAGATGCAGAACTTATAATCTGACACCTTAAATATGCTTTCATTGCTTCCCCTAATACAATTTTATCTTCAACTGAATGTAAATTTGTATCCAAAAAAAGTTGAATCTGTTTTTTCATAAAATCACAAAAATTTTGACGTTTTATTGAAATTGAATTAAATCTCCATCTATAGATCGATTCCTGCTTATCCATCATTATCATTGTCATTATCAAGAGGGAATGATCTGACAGTATTCTTGCTTTATATTCCACACTTTTCACTCTATCCTGAATATTTTTTGATAATAAAAAAAAATCAATCCTTGAGTAAGTTATATGTCTATATGAATAAAATGAATAATCTCTTTCTCCTTGGATTAATTTTTCTCCATATATCAATCAGATTAAAATCTTTCATTAATGATAAAGTTAGTTTTATTACTTTTGATTTTGTAGCAAGTTAATTTGACCTATTCAAAACTGGATCTAAACAAAAATTAAAATCTCCACCTACTAATATTTTATCATGTGCATCAGCCAAGTTCAAAAAAACTTCTTGTATAAATTTTGCATCATTTTCATTTGGTGCATAAATGTTCATAAAAATCCATAATTCTGAAAAAAATTGACAATGTATAATCACATATCTCCCCACAGAATCAATTACTACATTTTGTATTTTAATTGGTAAAGTTTTATTAACCAAAATTGCAACTCCTCTCGATTTTGAATTAAATGAAGCTGCAATGACATTTCCAAACCAATCTCTCTTTAATTTCTTATGTTCTGTTTCAAAACACATTTTCTTTTCACAGGTCCATTGTCCATTAACATTAAAACTTAAAAATTAAGTAAATTAATCATTCATAATACCTTGGGAACTCTTTGAAATTCTCCATGTTGCTATGAGTTTGTCCCCAACCATCCAGGCAAAAAAGAAGAAAAATAGACAAAAGGTAACTAATATATAAGACAAAAAAACAAAATACCCCCCATTAATGTTGCGAATAAAAAGAACACAACATCACCCCCCCCCCCCCCATTTTACGGGTCATGGTAATCGCCATGATTGTACACGTGAAACTCGCAGCCATCGATCAGGAGCTCCTCCAGCTCCCCCGCCAAAAAAAAAAGAAAGTAAATATATTAGTGAAGGAAAAAAAAGAAAATAATTAATGTCTCTACTCCCAATTAATACTCCTCAACTATTTTTGTTTTCCTTATAAATGTCCATCAAGTCCAACCTTATTTCAGTCTTCATCATTAGTCCACTTCATTTCTATAATTCTTTACTCCTCTTCGTGGACATCAGGTAATTCTTGTACAAATTTCTCCACTTTCCGGTAATCAACAAAAACTCTTCTTTCTTCGTTATCCAGGAAAATTATCAATTTTGCTGGGTAGCTCAATAAAAATTTATAGCCCTTTTCCCATAAAGATTTTTTCACTGGATTAAATTCCTTTCACCTCTTCAGAAGATCATAACTTATGTCTGGATAAAAAAAAACTCTTTTCCCTTCTATTATCAATGGCCCATTTCTCTTTTTAGCACCTTGAGTAGCTGCCTTCAAGATTATTTCTTTATCTTGATACCTTAAGCATTTTATCAAAATTGATCTTGGATTTTGATCTTGTTGAGGTCTTGGTCTTAAAGCTCCATGTGCTTTTTCAATTTCAATTACTTGTCTTCCTTCTTTCATTTCCAATATTTTCGGAATCTGTTCTTGAAAGAATTTTATTGGATTTTCTCCCTCTGTACCTTCCATAAGAACAACAATTATAATATTATTTTGTCTACTAGAGTTTTCAAGCGCATCTATTTTTTCCAACATCCATTTTCTTTCTAATGTCCAGGCAAGATTATTGTCTTCTATCTGATCTATTCTTTCACTGTTTTTTTCCATTTTTACTTCCATCTCTTTAACTTTATTATCCATCTTCTTTTGATTTTCCACCACATTATCAAGTGTATTCTGCATCTTCTTATATCTGTTCTTATAGCTTTTAATTCATTCATCATATATATCAGGATATCTCTTATGTCTCCTTTAATCTCTTTCTTCTTTTCATCTTCTTCATCCACTGTATTTCCCAAAGAGTCTGATTCCACTTCCGATTCGCTTCCAGCCATAGTTGGGATGTGTAGTTTTGTTAATATCTGTTCATGCATATTTGTTTCTTCGCGCGTGCATTGTTCTTGCCGTTTCTTCTCAGAGACCGCCGACATTGCTGTAATTTCCTGTACCGCATCATCAGAAGTGCCATGCACTTCACCGGGAGGAGATCCAACTGGAGTCCAAGGCTTCGCCGAGACAGTTAGGCCTTTTTCCACGCCGATTTGCGTAGTCTTCAAAGTAGTAGCTTTCTTCAGTTTCGGTTTAGGAGACATATCAAAAAATAATCCTGAGTTACTTATAAATACTTTCGAGTAGATATTTATTAATTTCTTCTTCATTTAAACCCTATTTCATTACTTTTTACGAGGGAGCTGGATTCCCAACGTCTCGACCCTATGTCATCACGTGACGTCCCCCCAACATTGTCTATTGGTAGTTCAGATTGCACCCTTATTGTGACTGGTCTGGATACCAAGTTGCACTTCAGAATTATCTTATGCAAAGGTATAGCCTCAGTCCCTTTTCCAATACCTTTGATAACATTCACTTCACCAGTCTCCATCTCAACACCAAATTCCAAAACACTCTTTAAGATTAATGACTAAAAAGCTCCAGTATCTCTCCAGTTTCTCATTGGAACTGGGGTTAACCCCTCCTTTACAGACACAAACCCATTGGAAATAAATCTCTCGCTTCCTTCTTGAACTCGGCCTGACCCCTCCTTCCTCAGTGGTATTTTAACCGGCTTGATACAGGCATTTGGGGTTGTCGCCTTTCCTTTTCCCTTATCTGTTTTTTGAGTGAAACACCTAGACACTACATGAGCGGGCTTCCCACAATGGAAACACGTTAAACTGGGCAACTTTTCTCCCGACTGCTTCTCTTCCTCCTTACCTTTGTTGCTAGTCCCCAGCTTACTTTCTGGCTTTGTCGGTGGGCTATCTCTGTTATCCCTGTTACCCTTTTGATAGCTGTTGCTCGGGAAAAACTCTACCTTGTGGGTTAAAGCATACTCGTCTGCTAACTTAGCAGATTCTGACAGGGTCTTAGCCTCTTTCTCATTCAGGTATGTTCTTATGTTGTCAGTGACACAATTTTTAAATTCTTCAATCAAAACCAACCCCCTCAATTTGCCAACATCCTCACCCATCTCTTCTGAAGTGCACCAATGATCAAAGTACACACATTTCTCATAGGCAAACTCCACAAAGGTTTGGTTCCATTGCTTCCTCAAATCTCTGAACTTTTGTCAATATGCCTCTGGAACCAACTCATAAGCCTTAAGTATAACACCTTTCACTTCATCATAATCATATGCGTCTGCTGTGGACAACACCAAATATGTTCATTGAGCCTTCCCCTTAATACACTTTGAAACAACACAGCCCACTTATCTCATGGCCAGTGCTGATTTATGGCCACTTTTTCAAAGTGCAGGAGGTACTTATCAATTAATGTTTCCTCAAATGGAGGTACCAATTTAATTCTCAACTGACATTAAACCTCTCCCCACGGTATGCCACGTGCTCTGCATGTTGCCATTTCTCTCTCTCTGGAACTGTCTCTGTCTTTCTGCTTCTTTTCTCTACTTTTCTGCTTCTTCAGCCTCTTACTTAAGCTCCTCTAACTTCAGATGTACCTGGACTTCCCCTTTCCCTATAGGAAAGCCCTCTAACGCCTCCTCATCAAATTCCTTTGCCAAGACATCATTTTCAGCTATTTTCGGTTGAATTTCTGCCTTTGTCATACCCTTCTTGACCTTTGTCAGTCTCAATGCATCAACAACTTCCCACAGCACTTCCTTTTTAGCTTTCTTTAAGGGCATAGGGTCTGGTCTTTCTAGAAAACCCTCAAAATATATTTATGCTGTTTTCCCACACAACCAAATCAAGTAAGGGATTTTCTCCAAATCAATTCGAACAAGCCCCCAAACAATTGTTCAAATCCCGGACGAGCCCCCAATTTTGGTACGTACCCCGTGCCGGGTTAAAGAAACAGCAGAAATGGAAACACATTTTGGAGTCTGGGATTGCTATTAACCAATAGCGTTTATTAGTTACTATGCAATACAGTGCTATAAATGCAGATATATCAAACAGGTTAGCAATGATATATGTCTACATGAGTGTGGAAATAGGAACAAAACTAGGCTCTTTCAAACCTAGGGGTGGATGGATGAAGCGAGTTCAGTTCAGTTCGAGGTAGTTACTTGAGTATCGTGAGAGAGAGAGGGAGAGAGAGGGAGAGGGAGAGGGAGAGGGAGAGGGAGAGGGAGAGGGAGAGGGAGAGGGAGAGGGAGAGGGGAGGGAGAGAGAGGGAGAGGGAGGGAGAGGGAGGGAGAGGGAGGGAGAGGGGAGGGAGAGGGAGGGAGAGAGAGGGAGAGAGAGGGAGAGAGAGGGAGAGAGAGGGAGAGAGAGGGAGAGAGAGGGAGAGAGAGGGAGAGAGAGATATGAGCTGATGCCGTCGATCTTCCCGTTGTCTTCCGAAGCCCTGTTGTAGTCACCGACTATGACCATAACAGTTGTGACTATTCTTCAGTGAAGGAGCCACTGATCCATTTCCCTGAATCGATACTCCATAAACCCCGCCTTCCTGTGGGCGCAAAAACTCGTTCAGTATCTAAAACCGTGTGTCTGGCTGTATCAGCAGACATTGTTTTTATCTCCACATGTTGGACACCTGCTATCCATCAACCTGCTTCGTCCTCCTCTCTCTGTAAGAGTTTTACAAGCAGGCAAGTGTCTTTGTGGAAAGGTAAACAAGCTTGTAGAGAAACCATAACACCTCTCCCTCTCCCTCTCCCTCGTTCATAGGGTTAATCCTGGACCCCGTCACAAACTAGGGTCATTTCTGGACCCCATCACACTCCATTCATTCTGTCATAGTGTGTGTCAAGACTTGGACACAGCTATGATTGGATGCCTCCTTGCATTCCACCTTGCCTGATAAATTGGACTGTCGAGTCAACTGACTCTGAAGGCTAGTAGTATTTGTATTACTTTTCATTGTTCTTTTCATTCTCAGTGTAGAGTTTGAGAGTTTCAGTTAATGGTCCTGTTTGGCCTAGTGCCAATAACACGGTTTGCATTAAAGTCTGTGAACTATCGATCTGATTCAGTGTCTTTCACTCCGCACTTGGGCCATATCCAAACCTTGTGAGACCTACACCTTCATGTTACTGTGCAAGGCATATTTGTCTTCCAAACTCACCTGGAAGATTGCTTCATAGAGTCATTGAGCACTACAAGATAGAAACAGATCCTTTGGCACCACCGTAACCCAGTTAAAGGAAGTTCAGCATCAAAGGAGTCACCTTTTGATGATCCAAATAAAAGTCCAAGGATTGAGACATTCAGCAAAAGGTGAAGGAGAAGCTCAGTGAGAAATAAACAAACTGTTAGAACTTCTATTGTTAAATAAAAAGAAAATCTGGTGAAATGTACCACGTAACAGGTTAAAAAGGACCAGCAGAAATGGACACACCGGGTGTCCGAGTTTTCTGTTATAAACACTATTTTATTAATAACTATGTGATAAAGTAATATAAAACAAGATAAGGCAAACAGTTTAGCAGAGTAAGTGCATATGTAAGTGGGTAAATAAAGTTCCCAAATTTCTTCAAGCTTAGGTGGTGAAACGATACAGTCTGTACAGTCAGTACAGGTATGAAGTCAGTTCAATTCTGGATATTTAATTGAATAGATTGGAGAGAGAGAGAGATATGATTTGTCTTCCCAGTGCTGATGTCGTCGAAACTTCCATGTCATCCTCCTGCTCCCGAAACTTTTTAAAGTCACCGACTGTGACCATACAAAAGAGAGTGCCAGTTTCCCACAGTAAAGCTATCAACCAAGACGAGGGATAAACACACTGATAGCTTTCCACGGTCACCCCTTTGTCCACACTGTGAGCAAAACCCACCTTTGTTGTGGGCACAGAAAGCTCAGCCACAGTCAGTGTCTTCCTTGTACCTCTGGTGTGTCTGATTACAAAGCCAGTTGACCTTGTATATATTCCACAAGTGCTGAACACCAGCTGTCCATCATATAGTTCCGCCTTGCTGTTTCCTAGGTAACTCACAGGCTCTTGTTGATCTCTCTCTCGCTGAAATAGCACACATGCTTTCTGCTCTCTCTAACTTTTTAAAGGAACAGTCCATATTGTATAATCCTTCAGATCTCATTACACTGGCTTCCAACAGCTGTAGAGATCAGAAATTGCATGGAGGGAGTGGAAAGCCCTCTGTCCTCAGAGCCCTATCTTCCTTTGCAAGATCAGAGGGAGATGTTGACTGAAGGGTATCATGTTAGGGTCCGGTCCAGAGCCCGCCTTCCGGGTCTTGCTCCGGTCTGCAGACTCTGGACTCCGGGCCTTGCAGCCAGCCCACCTGTCACACGGAACCATTGGATCATCTTGGCTTAAGGAGGTACACCTGTCGCCTATTAGGGGGCAGGTGTTTATAAGGGGCTCGGGGACTGAGCCCAGGTTGGGGGGGGGGGGGGGGTATCCCGCTCCGCACCTGGTCCGCCGGCTCTCGAATCCCGCTCCGCACCTGGTCCGCCGGCTCTCGAATCCCGCTCCGCACCTGGCCCGCCGGCTCTCGAATCCCGCTCCGCACCTGGCCCGCCGGCTCTCGAATCCCGCTCCGCACCTGGCCCGCCGGCTCTCGAATCCCGCTCCGCACCTGGCCCGCCGGCTCTCGAATCCCGCTCCGCACCTGGCCCGCCGGCTCTCGAATCCCGCTCCGCACCTGGCCCGCCGGCTCTCGAATCCCGCTCCGCACCTGGCCCACCTTCTCCGGATCCTGGTTTGCTCTGTATCCGGTTCTGCTCTGGTTGCCAGGCTGCTCGGAATCCTGTTCTGCCCAAGTTGTTGGCCTGCTCTGTATCTGTTCTGTCCAGTTGGTCTTGTTACCCTGCTTCTCTCACGTGCACTGGTCCCGCTGTTCCGCCTTTTTCGCCTTGCCCATGCTGTCACGTTGTCGGTTGCCTTTCCCAATTTACTGGTGTATCACTGTAGTCCTGCTGCTCATCCTGGACCCAGATCACTTCTGTTCCCTCGCCTCACCCGGGTAAGCCAGGCCATTGCCATTACCCTATGGGTGGTTCTGCCCCTTCCTGCCCCTCGCCTCTGTCGGGGAAGCCAGGCCGTCTGCCGTTGCCTAGCAGAGGGACTCCATCCCTTTCTACCCCTCACCTCAGATGGGTTGTTCCCTGCACCTCCCCATGTGTCCACACCTTGCCCAGGCCTCCGTGTCTCTGCCTGGGAGGCAGTCTTGCCCAGGATGCGGCCCGCCTTGAGAACTCCTACCCTTTCCTCCCCTCGTTCGGTTGGGTTGTGCCCCACACCTGCCCAGGTGTCCGCGCCTTCCCTAGGCCTCCGTGCTTCTGCCTGGGAGGTGGCCCTGCCTGGGATCCACGCTGCCCGTCCTGAGGACTCCGACCCTTTCCACCCATTGCTCCCTTTGGCTTGTGCCCGCACCCGCCCAGGGTTCCGTGTCTTGCCCAGGCCTCCATGTTCCTGCCTGGGAGGCATCCCTGCCCAGGAGTTATTTGCCCGCCCCAGGGATCCTCCTGTCTGCCACGAACTCTGGGATCCTCCTGCCCTGCCTGAACTCTGGGATCCTCCTGCCCGCCACGAACTCTGGGATCCTCCTGTCTGTCACGAACTCCGAGATCCAGCCCCGCCTGCATTACCCCTTGCATGCCATGGCATCCCCATCCTGTCCTACACCTAGTACTTCAGTGCCTGCATCCTGCATTTGGGTCCATTCCATGTCCGCTCCTGACATGTCAACATAGAACTTAGAACATAGAATAGTACAGGCCCTGGATCCCATGTTCTGAATAAGCTTACCGTGTGCATCGTTCCCTTCTGTTACCGGCTCCTTGGTAAGTGAAACAGCACTTGCATGCAAGTTTCCGACAATGTCTGTGCACGGGCTGAGAAGTGGCAAGTGATGCATTCACAATGCTACTGTCAGACACGAGATTCTGCTGATGCTGGAATCCAGAGCAACACAGACAAAATGCCAGAGGAACTCAGCAGGTCAGGCAGCATCTGTGGAAATGAATAACAGTCGATGTTTCGAGCTGAGGCCCTTCTTCAGCTCTGAGAAGAAAGGGGGAGAAGATGCCAGAATAAGAATGTGGGGGGGGGGGGGGAAGGAGGCCAGGCCAGAAGGTGATAGGTGAAGCCAGGTGGGTGGGGGCGGGGGTCAAGTAAGAAGATGGGAGAAGATATTACTATATAACCATATAACAAATACAGCACGGAATCGGGCCATCTCAGCCCTTCTAGTTCATGCCGAATGCTTACTCTTACCTAGTCCCACCTATATGCACTCAGCCCATAACCCTCCATTCCTTTCCTGTCCATATATCCATCCAATTTTTTTTAAATGACAAAATTGAACCTGCCTCTACCACTTCCACTGGAAGCTTGTTCCACACAGCTACCACTCTCTGAGTAAAGAAGTTCCCTCTCGTGTTACCCCTAAACTTTTGCCTCTCAACTCATGTCCTCTTATTTGAATCTCCCCTCCTCTCAATGGAAAAAAGCCTATCCACCTCAACCCTATCTATCCCCCTCATAATTTTAAATACCTCTATCAAGTCCCCCCTCAACCTTCTACGCTCCAAAGAATAAACACCTAACTTGTTCAACCTTTCTCTGTAACTTAGGTGTTGAAACCCAGATAACAGTTTAGAATATCTCCTCTGTACTCTCTAATTTGTTGATATCTTTCCTATAATTCAGTGACAAGAACTGTATATAATACTCCAAATTTGGCCTCATCAGTGCTTTGTACAATTTTAACAATACATCCCAACTCCTATACTCAATGCTCTGAGTTATAAAGGCCAGCGTATCAAAAGCTTTCTTCACCACCTTATCCACATGAGATTCTACCTTTAGGGAACTATGCACAATTATTCCTAGATCACTCTGTTCTACTGCATTCCTCAATGCCCTTCTATTTACCATGTATGTCCTATTTTGATTAGTCCTACCAAAATGTAGCACCTCACACTTATCAGCATTAAAGTCCATCTGCCATCTTTCAGCCCACTCTTCTAACTGGCCTAAATCTCACTGCAAGCTTTGAAAACCTACTTCATTATCCACAATGCCACCTATCTTAGTATCATCTGCATACTTACTAATCTAATTTACCACCCCATCATCCAGATCATTAATGTATATGACAAACAACATTGGACCCACTAGTCACCAGCCTCCAACATGACAAACAGTTATCTACCACTACTCTCTGGCATCTCCCACCCAGCCACTGGTAAATACATTTTACTACTGCAATATTAATACCTAATGTTTGAACCATCCTAACTAACCTTCCGTGTGGAACCTTGTCAAAGGCCTTACTGAAGTCCATATAGACAATATCCACTGCTTTACACCCATCCACTTTCTAGTAACCTCTTCAGGAAATTCAATAAGATTTGTCAAATATGACCTTTCATGCACAAATCCATGTTGACTGCTCCTAATCAGACCCTGTGTACCCAGATAATGATATATACCATCTCTAAGAATACTTTCCATTAACTTACCCACCACTGACGTCAAACCTAGAGGCCAATAGTTGCTAGATTTATTCTTAGAAGCCCTTTTGAACAATAGAACCACATGAGCAATAGGCCAATCCTCCAGGACCATCCCCATTTATAATGACATTTGAAATATTTCTGTCAGACTCCCTGCAATTTCACACTAACTTGCCTCAAGGTCCAAGGGAATATCCTGTCAGGACTATGCACCTTTATATTCTTTAAAGAGCTCTAGTACTTCCTCCTCTTTAATCATCATAATTTCCATAACTATGCTAATGGTTTCCCTTACCTTGCACAATTCAATATCCTTCTCCTTAGTGAATACAGATGAAAAGAAATTGTTCAAAATCTCCCCCCATCTCTTTTGGCTCCACACATAGCTGTCCACTCTGATTCCCTAAGGGACCAATTTTATCACTCACTATCCTTTCGTTCTTAATATAACTGTAGAAACCCTTCAGATTCATTTTCACCTTACTTGCCAAAGCAACCTTATATCTTCTTTCAGCTTTTCTAATTTCTTTCTTAGGATTCTTTTTACATTCTTTATATTCCTTGAACACCTCATTTACTCCATGCTGCCTATATTTATTGTAGATCTCTCTTTTTCCAATCCATACTTCCTATATCCCTTGAAAACCATAGCTCTCTCAAACTTTTGACCTTTCCTTTCAATCTAACAGGAACATAAAGATTCTGTACCCTCAAAGTTTCACCTTTAAATGACTTCTATTTCTCTACTACCTCCTTCCCATAAAACAAATTGTCCCAATCCACTCCTTCTAAATCCTTTCGCATCTCCTCAAAGTTAGACTTTCTGCAATCAAAAATCTCAACCATGGGTCCAGTACTATCCTTCATAATTATATTGAAACTAATAGCATTGTGATCTCTGGACCCAAAGTGCTCCCCAACACATACCTCCATCACCTGACCTATCTCGTTCCCTAACAGGAGATCGAACACTGCCCCTTCTCTTTTTGGTACCTCTATGTATTGCTGTAAAAACTATCCTGCACACATTTTACAAACTCCAAATCATCCAGCCCTTTTACAGAATGGGCTTCCTAATCTATGTGTGGAAAATTAAAACCTCCCACAATCACAACCTTGTGCTTACCACAAATATTTGCTATCTCCTTACAAATTTGCTCCTACAATCCTCGCTCCCCATTAGATGGTCTATAGTACACCCCTATAAGTGTTACTACACATTTCCCATTCCTCAATTCTGTCCAAATCGTCTCCCTACACAAGCCCTCTAATCTATCCTGCCAAAGCACCGCTGTAATATTTTCTCGGACAAGCAATGCAACACCTCCCCTCTTGCCCTTCCAATTCTATCACACCTGAAGGAACAAAATCCAGGAATATCTATTTGCCAAACACACCCCTCCTGCAACCATGTTTCACTTATAGCTACAGCATCATATTTCCAGGTATCAATCCATGCTCTAAGCTCATCCAGCTTTTTTACAATGCTTCTTGCATGAAAGTAGATGCATTTAAGAAACTCTCTCACCTCTTCCTCTCTGTTATCCCTAATGGTGCAAACAACTTTATTATTTTTTTCTTCTTTCTCCCCTACATCTTCGGTCTGAGCGCTCCCCTTCTCTATCACCTGCCCATCCTCCCTCACACACGGTCTACTAGCTTTCTCTATTTGTGAACTAAACTCCTCTCCCCTCGTCTCATCAAATTGATTCCCACCCCCCAACCATTCTAGTTTAAAGTCTTCCAAGTAGCCTTAGCAAATCTCCCCACCAGTATATTGGTCCCCCTAGGATTCAGGTGTAACCTGTCCTTTTGTACAGGTCACACCTGCACCAAAAGAGGTCTCATTGATCCAGAAACTTGAATCTCTGACCCCTGCCCCAATCCCTTAGCCACGCATTGATCTTCCACCTCATTTCATTTCTACTCTCACTGTCGTGTGGCACAGGTAGTAATCCCGAGATTATTACCTTTGCGGTCCTTCTTCTCAACTGCCTCTATTCTCCTTTCAGGAACTCTTCCCTTTTCCTACCTATGTCATTGGTACCTATATGTACCACGACCTCTGGCTCCTCATCCTCCAACTTCAGGATATGTTGGACATGATCAGAAACATCCCGGACCCTGGCAGCAGGGAGCCAAACTACCATCCGGGTCTCTTGATTGCGTCCACAGAATCACCTATCTGACCCCCTAACTATCGAGTCCCCTATTACTACTGACTTCCTCTTCCCTTCCCTACCTTTCTGAGCTACCGGGCTGAACTCTGTGCCAGAGGCACGGCCACTGTTGCTTCCCCCAGGTAGGCTGTTTCCACCCCCCCCAACAGTACTCGAACAGGAGCACTTATTGTCAAGGGGTACAGCCACTTCCCCTTTCCCCTCCTAACTATGACGCACCTGTCTTCCTCCCGTTGTCCCGGTGTGACCACCTGCCTGTAACTCAACTCCTCACTCTTCCTGACCAGATGAAGGTCATCGAGCTGCAGCTCCAGTTTCCTAACACGGTCCCTTAGGAGCTGTAGCTCGACACACTTGGAACAGATGTTGACGTCCGGGATGCTAGGAGACTCCAGGACCCCCCACGTCCGACACTGGGAACAACAAGCTGCCCTCAAGCTCATATTTCCCTCTTTCCTCAAATAAAAGGAAAAACTGAAACCTAAACCTACTTTGCCTCGCCCATTCAGCCCTTAAGCCTACACTCTGCTCACAGCTGACTCCGCTGCCCGCTGTTTAAGGCTGTGTCCTTTTTAAAACTTCCCCGCTTCACTGCCTGACGTCACACACCTGCGCTGTCCCGCCTCTCTTAACTCCGAGGAGAAGAAGAAAAAATGGCTCCCACTGCACTCCCGATCTGATCCTCTGACTTCCTTCTCCAAAAGGTAGAATAATAGGTGAATCCAGGTGGGGAGGAAGAAATCCTACAGGGGAGGAGAGCGGACCATAGGAGAAAGGGAAGGATTATAGATCGGTGAAGAGAAGAGGGAAGAGGCCACAGTGGGGAATAGAAGAAGTGGGAAGTGGGAGGGAAAATTAGCTGAAGGAGAAATCAATATCTGTGCCAACAGCTTGGAGGCTACTTAAACAGAATATGGGATGTTGCTCCTCCACCCTGAGAGGGGGCTCCATTGCAAAAGAGGAGTCAACTGTCAGATGACAGTTATCTCTAACAAGAGAAAGTCCAAGCACAACCAATGCCGATCGGGGGTACCTATCTCAGGATAGTGGGCAAAGGAATGGCAGATGGAATTTAACAAGAGGATGGTGATTCAATGCATTTTGATCCCATGTCAGATTGGGGGGAGAAAGTGTTGGTATTTGTTTACTATTGTCACATGCACTGATATACAGTGAAAGCTTCTGTTTCACACTATTCACACAGATCAGTTCATTACACAGTGATTGAGGTAGAACATGGCAAAACAATAACAATGCAGAAAGTATAAAAGCTACTGGAGGGGAGGGGGCAGGGGAGTTGCAGTAGTATAGTGGTTAGCATAGCACTATTACACTACAAGTCATCTGGGTTCATTTGGGCTGCTGTCTGCAAGGAGTTCTCCCCATTAGTCTGTTTTGTAGCTCCAAAACATAAAACTAATTGAAAGGAAAACAAGAGAGTCAGGAATACAATTCTAACTTTGGTTTTCACTTTAAGCGAGGTGTACATGACATGGTGGCATGATGACGTATGCCATTCACATACTTTTACACATAACCAATAATGAATTATTTAAATAACAAAGAATGCTTAATCATACAATATATTTACAATGTTACTGAAACACTAAATACACAATTCTTGTGTGCTTGCTTGGATGCTCCGGTTTCCTCCCACATTCCGAAGATTTACGGGTCAGTAGGTTAATTAGTCACATGGGTGTAACAGGCCACGTGAGCTTGTAGGGCTGGAGGGTCATGTTACCGTGCCATATCTGAAAATAAATTTTATAAAGTGATATCATCTTCAGTGTAAGAGAGGTCTGTTCAAGAGTTTGGTCACAGTGGGCTGTCCTTGAGCCTATGGTATGTGCTTTCAGACCTTTGTATTTTCTTCTCGATTACGAGGGGAGAATAGGGAAAGGCCAGTGTGGATGGTGTTTTACTGAGGTAGCCGAGAGTGTGGATGGGGTCAAATGAGGGGAGGCTGATTTGTGTCTTAAACTGGGCTGTCCAAAGCTATTGGTAACTCCAGCAGTCAAATAGAATATGAGGGACAGGAGGGATAAGAGGCCATTCAGCCCATCTCAGTTTCTCTGTCTCTCCACTGAGAGCACCGACTATCTTTTTACCTCTGTGATAACTTTATTGCACTAACTCCATCTCTCATAAGCTGGAACATCAACAATCTATCAAACCCCCTCAGTGCCGGAGGGACTCGGCAGGTCATTTGAGAGGGAAGTTGGTTCCCTGTTCTCACCTATAACCTTTCCTTCCCCCACCTTCTTACTCGGGCTTTGTCCCCCTTTCTTTCCAGTACTGAGATTTCAAATGTTTATTCATTTCCACAGATGCTGCCCAACCTGCTGAGCATTTTGTGTGTTGCTCTGGATTTCCAGCATGTGTAGGCTGGTATGGCATGGCTGTGTTGGCATGGTAGGGTCAGCCTGGTAGGATTGGCACAGAAGAATTGGCACAGTACGGTTGTCATGGTAGTGTTGGCATGGAAGGGTCAGCATGGTAGTGTAGTGGTTAGCAGATCGCCAGCAATCATAGTTCAATTCCCACCACAGTTTTTACGTTCCCCCTGTGGGCCTCTTCTTGGTGAGGTGCACTTCGCCTCCGGCGATGTAGAATAGGAAACTGCGGCAACATCAATAGTCTCTAAGAAGGAGCAATGGGAACTGCACATGTTTGAAAAAATGGGCATGTGCAAACAGGAGCAAATCAAACTACAAATCCCAGCTACGATTGAAAGTGAAAGTGAATCGAGGTGGAATCGGTTTCTCCGGACAACACAGATGAAGGTGAAGAGGGAAATGAAGAAGAACAGCAGGAAGAGGTTGGAAGTGGAAGATTTCCTGGAGACATAAGAAAAACCTTGGTGCAAATAATGCATGAATTAAAAGAATTAAAAACATTAAAAGTAATAAAAACAGATATTAAAAATATGAAGATTATGTTTGCTAAAGTTGTGAAAAAACAGGAGAAAATGGATAAGGAAGTTAAAAAGTTGGAAGAAATAACGGAGACACCATTGATAGAGTGAACAAAATGGATGACAATATCCTTGCCTGGACATCAGAAAGAAAATGGTTGTTGGAAAAATTGGACGTGCTTGAAAATTTTAGCAGAGAAAATAATATTAAGATTGTTGGTCTTAAAGAAGGTACAGAGGGAGAAGATCCAATTATTTTTTTTCAAAAATGGATCCCAGAAAATTTGGAAATGGAAGAGGGAAATCAGTTATTTGAAATCGAAAGGGCTCATGGAGCCTTAAGACCAAAATCTCAACATGATCAAAACCAACCTTGATAAAATGCTTAAGATATCAAGATAAAGAAAGGATCCTGAAGGCAGCTGCCCAATGTGCCAGAAAGAGAAACGGGCCATTGATGATAGAAGGGAAAACAGTTCTTTTCTATCCTGACATAAGTTATAACCTTTTGAAGAGAAAGAAGGAATTTAACCCAGTGAAAAAAGTCTTACGGGAAAAGGTTTAGAAATTTATACTGCGCCCCCTGGCAACACTGATAATTTTTTTGGATGATGAAAATAGAAGATTTTTTACTGATTATCAGAAAGCGGAGGAGTTTGCACAAGAACTCCCAAATATTCGCTAGATACATCTAAGAATTTATGGAAGTGAAATGGATTAAAGATGAAGACTGAGATAGTGAATGGAATTGATGGATATTTAGGGACAGAAGAATATATAGTATACTCTTATTTATATGACAGAGGGGGAGAAAGGTAAAAATTTGAGGAATATTAATCGGGTGTAGTGGTATTATTTTTTCTTCTCTTACATATACCTTTTTTTCATTATTGCGGGAGCTGGGGCAACTTCTGATCGATCGCTACAGGATTCATGTGTGTAATCATGGCGATTGCCATGACCCGTACAATGGAGTGGGGTAATGTTGTGGTTTTTGTCATTCACAACATGAATGGGGGGTATTTTGTTATCTTTTTCTTTATAATCTATTTCTTTTATCTTTTTTTCTATGCCTGGATGATCAGGAGTTGAGGGGGAGGGAGACACATAGCCACATGGAGAATTTTAAGAAGATTCCCCAAGGTACTACAAGAGCTGAAATATTATGTATTGTGATAGATTAGAGTAACCTTGTTAAAAATAATGACTAATTTACTGAACTTTTAAAGTTTTAATGTTTATGGGTTTAATGGGCCGGTGAAAAGAAAAAAAAACTTAAGGTAATATCCAACCATTCCTAAAAACCTTCTTAACACTTTCTTGCCTGTCGGAATAGTAACCTCAGCAATAGCCTGAACCTTGTCCTGCACAGGAGCCAGTTGGCCCTGGCCTGCTACATAGTCAAGATACGTGACAGTGGTGTGGCCAAATTCACTTTTCAGGAGGTTTTCAGTAAGATTGGCCATGGACAGCCTTTCAAACAGTTTCTCCACCGCCGAGGTATGCTCTTCCCATGTGTCATTCCGTACAACCAAATCATTGTGGCGACCCATTTCCTGGCACATCCGAACCGGCTCACAATTAGATAGCCTACGGGGGTTTGCGAGCACAGAGCTTTGGAGCCTCTGCACCACGGGGGGGCAGGTTGAGGGAGGCTTAAAAGTGAGGCTGAGGATTTCGAATAAAGTTCTTCCTTCGACTGCAGTTACCGACTCCGTGTCGTAATTTTAGCGCTGCGTGTAGCACACCGCTTCAATTGGTGACCCCGACGGTCCAAACGATTTTTGGACCAGAAATGACCGACACCGCCTCTATTCATGCGGTTTCGTTGAAACTGCCGGGTTTCTGGACACAGCGACTGCAAACACCTGCGGCCACCCGAGCTCAAGTACAGTGCTTTCGACCGGGAACTGTTGGCGCTCTACCTGGCAATCCGGCATTTCAGGTACTTCCTAGAAGGTCGGCCCTTCACCGCGTTCACGGACCACAAACCGCTTACCTTTGCGTTTACGAAAGCGTCCGACCCCTGGTCGTCCCGCCAGCAACGCCACCTGCCCTACATCTCTGAATACATTACGGATGTCCGGCACGTCTCGGGTAAGGACAATGTCGTAGCGGATGCGCTCTCTCGCCCTACCGTTCATGCCCTTTCCCAAGGGGTAGACTTTGAGGCACTGGCAGAGGCGCAGCAGGCGGATGAGGAGATTCCGAGTTACAGAACCGCAGTCTCCGGTTTGCAGCTCCAGGACCTTCCCGTAGGCCCGGGTGAGAGGACCCTACTCTGTAACGTCGCCACCGGCCAGCCCCGTCCCGTCGTCCCGACAACCTGGCGGCGCCGTGTTTTCGACTCCATTCATAACTTGGCGCATCCCTCCATCCGGACGACTGTCCGGATGGATTCCAGCAGGTTCGTTTGGCCCGGACTCCGCAAACAGGTCAGTGTATGGGCCAAAACGTGCATGCATTGCCAGACGGCCAAGGTGCAGCGGCACACCAAAGCCCCACTGCAGCAGTTCCATCCCGCCCACCGGCGTTTCGACCACATTCATGTGGATATCGTGGGCCCCCTGCCAGTGTCGCGCGGAGCGTGGCACCTCCTGACTATCGTCGACCGGTTCACAAGATGGCTAGAGGCGGTCCCGCTCACCGACACCACCTCCGAATCTTGCGCCCGAGCCGTGATCACCACCTGGATATCTCGCTTCGGTGTACCGGCCCACACTACCTCCGACAGAGGCGCCCAGTTCACCTCCAGCCTGTGGTCAGCTATGGCCAGCCTTTTGGGGACTCAGCTGCACCACACAACTGCCTACCAGCCCCACGGGGGCAAGTGGAAGATCCCGCAGCAGTCCTGGGCAGACTACGCGAGAAGCTCGGTAACCTGGCCCCCATACCCACTTCACAGCACGGGCGGAACCCGACCTGCGTACCCAAAGACCTGCAGAACTGTAAGTTTGTGTTTGTACTGGCTGCAGCGGCCATAAGAGGGGCCGTTTATGGTGCTGCGGAACAACGGGTCCACGTTCGTGCTGGACGTTGGGGGGAAAGAGGAGGTTTTCACAGTGGACCGCCTCAAACCGGCCCATGTGGACCTGGCGCAACCGGCCGAGTTTCCGGCACCTCGGCGCAGAGGCCGACCTCCCAAGCAGGTTCTGGCCCAGACTGTGGACATTGGGGGGTGTATCGCCGGTTCTGGGGGTGGGGGGTTATGTGGCGACCCATTTCCTGGCACATCCGAACCGGCTCACAATTAGATAGCCTACGGGGGTTTGTGAGCACAGAGCTTTGGAGCCTCTGCACCACGGGGGGCAGGTTGAGGGAGGCTTAAAAGTGAGGCTGAGGATTTCGAATAAAGTTCTTCCTTCGACTGCAGTTACCGACTCCGTGTCGTAATTTTAGCGCTGCGTGTAGCACACCGCTACATCATCAATATAAGCCCCTGTATTTTCTCTTTTCTTTTTCAATCTTTTTATTAATACCAATAAATTTGATATACATAGTATTGCTGCACAAATGCTGGGATTACATTGTTAATAGATAGAGTATATAATTATATTTTCAGTTGGTACAAAGGTAATAAACCTCCCAAAGATGTTCAAATACAAATGTAGAGTTCACAAAAAAAGGATTAACATATCCAAAAAGAAAAAAAGAAAAAAATATATACTCCCAAATAAACTAAACTAACCATCACTAACCTAACAGAAAAAAAAAACTAAGAAAAGAAAAGAACATGGGCTGTTTATAGCATCAAAATTAAAACAGGACCATTAGTGTCACCAGCTCCGAACCTCCCTACATATATTAACACAAGAATAGGTTTGGAAAAAGGTCAAATCACATCATATGAAAGTATTGAATAAAAGGCCTCCAAGTCTGATCAAATTTAACAGAAGGGTCGTATATAACACTTCTGATTTGTTTTATGTTTATACATTACATAGTTTGAGAGAACCAATGAAATGTGGTGGGCTGATTAATCTTCTTCCAATTCAGCCAGCTCATTAATGTGAGAAATGCAATCATCTGACATGCTGTAGAGGTTAAATGGTATGGTTCTATCATTGGTAAACCAGAAATTGCCGTAATAGGATGAGATTGTAAAACAATATTCAAAGCAGTTGAGATAAGATCAAAGATATCTTCTCAATATTTTTTCAGAGTGGAACATGACCAAAACATACAAGTTAAAGAAGCGGTTTCAGAATGACATCTGTCACATACTGGACTTATATGAGAATAATAACGAGTTAATTTATCATTAGACATATGGGCCCTATGAACTGTATCAATGAATATTTAGCACATACAGAGGATGAGTTAACTAATTGAAGAACTTTTTCCCATTTTTCAATAGGTAAGGTAAGCTTAAGTTCCCTTTCCCAATCATTTTTAATTTTATTAGATGCATCTGAATGAATTGTCATAATTACATTGTAGATAGATGCTATTGCACCTTTCTCAGAAGGAATTTAATCTATTTTTTTTTTCCAAACTATCCATAGAGTATAAGTTCAGGGAAAGTAGGAAGGACAGTATTTAAAAAGTTTCTAACCTGTAAATATCTAAAGAAATGAGATCTAAGTATATTATATTTGTTAGAGAATTGCTCAAATGACATGAAAGAATTATCCAAAAATAAATCACAAAATCATGAAATACCTTTAGTTTTCCAAATAAAATAGGCTTGATCCATAACAGAGGGATAGAAAAAATATTTAGATATAATACGACTTGCTAGAGTAAATTGATTTAACCCAAAAAAATTTCTGAAATTGAAACCATATTCGTAAATTATATTTAATTATTGGATTATCTAATTTTTTAATACAATTTAGAAAGAGCAAAGGGAAGTGAAGTCCCTAGAATAGAATTCAGTGAAAACGCTTGTACTGAATTACATTCAAGGTTTACCCAATGAGGGCTTAAAGTTATATCCAAGTCCGATTACCAAAATTTCATATAGCGGATATTAATTGCCCAATAATAAAATCTAAAATTCGGCAGCACCAGACCACCCTCCTTTTCAGACTTCTGTAAGTACTTTTTGCCTAGCCTCGGATTTTTATTCTGCCAAAAATAAAAAGAGATTTTAGAATCAACACTATCAAAAAAAGATTTCAGAATAAAAATTGATACCACTTGAAATAAATACAAAAATTTAGGTAATATAATCAGCTTGAACAATTGATCCGTTCTATCAATGGCAAAGAGATTGGTGACCAATTAGTAAATAACTGTTTAATCTTATCAATTAAAGGTAAAAAGTTAGCCTTAAATGAATCTTTTTTTTTTTGGTAATTTTGACCCCTAAATACATAAAATAGTCAGTAACCAATTTAAAAGGTAAACATTCATATATTGCGACATGCATATTTAGAGGAAATTGTTCGCTCTTATTAAGGTTCCGTTTGTAACCCGAAAAATTACTAAAGTGAGCCAACAAAGATAAAACTGCAGGAATGGATTCCTCAGGATTAGGAATATACAATAATAAATCGTCTGCACATAATGATAGTTTATGTATCTCGTTCCCACGGGTAATACCAAAAATATTAGATGATTCCCAAATAGCAATTGCTAAAGGTTCCAGAGCAATATCAAATAGTAATGGACTAAGAGGACAGACTTGCCTGGTGCCCCGAAATAAACGAAAAAAGGGAGATATTTGATTATTAGTGTTAGCCGAAGCTATTGGGGTATGATATATCAATTTAACCCAAGATATAAATGTCGAACTAAAATTAAATTTCTCAAATACAGTAAATAAATATGGCCATTCACCTCTGTCAAATGTTTTCTCAGCATCTAATGAAATTACCCATTCTGGAGTACTACATGAAGGAGTGTAAACAATATTCGTTAATCTCCTAATGTTACAAGCAGATTACTGGTTTTTAATAAATCCAGTTTGATCCACCAATATAATTTGAGGTAAACCTTCTCCAACCTAGTCACCAATATCTTAGGAAAAATCTTGGAAACTACACTCAACAAAGATATCGGTCTATATGATGCATGCTCAGTGGGATCTTCATTCTTTTTTTAATATTAAGGACATAGAAGCCCTATAAAATGATTGTGGTAATTTACCCAATCTAATTGCTTCTTTAAAAACTCTACCTAGCCAAGGAGAGAGAATAAAAGAGAAACATTTAAAAAAATTCTACTGTATAACCGTCTGGACCTGGTGCTTTACCAGAATTCAATGAACAAATGATACATTTTATTTCTTCATCTGTAATGGGAGTTTCTAATATTAAACGTTCTTCAGGCAATAATTTCAGAAAATTCAATTTCCTTAAGAAGTCATACATAGTATTAGGATCATTGGGAAAATCAGAATTATATGAAGAGGTATAAAAATCTTGAAAAGATTTGTTTATTTTGTCATGATTAACTGTCAAATTATCATCTTGTTTATGAATCTTAATGGTTTGGCGTTTAACCGAGGCAGTTTTCAATTGAGTAGTTAATAATTTACCCAATTTATCACTATGTACGTAATATTCACTTTTGGTTTTCATTAATTTGTTTTCAATCGAGGATGTAAGTAGCAAATTATATTCTGTTTGAGGCTAGAGTCTCTGTTTATAAAGCTCCTTACTGGGAGCAATGGAATATTTCTTATCAATTCCTTTGATATCATCAACCAATAATAATGCTTCATTCTTAGTACATTTCCTCATACCAACAGAATAGGAAATAACCTGACCTCGGATATATGTCTTAAAAGTGTCCAAAGTGACCCGTTGGAAATTTCTGCTGCAAAACTAGTTGAAAAGAAGAAATTAATCTCTTTCTTCATAAACTCAACAAAATCTGAGTCGAAGCAAATTGGAGTGAAATCGCCATTGTCTAATACTAGGAACTCTATCCATTAATTTGATAGAGACTTTCACTGGAGCATGATTGGAAATGGCAATATTGTCATAGTTACAGTCAATCACAGATGGGATGAGACAAGAGTCGATAAAAAAAAGTAATCAATTCTAGAGTGAGAATGATACACGTGAAAAAAATGAAAACATTTTATCCTTGGGGGTGTAGAAATCTCCAAATATCCAAAATTCCAGAATCATTCATGAAGGAATTGATAAGAGTAGCCGACCTGTTAGGTTAGACTTGAGTAGATATGGATCTATCCATTGAAGGGTTCAAACAACAATTAAAATCACCACCTGTTATCAGCATATATTCATTTAAATCAAGGAAAACAGTAAATAAGTTAGTAAAAATTCAGAATAATCCACATTTGAAGCATAAACATGAGCCATAACCACTTTTTTATTAAAAAGTTACCCAGTAGTAAACAAGAATCTGCCATTCGGATCAGAAACAGTATCATGATGAACAAATGTAATTGAGGGATCAATAAAAATTGAAGCACCTCCTATTTTAGCATGTGAATTCAAATGAAACTGATGACTCTCCAAAACCTGAAAAAATGCTGATTATCCTCTTTCCTCACATGAGTTTCTTCTATAAAAATAATATGAGCATTTAGTCTTTGGAATACTTTAAAAGTCTTCCTCCATTTAAATGGATGGTTTAAACCATTTGTATTCCAAGAGACAAAATTAATAATCTGAGCCATAATTACATAAAATTACCATTTGGTATGTAAAGAAGCATAATGTGAACTCATGAACTCGGAAGAGGAACCAAAGCTCAGGGAGGAACCGGAGGTGACAACACTGTATCCATCTTTGCAGTTCTAAATCAGCCCACATAAGAAAACTGAAAAAAATAGAAAGATACCCTACCCTCCACCCGCAAAGCCCCCGGTCTGAGTCTGAAGAAGGCCAGAGGAAGAAATAACACTAAATCTACCCCTGTTTCTCCAGAAGGCAACTCCAAAAATATATGTTAAAATAAAGACCACCCACGATCCAAAAAATAAGGATTATAATATAACAATCTTCATAAAGTAATTTCTGACAATGAAAAGAAAAAGTAAACATCAGCATATATTATAAATCGAAAACAAAGACATAAGTAATTAAAAATAACATTTCAAAAAAAAACAAAGGCATTATGGGAAGGAGAATGCAAAAAGAAAAAATGACGGAATGAAAGAACAAGAGGTAATATGAAATCAGAACAACGAACAGCCATCTTACTTATACAAAACCAAAAGAAGACCAAGATATTCCTCCAAAAAACAATTCACCATCAATCATTAATAAAAATGTCAAAAAATCAAAATATTTTTAAAAAGATTAAGGAAATTAAAAGGAGAGGAGAAAAGAACGAATATTTCATGTAAAAAAAACTATAATTAAAATGTAAAATATTACTACACTAGCTTATAAAGATCGAACTTTATAGGAAAATTATAGGCTCTAAAAAAAAGCACATAGGCACATAACCAAGACTACAAAATCATAGATTAATTAAAAATGAGTGTCCAAAGCAGGTAGATAGTGTTCATCCAAAAAAAAGTTCAAAAGTAAGAGACTTCTAGTGTAGATAAAAGTATGTTAAATAAGGGTATTCCTGGGTTAAAAAATTGGTAATGGAGAGAAGCCGGATCCAACCTCACTCCATGAGTGCCGAGTGGAGAATCGCCCCTGTATTTTCTAAACCCTGAATCACTGAATTCATCATCGTTTGGAATCTCCCTGGAGCATTTTTCATCCCAAATGGTCGAACATTGTACTCAAACAGTCCAGATGGTGTCACAAATACAGATATTTCTTTAGACCTTTCTGTCAAAGGAACGCACCAGTATCCTTTTAACAGGCCAATCGTTGTAGGGTATTTAGCCTTCCCCACTCTATCAATACAGTCATCCACTCCCAGGATAGGATAAACATCTGTTTTAGTTACTGCATTAACTTTCCTGTAGACAGTACAGAATCTCATGCTTCCGCCCAGCTTAGGGACAATAACACAGGGCGACGCCCAGTCTGTGGTAGATGGCCTAATAATGCAGGCTGTCAGCATGTATTCAATTTCTTGTTCAACCATTTTATTTTTGTCTTGGTTCATTTTATAAGGGTGCTGCTTAATTGGATCAACTTTATCTAAAATCACGTCATGCACTGCAGCTGTGCATCGTCTTGGACTGTGAGGGAACAAACCTTTATACTTGCTAATTAAGTCCTTCAATTGCTTTTGCTGCTTTGGCTCCAAATGATGAATTTTTCTGTCAATATTTTTCAAAACATCAGAATTTTCGAGCCTTGTGGAGACTACACTGATCTCGTTAAAATTATCTGGTATCTCGGTATCAGGCTCCACAACATTTTCTATTGTCTTAATAGTACTCACAGGTGATATCTCTGGGTCATGATAAGGCTAGATCATGATTACATGCACGACATGAGTAGCCTTCCTTCGGTCAGGAGTTCTAATAACATAATTCGAAGAACCAATTTTCTTAATTATCTCGTGTTGGTCCACAAAATCCTGTTTGAAGGGTGTTGGTAAGGAGGGGGAACAGCACCAAGACCTTATCTCCAACGCGATATCTCTGTTCTCTCACGTTGTGGACATACCAAAGCTTCATCTTTATCTGAGAGTGCTGTGAATTCTGCTTCGCAAGGTCACATGCCTTGTTAAGTCTGTCTCTGAATTCCAAAACATAACTAAGTACACACACAGTTGCTGAACAGACCACTGCTCTCTGAGTAGGGTCAAAGGTCATATAGCTTTTTGACCAAAACAAGTTCAAACGGTCTGAACCCCAATGATTCTTGAATCAAATCTCTAACAGCAAATAGAAGTAAGTGAAACCCTTCATCCCAGTTTTTCCCATTTTCAACACAATATGTTGAAATCATGGTCTTAAGAGTAGAGTGGAACCATTCGAAGGCTTCCTGGGACTCTGGGTGATATGCAGATGACACAATGTGCTTGGCCCCCAGTTCGCTAACTATCCCCAGGAATGTTCTCGAAGTAATGTTACTACCCTGGTCAGATTGAATTTCTTTGAGCAGACCTACCAGTGTGAAAACCTTGATGAGTGCCTTTACTACAGACTTGTCCCTGATATTTCTGAGAGGCACCACTTCAGGGAACCTAGACACAGCACACATGATTGTTAGTAGATACTCACAGCCAGCTGCAGTCCTTGGCAATGGGCCAGCACAATCCACTATGACCCTAGAAAAAGGTTCATCAAAAGCAGGTATTGGTTTAAGTGGTGCTACTTGAATAACCTGTTTAGGTTTCCCCACAACTTGGCAGGTATGGCAAATCCGGCAAAAATTCACAACATCCTTTCTTAAATTAGGCCAGTAGATATTTCTCTGTGGCATAATCCTTGGACTGTTCAAGGGTCAGGGCAGAATATGCCTGCTGAGCCTTCCCCTTCAGCACACTTTGTAAAATGACAGCCCGCTGATCCCTTGGCGATTGCTGAGTCTGGGCCACCTTTTCGAAGTGCAGGAAATACCTATCAACTTCAGCTTCATCAAATGGTGGTACTAAATTAATTTCTTAGCTGATATTAAATGGTACCACCAACTCCTCACCACGACCTGGCGCTGGACCTCCTTGCTGTATCCTCTCTATCCTTTCCTGCTCGAACCACCTCTGCCTTTTTGATTCATCTCCCTGCTTGTCTGCCTCCACAGCCTTGAGCTGTTTTAATTGCAACTCATACTCATACATTATTTTTGCTGCCTGAAGCTGAACCTCAGCATCAGTAAATACTTTACCTTCTGAAAACATTTCCAACAACTCCTCTTCAAATATTCCCTTGGAGACATAATGCTGTGCTATTAACAGCTGCATCTGAGCCCTCATCATTCTAGTAGCCACCTTAACTTTTCACTTATGAGCAATTCCCAACAGCACATCCCCCTTAGCATCATCCAATGCCTCAGGAATTGGTTCTGCCGCAAACTTATTAACCTCAAGCACCATTTCTGCTGATAGTCCACTCACTCAAAACAGATGGGATTCCCCAAAATGAGATCAACTATTGAGTCAAGCACCCAAAAATTTTCAGAATGGCCGCCACAATATGTTCATATCCCGGACGAGCCCCCAATGTTGTTATGTACCCCGTATCAGGTCATAAAGGACCAGCAGAAATGGACACACCTGGAGTCTGAGTCTTCCATTATAAGCACAATTTTATTAGTATCCACATGATAATGTAATATAAAACAAGATAAGGCAAACAGGTCAGCAGAATATATGCATATATAAGTGAGTAAATAATATTCCCAAACTCCTTCAAGCTTAGGTGGTGAAATGATACAGTCTTAGAATGGTATAGGTATGAAGTAAGCTCAGTTCTGGATATTGAATTGAGTAGATTAGCGAGAGAGAGAGAGAGAGAGAGAGAGAGGTGTGCCGATGCCTTTGAATCTTCCACGTTGTCCTCCTGCTTATGAAAGTCACCGACTGTGACCACACAAAAGAGAGTGCCATTTTCCCACGGTAAAGCTATCAACCCAGGCGAGGGTTAAACACACCGATAGCTTTCCATCAGTCACCCCTATGTCCACACTCTGAGCAAAATCCCCACCTTTGTCATGGGCACACAAAGCTCAAACGGTGTCTGTGTTTTCCTTGTGTCTCTGGTGTGTCTGATTACCAAGCCAGTTGACCTTGCATGTATTCCACAAGTGCTAAACACTAGCCGTCCATCATATAGTTCCGCCTTGCCGTTTCCAAGGCAACATGCAGGCTTTAATTGATATCACTCTTGCTGAAATAGCACACATGCTTTCCGCGCTCTCTCTTTTTAAAGGAACAGTTCATATTGGATAATCCTTCAGATCTCATCACACTGGCTTCCAACAGATGGGGAGAGGATAAATTGCAGTGGGGGGGAGCTCTCACTGCACTGAGAAGAATGGGGGAAGATGCCTGAATAGGAACGTGGGGGGACAGGAAGGAGGTCATGCCAGAAGGTGATTGGTAAAGCCGGGTGGCTGGGGGATGGGGGTGAAGGAAGAAGCTGGGAGATGATAGGTGAAGCCAGCTGGGGAGGAAGGAATCCTACAGGTGAGGAGGGTGGACCATAGGAGAAAGGGAAGGATTATATTTGGTGAAGAAAAGAGGGAAGAGGCCAGAGTGTGAAATAGATGAAGAGGGAAGAGGGAGTGAAAATTATCTGAAGGAGAAATCAATATCTGTGAGAACAGCTTGGAGGTTACTTAGAAAGAATATGAGATGTTGGTCCTCCACCCTGAGAGGGAGCTCCGTGGCATAAGAGGAGGCAACTGTCAGATGACAGTCATCCCTAAGAAGAGAAAGTCCAAGCAAAACCAACTGCCGATCGGGGGTACCTATGTCAGGATAGTGGGCAAGGGAATGGCAGATGGAATTTAACAAGGGGATGGTGGGATGGTGATTCAGGGAATTTTGATCCCATGTCAGATTGGGGAGAGAAAGCATTGGTATTGGTTTGCTATTGTCAATATACAGTGAAAAGTTTTTCTTTCACACTGATCAGTTCATTATGCACTGATTGAGTTAGAACAAGGCAAAACAATAACAATGCAGGAAGTATGAAAGCTATTGGAGGGGAGGGGGCGGGGGGAGTTGAAACAGTAGTATAGTGGTTAGCATAGCAGTATTACACTGCCAGTCATCTGGATACAGTTGGGCTGCTGTCTGCAAGGAGTTCTCCCCATTAGTCTGTTTTGTAGCTCCAAAACATCAGACTAATTGAAAAGAAAACAAGAGAGCCAGGAATACAAGTCTAACTTTGGTTTTCACTTTAAGCGAGGTGCACATGACGTGATGACGTATGCCATTCACGTACTTTTACATATAAACAATAATGAATTATTTAAATAACAAAGAATGCTTAATCAAACAATATATTTACAATGTTACTGAAACAGTAAATACACAATTCTTGTGTGCTTCCTTGTGTGCTCCGGTTTCCTCCCACATTCTGAAGATTTTCGGGTTAGTAGCTTAATTAGTCACAAGGGTGTAATGGGCCATGTGAGCTTGTAGGGCTGGAGGGGCCTGTTACTGTGCCGTATCTCAAAATAAATTTTATAAAGTGATATCATCCTCAGTGTAAGAGCGGTCTGTTCAAGAGTTTGGTAACAGTGGACTGTCCTTAATCCTATGGTACGTGCTTTCAGATCTTTGTATTTTCTTCTCAATAGGCGAGAGGAGAATAGGGAATGGCCTGGGTGGGTGGTGCTTTACTGAGTAGCCGGGAGTGTGGATGGAGTCAAATGAGGGGAGGCTGGTTTGTGTCATGAACTGGACTGTCCAAAGCTATTGGCAACTCCAGTACTCAGATAGAATATGAGGGACACAAGGGATAAGAGGCCATTCAGCCCATCACATTTGCTCTGTCACTCCACTGAGAACACGGACAATCTTTTTACTTCGGTGATAACTTTACTGCACTAACTCCATTTCTCATAAGCTATAACATCGACAATCTATCAAACACCCTCAGAGTGCTTGAGGGTCTCAGCAGGTCAGGTGAGAGAGAAGGTGGGTCCCTGTTCTCACCTACAACCTTTCATTTCCCCCACCTTCTTACTCTGGGTTTTGCTCCCTTCCTTTCCAGTTCTATTGAAAGATTCCCCCTTCCTATCCAGTCCTGAGACTTCAACTGTTTATTCATTTCCATAGATGCTGCCTAACCTGCTGAGTTCCTCCAGCATTTTGTGTGTTGCTCTGTGTAGGCTGGTATGGCATGGTTATGTTGGCACGGTAGGGTCAGCCTGGTAGGATTGGCACGGTAGGGTCAGTATGGTAGGGTCGGCATGGTTGGGTCAGTATGGTAGAATTGGCACAGTAGGGTCAGTATGGTAGGGTCGGCATGGTAGGGTCAGCATGGCAATGTAGTGGTTAGCAGATCGCTGGCAATCATGGTTCAATTCCCACCACAGTTTGTACGTTCCCCTTGTGGGTTTCCTCCCACATTCCAAAGACGTCAGGGTTAGTGTGTTAATTGGTCACAAGGTGTAATTGTGGGCGTGGGCTTGTAGGGCCAGAAGGTCCTGTTATTTTGCAGTCTCTCTGAATAACAAAATAACATGATTCTCCTGTGTCTATCAATCCCTGTCTTTAACACGTCGAGTGGCTGGGCCTCCGAACCTCTCAGGTAGTCACTCCCCTGTGGGTGAAGACATTTTGACTCCTCGTTCAGTAAGAGGTGTGGGAATTGTGTACAGAATTATTCCCAGCCACCAACTCTCCAACTCAGAAAAATCCCACGTACACAGGAGAAAGTGGCAGGATGATCCGGGAAAGAAAGGGTTAATGACTCCAGGCCTGTACTGGCTGGACAGTTTAGAAGAAAGAGGAGGGGATCTCATTGAGGTAGAGTGAGCGTAAGGAGGATGTTTCCTGTCATGGGGAGTCTACAGCCAGAGAGCACAGCTTCGCAATACATGGACGTCCATTTCAAACAGAGATGAGGAGAAATTCCTTTAGCCGGAGGATGGTGAATCTGTGGAATTCATTGTCCTAGATGGCTGTGGAGGTCAAGTCATTGGACATATTTAATGCAGAGATTGAAAGGTTTTTAATTGGTAAAAAGGTAAATGGTTTTGTGGAGAAGGAATATGGGGGGTGGGGTTTGCAAGTTTTTGTTTCTTTTTCTTTTTGTGCAGGAGGATTGATGTCTTTCTATCAACTACTTCAATGGTTTTCTGTATTTTACAGCTATCTGGAGAAGACAAGTCTCAGAGTAGTATTCTGCCCACATACTTTGATAATAAAATAAACCTTTAAACCTTTGAATGGGGTTCAGAGGGAACATAAATTAGCCATACATCAATAGGACAGCAGAGGGCAGCATTGAGCTATGGGAAATTGCAGAGGGAGCTTCACTCTGTGTCTGACCCCGGGAGTGAGTGATGGGAAGGTGTAGAGAGAGTTTCACCCTGTGTCTAACCCCAGGAGTGTGTGATGGGACAGTGTAGAGGGAGCTTCACTCTGTGTCTGACCCTGGGAGTGTGCGATGGGACAGTGTAGAGGGAGCTTCACTCTGTGCCTGACCCTGGGAGTGAGTGATGGGACAGTGTAGAGGGAGATTCACTCTGTTTCTGACCCCGTGAGTGAGTGATGGGACAGTGCGGAGGGAGATTCACTCTGTGTCTGATCCTGGGAGTGTGATCGAACAGTGTATGTCGTGGTTTCTTGAAATAACCAGGAGACGCAGAAAATTCTTTGAGAAGTTTAAGCCTTTATTTGCAAACAAAAGCTGAGACAATTAATGAGCATGTCACTAATTGTCTGCTGAGCCTTAGTTCACAGTATTCTTTATAGTAATTTCTTATCTTACTCGCATTAGCATGTACTTGTTCTAGTGCCTTGACTGGTTCTCACACCATCACATCATCGCACGATCCTGTCTAGTCTACCCCTTGGAACACGTGTCCCCCTTCCCGGCCTTGACTGGTTCTCACACCATCACACGATCCCGTGTACCACCGTTATCTCTACATGCTTACTTTCACTGTTAGCTACATTCTCAAGGCACTGATGTGTTCAGTATGACAGAGACAATGCAGAGATTAAATTCTGGCTAATAAATTGGATACATATTAAATAGCAAACACATAGTTCTGGCCATACAGCAAATGTTGCAACTTTATTCTCCAATATAATTATTCTCCAAAATGTAGAGGGAGCTTCACTCTGTGTCTGACCCTGGCAGTGTGTGATGGGACAGGGTAGAGGGAGCTTCACTCTGTGTCTGACCCTGGGAGTGTGTGATGGGACAGGGTAGAGGGAGCTTCACTCTGTGTCTGACCCTGGGAGTGAGTGATGGGACAGTGTAGAGGGAGCTTCACTCTGTGTCTGACCCTGGGAGTGAGTGATGGGGCAGTGTAGAGGGAGTTTCTCTCTGTGTCTGACACCGGGAGTGTGTGATGGGACAGTGTAGAGGGAGCTTCCCTCTGTGTCTGACCCCGGAAGTGTGTGATGGTTCAGTGTAGAGTGAGCTTCACTCTGTGTCTGACCCCGGGAGTGAGTGATGGGACAGTGTAGAGAGAGTCTCACCCTGTGTCTGACCCTGGGATTGTGTGATGGGACAGTGTGGAGGGAGCTTCACTCTGTGTCTGACCCTGGGAGTGTGTGATGGGACAGTGTAGAGGGAGCTTCATTCTGTGCCTGACCCTGGGAGTGAGTGATGGGACAGTGTGGAGGGAGATTCACTCTGTGTCTGACCCCGTGAGTGAGTGATGGGACAGTGCGGAGGGAGATTCACTCTGTGTCTGATCCTGGGAGTGTGATCGAACAGTGTATGTCGTGGTTTCTTGAAATAACCAGGAGACGCAGAAAATTCTTTGAGAAGTTTAAGCCTTTATTTGCAAACAAAAGCTGAGACAATTAATGAGCGTGTCACTAATTGTCTGCTGAGCCTTAATTCACAGTATTCTTTATAGTAATTTCTTATCTTACTCGCATTAGCATGTACTGGTTCTAGTGCCTTGACTGGTTCTCACACCATCACACCATCGCACGATCCTGTCTAGTCTACCCCTTGGAACATGTGTCCCCCTTCCCGGCCTTGACTGGTTCTCACACCATCACACGATCCCGTGTACCACCGTTATCTCTACATGCTTACTTTCACTGTTAGCTACATTCTCAAGGCACTGATGTGTTCAGTACGACAGAGACAATGCAGAGATTACATTCTGGCTAATAAATTGGATACATATTAAATAGCAAACACATAGTTCTGGCCATACAGCAAATGTTGCAACTTTTTTCTCCAATATAATTATTCTCCAAAATGTAGAGGGAGCTTCACTCTGTGTCTGACCCTGGGAGTGCGTGATGGGACAGTGTAGAGGGAGTTTCTCTCTGTGTCTGACCCTGGCAGTGTGTGATGGGACAGGGTAGAGGGAGCTTCACTCTGTGTCTGACCCTGGGAGTGTGTGATGGGACAGTGTAGAAGGAGTTTCTCTCTGTGTCTGACCCTGGCAGTGTGTGATGGGACAGGGTAGAGGGAGCTTCACTCTGTGTCTGACCCTGGGAGTGTATGATGGGACAGGGTAGAGGGAGCTTCACTCTGTGTCTGACCCTGGGAGTGAGTGTTGGGACAGTGTAGAGGGAGCTTCCCTCTGTGTCTGACCCCGGGAGTGTGTGATGGGACAGTGTAGAGGGAGTTTCTCTCTGTGTCTGACCCTGGGAGTGTGTGATGGGACAGTGCAGAGGGAGCTTCACTCTGTGTCTGACCCTGGGAGTGTGTGATGGGACAGTGTCGAGGGAGTTTCACTCTGTGTCTGACCCCGGGAGTGTGTGATGGGACAGTGTAGAGGGAGTTTCACTCTGTGTCTGACCCCGGGAGTGTGCGATGGGACAGTGTAGAGGGAGCTTCTCTCTGTGTCTGACCCTGGGAGTGTGTGATGCTGACATTTGCCTCCTGTTTTACGGTGCGAGAGCTGTAGAGGTTGGAAGGGAGCCCCAGTCTTGTGTCACCACCCAGTGAGACCCCTCTCTTCCCAAGTGTCCTGTGTTTGGTGACAATCCACTGATGTGTAACCCTGTGTCATCACAGAACACCACAGAGTACGTCTTACACTGTCATAGACTCTTCCCTGTTTGTGTCATTTCACAAAGCTCTTGTTACACACAGTCTGTACTCTTCATATTTTGCAGAAATTATGTTCAGTGTACTGTATTGTCTTTCCCACGTGCCTGAGACGCTACTGCAAGCAGGTTTTTCATTCGAGGGACGTATGGGACATGGTTAGTAAGTTACGGGTTGGCGATTTTGGCAACACAAGCATGGTGATACTTGCGGGCTGCCCCCAGCACGTCCTCAGACTGTGCTGGTCACTGACGCAGACGACACATTCACTGTGTCTGAATCTGAATGTCAAACTCCAGACCGTTGTGACTGCACGGAAGCTGTCAATGGGAAATAGCAAAGTCTTTATTCACAAATGAAAAGTAATCTTTTAATTCAGAGAGCCTCACAAGAGATTGTGGGAGCTTGCTGTGCAGTTGGACTGTGACCTTGCTGTCTGTACGAGAAACTTCCCAAGTCCCAGATAATTAATTATTCGTTTAGTCAGAGATACAGCATGGTAACAGACCTGACTGTGCCCAATGAACCTGCCAACCCGTACGTCTTTGGACTGTGGGAGGAAACCGGAGCCCCCGGAGGAAACCCATGGGGACACAGGGAGAACATACAAACTCCTTACAGACAGTGATGGGAATTGAATCTGGCTTACTGGCTGTGTAATAGTGTTTCAATAACTGCTATCTCAGCGTGCCATCCATGGAAATAATATCATCCCACACAACTGTGGGCTGTGGGAAGACACCGGCGGAAATGTGTGGTCACAGACAGAAAGTACACAATTGTGTTTCTCTTACCCATCTCCCAGTGAGGCCTAGTCTTTCCTCACAGCCTGTCAAAGGCAATCTGCACTTAATGTGGTTCACAGAAGGTGTTTTGCATCATGCTTGTCCCTTTCCCTTTAATTTGAATTTAAAGGGATCATGCACAGTCTGATGGGTTTATTTTCTCTTCCTGAAGGCTATATTTAAATATTTTCTGTTGGCTGTTCTTCCCCATGACAGATCAACACTCAGGCCAAATAGCAGTCTTTACCACCTTAACAATTGGCCAGAAAAGGCCCAGTAACATCATGAAGGGTACCAGTCCCCCTACTCATGGACTGTTTGTCCCACTTCCATCAGGGAGGAGGCTATATAGCATCTACACCAGGACCAACATACTCAAAAACAGTTATTTTCCCCAAGCATTAAGTGGTTAACAGACCCAGTATTAACAGACTGGGTTTGTTCTGCGAAGATGTCAAACTGAGTGGGTTTGGTCTGAGGGGAGATCGGACAGACTGGGTTTGGTCTGAGGGAGATCGGACAGACTGTGTTTGGTCTGAGGGGAGATCGGACAGACGGGGTTTGGTCTGAGGGGAGATCGGACACACTATGTTTGGTCTGAGGGGAGATCGGACAGACGGGGTTTGGTCTGAGTGAAGATTGGACAGACTGGGTTTGGTCTGAGTGAAGATTGGACAGACTGGGTTTGGTCTGAGGGGAGATCGGACAGACTGGGTTTGGTCTGAGGGGAGATCGGACAGACGGGCTTTGGTCTGAGGGGAGATCGGACAGACTGGGTTTGGTCTGAGGGGATATCGGACAGACTGTGTTTGGTCTGAGGGGAGATCGGACAGACTGGGTTTGGTCTGAGGGGAGATCAGACAGACTGGGTTTGGTCTGAGTGAAGATTGGACAGACTGGGTTTGGTCTGAGGGGAGATCGGACAGACTGGGTTTGGTCTGAGGGGAGATCGGACAGACGGGCTTTGGTCTGAGGGGAGATCGGACAGACTGGGTTTGGTCTGAGGGGATATCGGACAGACTGTGTTTGGTCTGAGGGGAGATCGGACAGACTGGGTTTGGTCTGAGGCGAGATCGGACAGACTTGGTTTGGTCTGAGGGGAGATCAGACAGACTGGGTTTGGTCTGGGGCGAGATCAGACAGATTGGGTTTGGTCTGAGGGGAGATTGGACAGACTGGGTTTGGTCTGATGGGTGATCGGTCAGACTGGGTTTGGTCTGAGGAGAGATCGTAAGGACTGTATTTGGTCTGAGGGGAGATCGGACAGACTGGGTTTGGTATGAGGGGTGTTCGGACAGACTGGATTTGGTCTGAGGGCAGATCGGGCAGAGTGGATTTGGTCTGAGGGAGATCGGACAAACTGGGTTTGGTCTGAGTGGAGATCAGACAGACTGGCTTTGTTCCGAGAGGAGATCACAGAGACTGGGTTTGGTCTGAGGGGAGATCGGACACACCGAGTTTAGTCTGAGGGGAGATCGGACGGACTGTGTTTGGTCTGAGGGGAGATCAGACAGACTGGGTTTGGTCTGAGGCGAGATCAGACAGACTGGGTTTGTTCTGAGAGGAGATCACAGAGACTGGGTTTGGTCTGAGGGGAGATCGGACAGACTGGGTTTGGTCCGAGAGGAGATCACAGAGACTGGGTTTGGTCTGAGGGGAGATTGGACAGACTGGGTTTGATCTGAGGGGAGATCGGACAGACTGGGTTTGTTCTGAATAGAGTTCGGACAGACTGAATTTGGTCTGAGTCAAGATTGGACAGATAGGGTTGCGTCTGAGGAGAGATCAGAGGGATTGGGCTATTCACCCTCATGCTGACGTAAAGTATTCATTAAGTACCTCTGCTATTTCCTCCAGATCCATACACACTTTCAGAATGTAACACTTGATAGGTCCTATTCTTTCACTTCTTATTCTCTTGCTCTTCACATACTTGTATAATTCTTTGGGGTTTTCCTTAATTCTGCCCACCAAGGCCTTCTCATGGCCCCTTCTGACTCTCCTAATTTCCTTTTGAAGCTCCTTCCTGTTAGCCTTATAATCTTCTAGATCTCTAACATTACCGTGCTCTCTGATCCTTTTGTAAGCTGTTCTTTTCCTCTTGACTAGATTTATTATAGCCTTTGTACACTACGATTCCTGTACCCTACCATCCTTACTCTGTTTCAATGGAACGTACCTATGCAGAACTCCACGCAAATATTCCCTGAATGTTTGCCACATTTCTTCCATACATTTTCCTAAGAACATCTGTTCCCAAATTAAGCTTCCAAGTTCCTGCCTGATAACCTCATACTTTGTTTTCCCCTTCCTCAAATTAAATGCTTTCCTAACTTATTTGTTCCTATCCCACTCCAATGCTATGGTAAAGGAGATAGAATTGTGATCACTATCTCCAAAATGCTCTCCCACTGAGAGATCTGACAGCTGACCAGGTTCATTTCCCAGTACCAGATCAAGTACAGCCTCTCCTCTTGTGTCAAGAAACCTTCCTGAACACACCTAACAAACTCCACCCCATCTAAACCCCTCGCTCTAGAGAGATGCCAATTGATATCTGGGAAATTAAAATCTCCCACCATGACAACCCTGACACCTTTCCAGAATCTGTCTCCCTATCTGCTCCTGGCTGTCCCTGTTACTGTTCAGTGGTCTATAAAAAACACCCAGTATTTATTGACCCTTTCCTGTATCTAACTTCCACCCACAGACAATCCCTCCATGACCTCCTCCTTTTCTGCAGCTGTGACACTATCTCTGATAGTGCTACGTACCAACCTATTTTGCCTCCCTCTCTGAAACATCTAAAATGTGGCACTTGAAGTAACCATTCCCGTCCCTGAGCCATCCAAGCTATGAACATCATAGCTCTAACATCATAGATCCATGCTCCAGCTCATCTGCTTTGTTCCTAATACTCCTTCCATTAAAATTGACACATTCAAATAATCGGTCTAAGCCCGTCCCTTCTCTATCACCTGCCTATCCTCCCTCTCACACTGTCTCCAAGCTTTCTCTATTTGTAAGCCAACTGCCTCTTCCCCAATCTCTTCAATTCAGTTCCCACCCCCTGCAATTCTGGTTTAAACTCTCCCCAATAGCTTTAGCAAACCTCCCCGCCAGGATATTGGTCCCCCTGTGATTCAAGTGCTACCTGACCTTTTTGTACAGGTCACACCTGCCCCAAAACATGTCCCAATAATCCAGAAATCTGAATCCCTGCCCCCTGCTCCAATCCCTCAGCCACGCATTTATCCTCCACCTCACTCTATTCCTGTGCTCAGTGTCACATGGCACAGGCAGTAATCCCGAGATGTGGTCCTGCTTCTCAGCCTCCTCCCTAACTCCCTGTAGTCTGCTTTCAGGACCTCCTCCCTTTTCCTACCAGTGTCATTGGTACCAATATGTACCACAACCTCTGGTTGTTCACCGTCCCACTTCAGGATCTCGTGGACGTGATCAGAAACATCCTGGACCCTGGCACCAGGGAGGCAAACTACTATCTGCATTCCTTACCTGCGTCCACAGAATCGCCTATCTGACCCCCTAACTATGGAGTCCCCAATCACAGCTGCCATCCTCTTCCTTTCCCTACCCTTCTGAGTCACAGGGCCAGACTCTGTGCCAGAGACGCGACCACAGTTGTTTCCCCCGGAAGGCTGTTCCTCCCAACAGTACTCAAACAGGAGTACTTACTGTTAGTGGGAACAGCCACAAGGGTACTGTCTAGTATCTGACTCCTGTCCTTCCCTCTCCTGACTGTTACCCATTTACCTAACTCCCGATGCCCCAGTGTAACTACCTGCCTATATCTCCTCTCTATCACCTCCTTGTTCTCCCTGACCATGCGAAGGTCATCGAGCTGCAGCTCCAGTTCCCTAACATGGTCCATAAAAACTGCAGCTCGACACACCTGGTGCAGATGTGGCCGTCCAAGAGGCTGGGAGACTCCCAAACTCCCCACATCTGACACCGAGCACAGAACACCAGCCTCACAGACATTCTTCCTGTCTGTATTCTACACAGATAACCTACCTGGCCTCAACCCGTTACCGCTGAAGCCCTGTTGAGCCAAAGCCTTCCTCGTCTGTTTCCCTCTACTATAGTGGCTGCCCTGTAAAGCTGTCTCCTTTTCAACTCTTCACGCTGTTCTCACTGGCTGACGTCCACGCGCTTGCGCAGTCGTGCCCCGATCAAACCGCTGAAGAAATTGATTTAATTCTGGATTTGTTCTGATGGGAGATTGGAGGGACTGGGTGTGTTCTGAGTGGAGATCGCAGACACTATTTTTTCTGAGGAAAGACTGGTCGGACTGGGTCTGTTCTGATGGGAGATTAGAGAGTCTGGGTTTATTCTGAGGTGAGATCAGAGATCATTTCTTTGTTCTTACGGGATGAGAGAGATTGGATTTGTTCTGAGGGGAGATTCAAGAGACTGGCTTTGTTCTGATGAGTGGTTGGACAGACTGGGCTTGTTCTGAGGAAAGTGTGTTGGAAACATAGGAAGATAGAAAATCTACAGCGCATTACAGGCCATTCAGCCCACAATGTTGTGCTGACTATGTCAACTCCTCTAGGCACTGCCTCGAATTTCCCTTCCACAGAGCGCTCTCTTTTTCTGAGGAGGAAGTGAGGTGAGACTGGAGAATCAGGGTCTACTCTGCGGACTGTCACACGAAGCACCACTTGTAACGATGATCAGTGTGGTACAGAGAATCTGCACTTACTGTTGAGCAACTTCACAACTGAATAGAATGTGGGTTCTCCAACTAACTACCTGTGTGCACCCTACTGGGATCCCTGACCCTCCATGAATAGTGAATGAAGAAGAAAGCGATTATCTGGGAAATGAGTCCACACTGGCTAGGTGTTCCTCATGGTCTCGATCTCCACATGTCCTCCTTATCCCTGATGGTTGTTCTCTGACTGCGGGAGAGTTATGGCTCCTACGTATTTGGGGCTCCTGAATCTTATACTGTTCCTCATCAATTGAACTGGTGGATCTCCATCCCTTTGACTCAAGGTCACCTGACCTACCTGGGTCACCTTCTTACTGCTCATTATACAGGGCAACAACCCACATTGTTTCCTGGTCCTGCCCACCTCAGACTTGTGTATTTGAGTCTTTCAGCTCTGACTGGTCCAAACCCATTAAACTAGGTGACCCAGACAGAGTCTAATGAGATTACAGATTCATTCTTTGGAAGGTCTGGTATTTTGGTAGGCTTCTGGTATGATACAATGGCACCCTTTCTCAAACCCATTCTTTTAGATGCTCATCTGAGACCCAGTTTGCTCCTTGATGTGAATCAAGTTGCAACAAAATAGTGCCAATCATGGTGAGCAACCAACTAGCATATGTAGCACAGATCTCAGTTTTCTGCATTTCCTTAGACGTGAGGTCTATGTGGTCAGTAATCGGATTTATTGTATCATGAAGGGGCTACAGAAATTTACCAGTAACAGGGTTACCTGGATGCATCTCAACCAATCTGATTAGTTTGTACCCGATCTCTGTAATTCTCTCCAGTAATATCCTTTATTTTCTGCTGGAGGGACTGTGTCTGGTTTTCTAATTCTGCAACATCGAGGCTGTTGACTGTTGCTGCCCCTGATGCATAACCTACTCCCACTAATTCCAGTAGTCCTCTTTTCCTACTGTTTTTGACTGACCTAACCACGCTCTGCTTAGTTGTCTCTCATAAGGGGGAGTAAATAATTGTTTTGTTGTAGGTGAGCACTATTCAGGCACCATTATTTCAGTTAGATTAAAAATTATCTACAAGTGCTCGTACCCTGGTACCAAAGTGTCAAATTCCCTTGTATCTCCTAACACTAACCCTATCCCGTTTGTGTTACGCTGGGTCTCACTACATTTAGGCTCTGGTGTAGTTTCCATCACTTGTGGGTATGGAGTAGTGATTTTTCTAATAGTTTTGAAAACCTGGAAAGTGCCTGGCCACTGACAAAAACTGTGATATTTAAGGATCATCTCCGCTCTTACTTCCAGTTTAAATCTTAAATTATTTTGTGCATATGTTCTACTTGTTTTTCTAGACAAACCAGTCCAGACTCCCAGTTGTCTTTGGATTCAAGGCATCCATTTTTCCTCACCCAATTTTGTTTTGGGATAGGAGAGACAAACACTGGCATATCTTCCTTTCCCTTTGATTTTTTTTGACAGAATTCCCCTGGTTCTCAGGATGTGGAAAATAAAAATCACCTCCTTGAGTGGGCAGGTTCCCATCTTCTTGGAACAGTTGTTCCATCCTCGAGTCCCCCACATCAGGACTACCATGTTCATCAATTGTTATGTGCTGATGGTGATAACATTCCTGTTTCTCCCCCACCAATTTCAGCTGGTTGATATGGTACCACCCACTTTTATCGTGAGAAGTCAGCACTGTGCACTTAAGGTTTTGCTTTGTCTATAATTTCACAGGGCCCTGCAAACCTTGGATTTAACAATGAGTGGGTTGGTGATTCAAATCATCCTCTTTGTCATGCGTTTAATTCCAAGGGACTGACTTTTGAGTCAAAGTCAGCTTTCCTCTGTTGCTTCTTCTTTCCTATTTAGTAGGCTGCCACATAACTGGCCTCTTACACTGTCTCTACCAATTGCTGTACCACTGTTCTGACAGAATCCCATCGATTTCGGGTTCTGAGATATCTAATCCTAACAACTCCTCCAATCCTTTCATATCCCTTCTGGTCATGAGTTTATACCGGATATAACCATTCGAAAATGCCACTGTATTCCTTATTATCATCAAGGCACAAGACAAATCTAATTCTAACTCCTCTAATCCTCTAATGTCCCTTCTGCTCAACCCTTGCAGAGTCCTCTGTTAAATCCATAGCCTTAATCTGTTTTCCCTTCTGCCTTCCAGACTCCCAACCTGTAGCTGCCATTCCTGCCCAATAAAAACACCTTGCTTCGCCAATTCATCAGCCTTTCTATTTCCCTCAGGAGATGATTTAGAGTGGGACTTCACCTTCATGACTCCATATTATTTTCCCTTTGCCTCTTCAAATATATATTGTAATAAAGCAGCAGATGGGAGGGGCCTCCCATTAGCTGAAACAAACCCCCTGTTGTGTTCACTTTCTGTTTCTCTTGTTTTGAGGCCCTCCATGGATTGTTATTGTTAAGTCTGTTATTAAACTTATTGCTCATGGCTGAATCGTCTCTGCTGCTCTGCTTTGGGGATAAGCCTCCTCGACATTCCCTGACACAAAGTACATCCATCACTGAGTTGATGATCTTCCAGCAGACTTGTAGTCTGCCGGGGTACACCCGTACATCAGAGAGTCAGTCCACTGTTACACAGCTGCTGGGAATGAACTGTAACACGGGCTCTTGCATCTTCTCCACATCCTCTCAGCAAATCCACAGCTGGGTGACCTCAGAAATGTGATTCTAAAAATTTATTGCACAATTTACAAGAATAAACATTTTACATAGGAGCAGAATAAAGCCATTCAGCCCATCAAGTCTGCTCCACCATTCCATCATCTCTGATTTATTTTCCATCTCAACTCCATTCTCATCGCTTACCCCCACAACCTTAAACTCCCTGACTAATCAAGAACATATGAAGCTCTGCTTTAAATATTCCCAATGATTTGGCCTCCACTACTGCCTGTGGAAATGAATTCCACAGATTCACCACTCCCCGGCTAAAGAAATTCCTCCTCATCTCTGTTCTAAATTGCCGTCCTTCTATACTGAGGCTGTGCCCTCAGTTCCAAGACTTCCTTACAATTGGAAACATCCTCTCCAGGTCTCTCAGTATTGTATGGGTTTCAGTGAGATCCGCTGCACCCCCCAACATTCTTCTAAACTTCAGTGAGTACAAGAGCAGAGTTATCAAACACCATAGACAGCACCCTGTCTGGGTGCATCTCAGCTTCATGAGATCCATCTCTGTCTGTGACACAGGAAACTGTTTATTTCGATGAATGTGTGACAAATAAAGCCAATCTGTAACTTTTTCTTGCACAAGTCACTGATAGTTCTGTGTTGCTCTTCCTACCGCAATGAAAGAGGAGATATTTCCAGCTACTTCCTCATTTACCACATCCCCAAAAGGCAAGTTCGGTCTTTTCAGCAGTGAAACTAATTGGGCATTATCATTATCTTCCCACAGACCAAACCCAATCTGTCCGATCTCCCTCAGACCAAACCCAGACAGTCCGATCTCTCCTCAGAATAAACCCAGTCTGTCCGATCTCCCCTCAGACCAAACCCAGTCTGTCCGATCTCCCACAGACCAAACCCAGTCTGTCTGATCTCCCTGCAGACCAAACCCAGTCTGTCCAATCTCCCCTCAGACCAATCCCAGTCTGTCTGATCTCCCTGCAGACCAAACCCAGTCTGTCCGATCTCCCCTCAGACCAAACCCAGTCTGTCCGATCTCCCCTCAGACGAAACCCAGTCTATCTGATCTCCCTGCAGACCAAACCCAGTCTGTCCGAGCTCCCCTCAGACCAAACTGCGTCTGTCCGATTTCCCCTCAGACCAAACCCAATCTGTCTGATCTCCCCTCAGACCAAACCAAGTCTGTCCGATCTCCCCTCAGACCAAACCCAGTGCGTCCGATCTCCTTTCAGACGAGACCCAGTCTGTCCGATCTCCACTCAGACCAAACCCTGTCTGTCCGATCTCCCCTCAGGCCAAACCCCGTCTGTCATATCTCCCCTCAGACCAAACCCAGTCTGTCCGATCTCCCCTCAGACCAAACCCCGTCTGTCCAATCTCCCCTCAGAACAAACCCTGTCTGTCTGATCTTCACTCAGACCAAACCCAGTCTGTCTGATCTCCCCTCAGACCAAACCCAGTCTGTCCGATCTCCCCTCAGACCAAGCCCAGTGTGTCCGATCTTCACTCAGACCAAACCCCGTCTGTCCGATTTCCCCTCAGACCAAACCCAGTCTGTTCAATCTCCTTTCAGACCAGACCCAGTCTGTCCGATCTCCCCTCAGACCAAACCCAGTCTGTCTGATCTTCACTCAGACCAAACCCAGTCTGTCTGATCTTCACTCAGACCAAACCCAGTCTGTCCGATCTCTCCTCAGACCAAACCCAGTCTGTCTGATCTCCCTGCAGACCAAACGCAGTCTGTCCGATCTCCCCTCAGACTAAACCCTGTCTGTCCGATCTCCCCTCAGACCAAACCCAGTCTGTCTGATGTCCCCCAGACCAAACCCAGTCTGTCCGATCTCCCCTCAGACCAAACCCAGTCTGTCCAATGTCCCTCAGTCCAAATCCAGTCTGTCCGATCTCCCCTCAGTCCAAACCCAGTCTGTCCGATCTCCCCTCAGACCAAAGCCAGTCTGTCTGATCTCCCCTCAGACCAAACCCAGTCTGTCCAATCTCCCTCAGACCAAACCCAGTCTGTCTGATCTCCCTGCAGACCAAACCCAGTCTGTCCGATCTCCCCTCAGACCAAACCCGGTCTGTCCGATCTCCCCTCAGACCAAACCCAGTCTGTCCGATCTCCCCTCAGACCAAACCCAGTCTGTCTGATCTCCCTGCAGACCAAACCCAGTCTGTCCGAGCTCCCCTCAGACCAAACTGCGTCTGTCCGATTTCCCCTCAGACCAAACCCAATCTGTCTGATCTCCCCTCAGACCAAACCAAGTCTGTCCGATCTCCCCTCAGACCAAACCCAGTGTGTCCGATCTTCACTCAGACCAAACCCCGTCTGTCCGATTTCCCCTCAGACCAAACCCAGTCTGTTCAATCTCCTTTCAGACGAGACCCAGTCTGTCCGATCTCCACTCAGACCAAACCCTGTCTGTCCGATCTCCCCTCAGGCCAAACCCCGTCTGTCATATCTCCCCTCAGACCAAACCCCGTCTGTCCAATCTCCCCTCAGAACAAACCCTGTCTGTCTGATCTTCACTCAGACCAAACCCAGTCTGTCTGATCTCCCCTCAGACCAAACCCAGTCTGTCCGATCTCCCCTCAGACCAAACCCAGTGTGTCCGATCTTCACTCAGACCAAACCCCGTCTGTCCGATTTCCCCTCAGACCAAACCCAGTCTGTTCAATCTCCTTTCAGACCAGACCCAGTCTGTCCGATTTCCCCTCAGACCAAACCCAGTCTGTCTGATCTTCACTCAGACCAAACCCAGTCTGTCTGATCTTCACTCAGACCAAACCCAGTCTGTCCGATCTCTCCTCAGACCAAACCCAGTCTGTCTGATCTCCCTGCAGACCAAACCCAGTCTGTCCGATCTCCCCTCAGACCAAACCCCGTCTGTCCAATCTCCCCTCAGAACAAACCCTGTCTGTCTGATCTTCACTCAGACCAAACCCAGTCTGTCTGATCTCCCCTCAGACCAAACCCAGTCTGTCCGATCTCCCCTCAGACCAAACCCAGTGTGTCCGATCTTCACTCAGACCAAACCCCGTCTGTCCGATTTCCCCTCAGACCAAACCCAGTCTGTTCAATCTCCTTTCAGACTAGACCCAGTCTGTCCGATCTCCCCTCAGACCAAACCCAATCTGTCTGATCTCCCCTCAGACCAAACCAAGTCTGTCCGATCTCCCCTCAGACCAAACCCAGTGTGTCCGATCTTCACTCAGACCAAACCCCGTCTGTCCGATTTCCCCTCAGACCAAACCCAGTCTGTTCAATCTCCTTTCAGACGAGACCCAGTCTGTCCGATCTCCACTCAGACCAAACCCTGTCTGTCCGATCTCCCCTCAGGCCAAACCCCGTCTGTCATATCTCCCCTCAGACAAAACCCAGTCTGTCCGATCTCCCCTCAGACCAAACCCCGTCTGTCCAATCTCCCCTCAGAACAAACCCTGTCTGTCTGATCTTCACTCAGACCAAACCCAGTCTGTCTGATCTCCCCTCAGACCAAACCCAGTCTGTCCGATCTCCCCTCAGACCAAACCCAGTGTGTCCGATCTTCACTCAGACCAAACCCCGTCTGTCCGATTTCCCCTCAGACCAAACCCAGTCTGTTCAATCTCCTTTCAGACCAGACCCTGTCTGTCCGATCTCCCCTCAGACCAAACCCAGTCTGTCTGATCTTCACTCAGACCAAACCCAGTCTGTCTGATCTTCACTCAGACCAAACCCAGTCTGTCCGATCTCTCCTCAGACCAAACCCAGTCTGTCTGATCTCCCTGCAGACCAAACCCAGTCTGTCCGATCTCCCCTCAGACTAAACCCTGTCTGTCCGATCTCCCCTCAGACCAAACCCAGTCTGTCCGATGTCCCCCAGACCAAACCCAGTCTGTCCGATCTCCCCTCAGACCAAACCCAGTCTGTCCAATGTCCCTCAGTCCAAACCCAGTCTGTCCGATCTCCCCTCAGTCCAAACCCAGTCTGTCCGATCTCCCCTCAGACCAAAGCCAGTCTGTCTGATCTCCCCTCAGACCAAACCCAGTCTGTCCGATCTCCCTCAGACCAAACCCAGTCTGTCTGATCTCCCTGCAGATCAAACCCAGTCTGTCCGATCTCCCCTCAGACCAAACCCAGTCTGTCTGATCTCCCTGCAGACCAAACCCAGTCTGTCCGATCTCCCCTCAGACCAAACCCGGTCTGTCCGATCTCCCCTCAGACCAAACCCAGTCTGTCCGATCTCCCCTCAGACCAAACCCAGTCTGTCTGATCTCCCTGCAGACCAAACCCAGTATGTCCGAGCTCCCCTCAGACCAAACTGCGTCTGTCCGATTTCCCCTCAGACCAAACCCAGTCTGTCTGATCTCCCCTCAGACCAAACCCAGTCTGTCCGATCTCCCCTCAGACCAAACCCTGTGTGTCCGATCTTCACTCAGACCAAACCCCATCTGTCCGATTTCCCCTCAGACCAAACCCAGTCTGTTCAATCTCCTTTCAGACCAGACCCAGTCTGTCCGATCTCCCCTCAGACCAAACCCTGTCTGTCAGATCTCCCCTCAGGCCAAACCCCGTCTGTCATATCTCCCCTCAGACCAAACCCAGTCTGTCCGATCTCCCCTCAGACCAAACCCAGTCTGTCCGATCTCCCCTCAGACCAAACCCCGTCTGTCCAATCTCCCCTCAGAACAAACCCTGTCTGTCTGATCTTCACTCAGACCAAACCCAGTCTGTCCGATCTCTCCTCAGACCAAACCCAGTCTGTCAGATCTCCCTGCAGACCAAACCCAGTCTGTCCGATCTCCCCTCAGACTAAACCCTGTCTGTCCGATCTCCCCTCAGACCAAACCCAGTCTGTCCGATGTCCCTCAGACCAAACCCAGTCTGTCCGATCTCCCCTCAGACCAAACCCAGTCTGTCCAATGTCCCTCAGTCCAAACCCAGTCTGTCCGATCTCCCCTCAGTCCAAACCCAGTCTGTCCGATCTCCCCTCAGACCAAAGCCGGTCTGTCTGATCTCCCCTCAGAACAAACCCTGTCTGTCCGATCTCCCCTATAACCAAACCCAGTCTGTCCGATGTCCCTCAGACCAAACCCTGTCTGTCTGATCTCCCCTCAGAACAAACCTAGTCTGTGCGATCTCCCCTCAGACCAAAACCCGTCTGTCCGATCTCCCCTCAGACCAAACCCAGTCTGTTCAATCTCCTTTCAGACCAGACCCAGTCTGTCCGATCTCCCCTCAGACCAAACCCAGTCTGTCTGATCTTCACTCAGACCAAACCCAGTCTGTCCGATCTCTCCTCAGACCAAAACCAGTCTGTCTGATCTCCCCTCAGACCAAACTCCGTCTGTCCGATCTCCCCTCAGACTAAATGCCGTCTGTCCGATCTCCCCTCAGACCAAACCCAGTCTGTCCGATGTCCCTCACACCAAGCCCAGTCTGTCCGATCTCCCCTCAGACCAAACCCAGTCTGTCCGATGTCCCCTCAGACCAAAGCCAGTCTGTCTGATCTCCCCTCAGAACAAACCCTGTCTGTCCGATCTCCCCTCAGACCAAACCCAGTCTGTCCGATGTCCCTCAGACCAAACCCAGTCTGTCTGATCTCCCCTCAGAACAAACCTAGTCTGTCCGATCTCCACTCAGACCAAACCCAGTCTGTCCGATCTCCCCTCAGACCAAACCCAGTCTGTCCGATGTCCCTCAGACCAAACCCAGTCTGTCTGATCTCCCCTCAGACCAAACCCAGTCTGTCCGATCTCCTGTCAGAACAAACCCAGTCTGTCCGATCTCTCCTCAGAACAAATCCAGTCTGTCCAATCTCCCCTCAGACCAAACCAAGTCTGTCCGATCTCTCCTCAGACCAAACCCAGTCTGTCTGATCTCCCTGCAGACCAAACCCAGTCTGTCCGATCTCCCCTCAGACTAAACCCTGTCTGTCCGATCTCCCCTCAGACCAAACCCAGTCTGTCCGATGTCCCTCAGACCAAACCCAGTCTGTCCGATCTCCCCTCAGACCAAACCCAGTCTGTCCAATGTCCCTCAGTCCAAACCCAGTCTGTCCGATGTCCCTCAGACCAAACCCAGTCTGTCCGATCTCCCCTCAGACCAAACCCAGTCTGTCCAATGTCCCTCAGTCCAAACCCAGTCTGTCCGATCTCCCCTCAGTCCAAACCCAGTCTGTCCGATCTCCCCTCAGACCAAAGCCAGTCTGTCTGATCTCCCCTCAGAACAAACCCTGTCTGTCCGATCTCCCCTATAACCAAACCCAGTCTGTCCGATGTCCCTCAGACCAAACCCAGTCTGTCTGATCTCCCCTCAGACCTAACCCCGTCTGTCCGATCTCCCCTCAGACCAAAACCAGTCTGTTCAATCTCCTTTCAGACCAGACCCAGTCTGTCCGATCTCCCCTCAGACCAAACCCAGTCTGTTTGATCTTCACTCAGACCAAACCCAGTCTGTCTGATCTTCACTCAAACCAAACCCAGTCTGTCCGATGTCCCTCAGACCAAACCCAGTCTGTCCGATCTCCCCTCAGACCAAACCCAGTCTGTCCGATGTCCCCTCAGACCAAAGCCAGTCTGTCTGATCTCCCCTCAGAACAAACCCTGTCTGTCCGATCTCCCCATGACCAAACCCAGTCTGTCCGATGTCCCTCAGACCAAACCCAGTCTGTCTGATCTCCCCTCAGAACAAACCTAGTCTGTCCGATCTCCCCTCAGACCAAACCCAGTCTGTCCGATCTCCCCTCAGACCAAACCCAGTCTGTCCGATGTCCCTCAGACCAAACCCAGTCTGTCTGATTTCCCCTCAGACCAAACCCAGTCTGTCCGATCTCCCCTCAGACCAAACCCTGTCTGTCTGATCTCCCCTCAGACCAAACCCAGTCTGTCCGATCTCCTGTCAGAACAAACCCAGTCTGTCCGATCTCTCCTCAGAACAAACCCAGTCTGTCCGATCTCCCCTCAGACCAAACCAAGTCTGTCCGATCTCCCCTCAGACCAAACCCAGCCTTTGTGATCTCTCCACAGTCTCTCATCAGAACAAACTCACTCTCTGAAAACACCTCAGTCACTCCAGAAAACAAAGACAGTCTCTGTCTGATCTCCCCTCAGAACAAACCTACTCAGTCCAATCTCCCCTCAGACCAAACCCCGTCTGTCCGATCTCCCCTCAGACCAAACCCAGTCTGTCCGATGTCCCTCAGACCAAACCCAGTCTGTCCGATCTCCTCCCAGACCAAACCCAGTGTGTCTGATCTCCCCTCAGACCAAACCCAATCTGTCCAATCTCCACTCAGACCAAACCCAGTCTGTCCGATCTCCCCTCAGGCCAAACCCAGTCTGTCCAATCTCCTCACAGACCAAACCCAGTCTGTCTGATCTCCCCTCAGAACAAACCTAGTCTGTCCGATTTCCCCTCAGACCAAACCCAGTCTGTCTGATCTCCCCTCAGACCAAACCCAGTCTGTCCGATCTTCACTCAGACCAAACCCCGTCTGTCCGATTTCCCCTCAGATCAAACCCAGTCTGTTCAATCTCCTTTCAGACCAGACCCAGTCTGTCCGATGTCCCTCAGACCAAACCCAGTCTGTCCGATCTCCCCTCAGACCAAACCCAGTCTGTCCAATGTCCCTCAGTCCAAACCCAGTCTGTCCGATCTCCCCTCAGTCCAAACCCCGTCTGTCCGATCTCCCCTCAGACCAAACCCAGTCTGTCCGATGTCCCTCAGACCAAACCCAGTCTGTCCGATCTCCTCCCAGACCAAACCCAGTGTGTCTGATCTCCCCTCAGACCAAACCCAATCTGTCCAATCTCCACTCAGACCAAACCCAGTCTGTCCGATCTCCCCTCAGGCCAAACCCAGTCTGTCCGATCTCCCCTCAGACCAAACCCAGTCTGTCTGATCTTCACTCAGATGAAACACAGTCTGTCTGATCTTCACTCAGACCAAACCCAGTCTGTCCGATCTCTCCTCAGACCAAACCCAGTCTGTCAGATCTCCCTGCAGACCAAACCCAGTCTGTCCGATCTCCCCTCAGACTAAACCCTGTCTGTCCGATCTCCCCTCAGACCAAACCCAGTCTGTCCGATGTCCCTCAGACCAAACCCAGTCTGTCCGATCTCCCCTCAGACCAAACCCAGTCTGTCCAATGTCCCTCAGTCCAAACCCAGTCTGTCCGATCTCCCCTCAGTCCAAACCCAGTCTGTCCGATCTCCCCTCAGACCAAAGCCAGTCTGTCTGATCTCCCCTCAGAACAAACCCTGTCTGTCCGATCTCCCCTATAACCAAACCCAGTCTGTCCGATGTCCCTCAGACCAAACCCAGTCTGTCTGATCTCCCCTCAGACCTAACCCCGTCTGTCCGATCTCCCCTCAGACCAAAACCAGTCTGTTCAATCTCCTTTCAGACCAGACCCAGTCTGTCCGATCTCCCCTCAGACCAAACCCAGTCTGTTTGATCTTCACTCAGACCAAACCCAGTCTGTCTGATCTTCACTCAAACCAAACCCAGTCTGTCCGATGTCCCTCAGACCAAACCCAGTCAGTTCGACCTCTACTCAGTCCAAACCCAGTCTGTCCGATCTCCCCTCAGACCAAACCCAGTCTGTCTGATCTTCACTCAGACCAAACCCAGTCTGTCTGATCTTCACTCAGACCAAACCCAGTCTGTCCGATCTCTCCTCAGACCAAACCCAGTCTGTCCGATCTCCCCTCAGACCAAACCCAGTCTGTCCAATGTCCCTCAGTCCAAACCCAGTCTGTCCGATCTCCTCACAGACCAAACCCAGTCTGTCTGATCTCCCCTCAGACCAAACCCAGTCTGTCCGATCTTCACTCAGACCAAACCCCGTCTGTCCGATTTCCCCTCAGATCAAACCCAGTCTGTTCAATCTCCTTTCAGACCAGACCCAGTCTGTCCGATCTCCCCTCAGACCAAACCCAGTCTGTCTGATCTTCACTCAGATGAAACACAGTCTGTCTGATCTTCACTCAGACCAAACCCAGTCTGTCCGATCTCTCCTCAGACCAAACCCAGTCTGTCAGATCTCCCTGCAGACCAAACCCAGTCTGTCCGATCTCCCCTCAGACCAAACCCAGTCTGTCCGATGTCCCTCAGACCAAACCCAGTCTGTCCGATCTCCCCTCAGACCAAACCCAGTCTGTCCAATGTCCCTCAGTCCAAACCCAGTCTGTCCGATCTCCCCTCAGTCCAAACCCAGTCTGTCCGATCTCCCCTCAGACCAAAGCCAGTCTGTCTGATCTCCCCTCAGAACAAACCCTGTCTGTCCGATCTCCCCTATAACCAAACCCAGTCTGTCCGATGTCCCTCAGACCAAACCCAGTCAGTTCGACCTCTACTCAGTCCAAACCCAGTCTGTCCGATCTCTCCTCAGACCAAACGCAGTATGTCCGATCTCCCCTCAGACCAAACCCCGTCTGTCCGATCTCCCCTCAGACCAAACCCAGTCTGTCCGATGTCCCTCAGACCAAACCCAGTCTGTCCGATCTCCTCCCAGACCAAACCCAGTGTGTCTGATCTCCCCTCAGACCAAACCCAATCTGTCCAATCTCCCCTCAGACCAAACCCAGTCTGTCCGATCTCCCCTCAGGCCAAACCCAGTCTGTCCGATCTCCTCACAGACCAAACCCAGTCTGTCCGATCTCCCCTCAGGCCAAACCCAGTCTGTCCGATCTCCTCACAGACCAAACCCAGTCTGTCTGATCTCCCCTCAGAACAAACCTAGTCTGTCCGATTTCCCCTCAGACCAAACCCAGTCTGTCTGATCTCCCCTCAGACCAAACCCAGTCTGTCCGATCTTCACTCAGACCAAACCCCGTCTGTCCGATTTCCCCTCAGATCAAACCCAGTCTGTTCAATCTCCTTTCAGACCAGACCCAGTCTGTCCGATCTCCCCTCAGACCAAACCCAGTCTGTCTGATCTTCACTCAGATGAAACACAGTCTGTCTGATCTTCACTCAGACCAAACCCAGTCTGTCCGATCTCTCCTCAGACCAAACCCAGTCTGTCAGATCTCCCTGCAGACCAAACCCAGTCTGTCCGATCTCCCCTCAGACTAAACCCTGTCTGTCCGATCTCCCCTCAGACCAAACCCAGTCTGTCCGATGTCCCTCAGACCAAACCCAGTCTGTCCGATCTCCCCTCAGACCAAACCCAGTCTGTCCAATGTCCCTCAGTCCAAACCCAGTCTGTCCGATCTCCTCACAGACCAAACCCAGTCTGTCTGATCTCCCCTCAGAACAAACCTAGTCTGTCCGATTTCCCCTCAGACCAAACCCAGTCTGTCTGATCTCCTCTCAGACTAAACCCATTCTGTCCAATCTCCCCTCAGACCTAACCCAGTCTGTCCGATCTCCCCTCAGTCCAAACCCAGTCTGTCCGATCTCCCCTCAGACCAAAGCCAGTCTATCTGATCTCCCCTCAGAACAAACCCTGTCTGTCCGATCTCCCCTATAACCAAACCCAGTCTGTCCGATGTCCCTCAGACCAAACCCAGTCAGTTCGATCTCTACTCAGTCCAAACCCAGTCTGTCCGATCTCCCCTCAGACCAAACCCAGTCTGTCTGATCTTCACTCAGACCAAACCCAGTCTGTCTGATCTTCACTCAGACCAAACCCAGTCTGTCCGATCTCTCCTCAGACCAAACGCAGTATGTCCGATCTCCCCTCAGACCAAACTCCGTCTGTCCGATCTCCCCTCAGACTAAACCCCATCTGTCCGATCTCCCCTCAGACCAAACCCAGTCTGTCTGATGTCCCTCAGACCAAACCCAGTCTGTCCGATCTCCCCTCAGACCAAACCCAGTCTGTCCGATGTCCCCTCAGACCAAAGCCAGTCTGTCTGATCTCCCCTCAGAACAAACCCAGTCTGTCCGATCTCCCCTATGACCAAACCCAGTCTGTCCGATGTCCCTCAGACCAAACCCAGTCTGTCTGATCTCCCCTCAGAACAAACCCAGTCTGTCCGATCTCCCCTCAGACCAAACCCAGTCTGTCTGATCTCCCCTCAGACCAAACCCAGTCTGTCCGATCTCCTGTCAGAACAAACCCAGTCTGTCCGATCTCTCCTCAGAACAAACCCAGTCTGTCCGATCTCCCCTCAGACCAAACCAAGTCTGTCCGATCTCCCCTCAGACCAAACCCAGCCTTTGTGATCTCTCCACAGTCTCTCATCAGAACAAACTCACTCTCTGAAAACACCTCAGTCACTCCAGAAAACAAAGACAGTCTCTGTCTGATCTCCCCTCAGAACAAACCTACTCGGTCCAATCTCCCCTCAGACCAAACCCCGTCTGTCCGATCTCCCCTCAGACCAAACCCAGTCTGTCCGATGTCCCTCAGACCAAACCCAGTCTGTCCGATCTCCTCCCAGACCAAACCCAGTGTGTCTGATCTCCCCTCAGACCAAACCCAATCTGTCCAATCTCCCCTCAGACCAAACCCAGTCTGTCCGATCTCCCCTCAGGCCAAACCCAGTCTGTCCGATCTCCTCACAGACCAAACCCAGTCTGTCTGATCTCACCTCAGAACAAACCTAGTCTGTCCGATTTCCCCTCAGACCAAACCCAGTCTGTCTGATCTCCCCTCAGACCAAACCCAGTCTGTCCGATCTTCACTCAGACCAAACCCCGTCTGTCCGATTTCCCCTCAGATCAAACCCAGTCTGTCTGATCTTCACTCAGACGAAACACAGTCTGTCTGATCTTCACTCAGACCAAACCCAGTCTGTCCGATCTCTCCTCAGACCAAACCCAGTCTGTCAGATCTCCCTGCAGACCAAACCCAGTCTGTCCGATCTCCCCTCAGACTAAACCCTGTCTGTCCGATCTCCCCTCAGACCAAACCCAGTCTGTCCGATGTCCCTCAGACCAAACCCAGTCTGTCCGATCTCCCCTCAGACCAAACCCAGTCTGTCCAATGTCCCTCAGTCCAAACCCAGTCTGTCCGATCTCCCCTCAGTCCAAACCCAGTCTGTCCGATCTCCCCTCAGACCAAAGCCAGTCTGTCTGATCTCCCCTCAGAACAAACCCTGTCTGTCCGATCTCCCCTATAACCAAACCCAGTCTGTCCGATGTCCCTCAGACCAAACCCAGTCAGTTCGATCTCTACTCAGTCCAAACCCAGTCTGTCCGATCTCCCCTCAGACCAAACCCAGTCTGTCTGATCTTCACTCAGACCAAACCCAGTCTGTCTGATCTTCACTCAGACCAAACCCAGTCTGTCCGATCTCTCCTCAGACCAAACGCAGTATGTCCGATCTCCCCTCAGACCAAACCCCGTCTGTCCGATCTCCCCTCAGACCAAACCCAGTCTGTCCGATGTCCCTCAGACCAAACCCAGTCTGTCCGATCTCCTCCCAGACCAAACCCAGTGTGTCTGATCTCCCCTCAGACCAAACCCAATCTGTCCAATCTCCCCTCAGACCAAACCCAGTCTGTCCGATCTCCCCTCAGGCCAAACCCAGTCTGTCCGATCTCCTCACAGACCAAACCCAGTCTGTCCGATCTCCCCTCAGGCCAAACCCAGTCTGTCCGATCTCCTCACAGACCAAACCCAGTCTGTCTGATCTCCCCTCAGAACAAACCTAGTCTGTCCGATTTCCCCTCAGACCAAACCCAGTCTGTCTGATCTCCCCTCAGACCAAACCCAGTCTGTCCGATCTTCACTCAGACCAAACCCCGTCTGTCCGATTTCCCCTCAGATCAAACCCAGTCTGTTCAATCTCCTTTCAGACCAGACCCAGTCTGTCCGATCTCCCCTCAGACCAAACCCAGTCTGTCTGATCTTCACTCAGATGAAACACAGTCTGTCTGATCTTCACTCAGACCAAACCCAGTCTGTCCGATCTCTCCTCAGACCAAACCCAGTCTGTCAGATCTCCCTGCAGACCAAACCCAGTCTGTCCGATCTCCCCTCAGACTAAACCCTGTCTGTCCGATCTCCCCTCAGACCAAACCCAGTCTGTCCGATGTCCCTCAGACCAAACCCAGTCTGTCCGATCTCCCCTCAGACCAAACCCAGTCTGTCCAATGTCCCTCAGTCCAAACCCAGTCTGTCCGATCTCCTCACAGACCAAACCCAGTCTGTCTGATCTCCCCTCAGAACAAACCTAGTCTGTCCGATTTCCCCTCAGACCAAACCCAGTCTGTCTGATCTCCTCTCAGACTAAACCCATTCTGTCCAATCTCCCCTCAGACCTAACCCAGTCTGTCCGATCTCCCCTCAGTCCAAACCCAGTCTGTCCGATCTCCCCTCAGACCAAAGCCAGTCTATCTGATCTCCCCTCAGAACAAACCCTGTCTGTCCGATCTCCCCTATAACCAAACCCAGTCTGTCCGATGTCCCTCAGACCAAACCCAGTCAGTTCGATCTCTACTCAGTCCAAACCCAGTCTGTCCGATCTCCCCTCAGACCAAACCCAGTCTGTCTGATCTTCACTCAGACCAAACCCAGTCTGTCTGATCTTCACTCAGACCAAACCCAGTCTGTCCGATCTCTCCTCAGACCAAACGCAGTATGTCCGATCTCCCCTCAGACCAAACTCCGTCTGTCCGATCTCCCCTCAGACTAAACCCCATCTGTCCGATCTCCCCTCAGACCAAACCCAGTCTGTCTGATGTCCCTCAGACCAAACCCAGTCTGTCCGATCTCCCCTCAGACCAAACCCAGTCTGTCCGATGTCCCCTCAGACCAAAGCCAGTCTGTCTGATCTCCCCTCAGAACAAACCCAGTCTGTCCGATCTCCCCTATGACCAAACCCAGTCTGTCCGATGTCCCTCAGACCAAACCCAGTCTGTCTGATCTCCCCTCAGAACAAACCCAGTCTGTCCGATCTCCCCTCAGACCAAACCCAGTCTGTCTGATCTCCCCTCAGACCAAACCCAGTCTGTCCGATCTCCTGTCAGAACAAACCCAGTCTGTCCGATCTCTCCTCAGAACAAACCCAGTCTGTCCGATCTCCCCTCAGACCAAACCAAGTCTGTCCGATCTCCCCTCAGACCAAACCCAGCCTTTGTGATCTCTCCACAGTCTCTCATCAGAACAAACTCACTCTCTGAAAACACCTCAGTCACTCCAGAAAACAAAGACAGTCTCTGTCTGATCTCCCCTCAGAACAAACCTACTCGGTCCAATCTCCCCTCAGACCAAACCCCGTCTGTCCGATCTCCCCTCAGACCAAACCCAGTCTGTCCGATGTCCCTCAGACCAAACCCAGTCTGTCCGATCTCCTCCCAGACCAAACCCAGTGTGTCTGATCTCCCCTCAGACCAAACCCAATCTGTCCAATCTCCCCTCAGACCAAACCCAGTCTGTCCGATCTCCCCTCAGGCCAAACCCAGTCTGTCCGATCTCCTCACAGACCAAACCCAGTCTGTCTGATCTCCCCTCAGAACAAACCTAGTCTGTCCGATTTCCCCTCAGACCAAACCCAGTCTGTCTGATCTCCCCTCAGACCAAACCCAGTCTGTCCGATCTTCACTCAGACCAAACCCCGTCTGTCCGATTTCCCCTCAGATCAAACCCAGTCTGTCTGATCTTCACTCAGACGAAACACAGTCTGTCTGATCTTCACTCAGACCAAACCCAGTCTGTCCGATCTCTCCTCAGACCAAACCCAGTCTGTCAGATCTCCCTGCAGACCAAACCCAGTCTGTCCGATCTCCCCTCAGACTAAACCCTGTCTGTCCGATCTCCCCTCAGACCAAACCCAGTCTGTCCGATGTCCCTCAGACCAAACCCAGTCTGTCCGATCTCCCCTCAGACCAAACCCAGTCTGTCCAATGTCCCTCAGTCCAAACCCAGTCTGTCCGATCTCCCCTCAGTCCAAACCCAGTCTGTCCGATCTCCCCTCAGACCAAAGCCAGTCTGTCTGATCTCCCCTCAGAACAAACCCTGTCTGTCCGATCTCCCCTATAACCAAACCCAGTCTGTCCGATGTCCCTCAGACCAAACCCAGTCAGTTCGATCTCTACTCAGTCCAAACCCAGTCTGTCCGATCTCCCCTCAGACCAAACCCAGTCTGTCTGATCTTCACTCAGACCAAACCCAGTCTGTCTGATCTTCACTCAGACCAAACCCAGTCTGTCCGATCTGTCCTCAGACCAAACGCAGTATGTCCGATCTCCCCTCAGACCAAACTCCGTCTGTCCGATCTCCCCTCAGACTAAACCCCATCTGTCCGATCTCCCCTCAGACCAAACCCAGTCTGTCTGATGTCCCTCAGACCAAACCCAGTCTGTCCGATCTCCCCTCAGACCAAACCCAGTCTGTCCGATGTCCCCTCAGACCAAAGCCAGTCTGTCTGATCTCCCCTCAGAACAAACCCAGTCTGTCCGATCTCCCCTATGACCAAACCCAGTCTGTCCGATGTCCCTCAGACCAAACCCAGTCTGTCCGATCTCCCCCCAGACCAAACCCAGTCTGTCCGATGTCCCTCAGACCAAACCCAGTCTGTCCGATCTCCCCTCAGACCAAACCCAGTCTGTCTGATCTCCCCTCAGACCAAACCCAGTCTGTCCGACCTCCTGTCAGAACAAACCCAGTCTGTCCGATCTCTCCTCAGAACAAACCCAGTCTGTCCGATCTCCCCTCAGACCAAACCAAGTCTGTCCGATCTCCCCTCAGACCAAACCCAGCCTTTGTGATCTCTCCACAGTCTCTCATCAGAACAAACTCCCTCTCTGAAAACACCTCAGTCACTCCAGAAAACAAAGCCAGTCTCTGTCTGATCTCCGCTCAGAACAAACCTACTCTGTCCGATCTCCTCCCAGACCAAACCCAGTGTGTCTGATCTCCCCTCAGACCAAACCCAATCTGTCCAATCTCCCCTCAGACCAAACCCAGTCTGTCTGATCTCCCCTCAGACCAAACCCAGTCTGTCCGATCTCCTCACAGACCAAACCCTGTCTGTCCGATCTCCCCTCAGACCAAACCCAGTGTGTCCGATCTCCCCTCAGACCAAACCCTGTCTGTCCGATTTTCACTCAGAGCAAACCCAGCCTTTGTGATCTCTCCACAGTCTCTCATCAGAACAAACTCACTCTCTGAAAACACCTCAGTCATTCCAGAAAACAAAGCCAGTCTCTGTCTGATCTCACCTCAGATCAAACCCAGTGCGGGCGGGGTTGGGGTGGGGTGTTGGTGAATATGGAGATAGTGATTGGCATGAATCAGCAGATGAAGCTACGATACTGTTACGATAATTACAAAACATCATTTCCCAACAAACTCCCACAAACACCCTACCATAGGGAGTCAGTGCTACTGTCTGCATGATTGGCACCCCGCATTACTCTCAGAGAGGAGGGAGCAGGACAGCAAATCAAACTCAGACTGTAACATACACCGCACTGTTCCGTGTACAGCAACTTAAAGATATTGCTGAGGATATCAGGACACGTGTGCTCAGAGACGATACTCAAGATCTTTTCCAAGCAACTAGCCATCAGAGAGAACTTCAAGGAAAGGAGATTGATTATAATGTGTCCATCCAAATATGCACTCGTCTTTGCCGGATCTACAGTGAGATGGTGGGGAACTGAAGAACGCAATATTGACTGCTAAGGGTGTTAACTCAGTCTGTCCGATCTTCAGTCAGAACAAACCCAGTCTGTCTGATCTCTCCACTGTCTCTCATCAGAACAAATTCACTCTCTGATCACACCTCTGTCACTCCAGAAAACAAAGCCAGTCTCTGTCTGATCTCACCTCAGTGCAAACCCAGTCCCAATGGGGGAGGGCGGGATGTGAATATGGAGGTAGTGATTGGCATGATTTAGCAGATGAAGCTACTAGATATGGTTATGATAATTATAAAATACCATTTCCTGAGGAATTCCCACCGACTCCCTACCATAGGGGGTCAGTGCTACCGTCTGCACGATTGGCACCCCGCATTACTCTCAGAGAGGAGGGAGCAGGACAGCAAATCAAACTCAGACTGTAACATACACCACACTGTTCGGTGTACAGCTACTTAAAGATATTGCTGAGGATATCAGGACACGTGTGCTCAGAGACGATACTCAAGATCTTTTCCAAGCAGCTCGCCATCAGAGAGAACTTCAAGGAAAGGAGATTGATTATAATGTGTCCATCCAAATATTCACTCGGCTTTGCCGGATCTACAGTGAGATGGTGGGGGCTGAAGAACGCAATATTGACTGCTAAGGGTGTTAACAGAGGGGACCCAGGCGACGCACAAGACAGATTTTACCGGAGGAGAGGGGAACATCCCACTGCATTTGCATCCCATTTCTGGACTGTGTTCCAAGGAGTGTAGGAACAGCAGTAGAGTGCGGCCATTTAGATGGTTGTGGATACTGGCGTCTCACTATACCGTTGAATCTAAAAAGGCACTGGAAGTGTTTGATCCTTCTGAACCCACACATACTGAGGCATGGTCACTGAGGAAAATGTGTAGAGCGAGGGAAAAGGAGACACAGAGACCATCTAAACTCCCTAATGGGAAGGGAAGGTGATGTCTGTTAAAAGTCAGGCACCTGCCTGGAGAAATAAGGGTAGGGGACCCACCCTGAGGGCCTCCCTGCCACACCATCAAGGGACAAGGAAGGGCAGCAGAAATGGAAATGGGCCAACAACAGGGAGAACTGAAGGTGGAGTAATTAAATGCTATAACTGTGGTCAAAAGGGACACATGAAGAGAGAATTTCCAAACCTGAGATGAGTAAGAGCAGAGCAATGTGGTTTCTTCTTGGAGGTACCAGAAAGACGGAGCCCACAAAATAACATGTTCCTCCAGCTTGTTTGTGCATGTTGAATGACTCACCCATATTGCCCGTGAGGAAACCAGATGGCTAGTTGGAGGCTGAATATCGAGAGGTGAATAAAGTAACTCAGTAAACAGCCCCAACTTGTAGCAACTAACCCAGAAACTGTGGTCAAACAAAATGAAAATGCACAATTGTTCAGTTTTAAACATAAATAATGGATTTTGGTCATGGTCAAGTTTGCATTTGCTTTTCAGAGACAGCAGTAGAACGTGGACTACCCTACTACAGGGGTTCCATAATTCCCCATCTATATTTCACCAGCGCTCAGGGGAAAGGTTTAAATGGTTTTCAAAACCCGAGTGCTTGATACAGTACATAGAAGATCTATTCCTGCAGATAGAAACTAAACAGGAATATCAGCTGTTGACAGAACTGCTGCAATTATTAGCAACACACACAAAATGCTGGAGGATCTCAGCAGGCCAGGCAGCATCTTATGGGAAAGAATACAGTCAACATTTCAGGCCTAAACCCTTCAGTGGGACTGGAGGGAAAAAGTCGGGAGGGATGAGTGGAGAAGGGAGTCACATAGGGTGCGAACTCTGCGGGAAGCAGAAATTGGGGGGAGGGAAAGATGTGCTTTGTGGTGGGATCGCATTGGAGGTGGGGGCAGTTTCAGAGAATTGTGTGCTGGACGCAGAGGCTGGTGGGGTGGTAGGTGAGGACAAGAGGAACATTATCACTGGTGGGGTGGCGGAATGATGGGGTAAGAGCAGACATGTGTGAAATTGAAGAGATGAGGTCGAGGGCAGTGTTGATGGAGGGAGAAGGGAGGCCCCTTTCTTTGGAAAAAGGAGGACATCTCCATTCAAAAATGAGATAGGAATGAAATAGAGAGGCTGAGAATTGGTGAAGCAATTCTCAATACAGGTTGTGAGACTGGAAGGCAGAAGGGAAAACAGATTAAGTTTATTGACTTAACAGAGGAGCAGAAAAAAGATGAAGATTTAAAAAAATAATAGAAGGTTCAGGGTCTGAAATATACAAAGAGGACAAGGGAGTCTTTGTCGAAGATAGAGTTGTCCTTCACGAAGGAAAGTTTGTGGCTCCAGAGGGAGGAAGAAACAAGAAGATCCATTGTTTCCATGATCTATGGGGACATCAGGGTGTGAAAGCACCCTGGAAAAGATCACGAAAGTGGGCTGGTGAAGGATGATGTGGAGCATTATGTCAAAAACTGCTTGATTTGTGCACAATATAATCCCAACAGACATGAGAAAAAAGGAGCCCTTTGACACACCAGGCCAGTGGAAGGGCTTTGGTCTATTTGCAGATAGGTTATGTTGGTCTCTTACCACCCACCCCAGGAGGGTACAAATATATTCTGGTAGAAATAGATACAAAGTGGGTGGAAGCTTTTCCAGCTAAAATAACCACAAAGGTCACTGCAGAAGTCTTATTGGAAAGGATATTGACTCATTGAGGATCACCCCGGAGTATTGAATCAGATCAAGGCGCACATTTCTCAGCCCAGATAATGCAAGAAGTCATGAGACCTTTAGGGATCAAGCAGAGATTTCATATACACTGTGGACCACAGTCCAGTGGAATTGTGGAAAGGATGAATCAAACACTAAAAAATATGATTACAAAAATGGTGCAACAACATGGAATAACGTGGCAAGTAGTTTTGCCTTATGCCTTGATGATAATAAGAAATTCAGTGGTATCTTCAATATGTTACACCCCGCAAGGGTTGAGCAGAAGGGACATTAGAGGATTAGAAGAGTTAGGATTAGATTTTCCTTGTGCCTTGATGATAATAAGGAACTCAGTGGCATCTTCAACTGGTTATATCCCGTATAAACTCATGACCGGAAGGGATATGAAAGGCTTGGAGGAGTTGTTAGGATTAGATTTGTCAGAACCTGATATCGATGTGTTTGTGTCAGAAAAGTGGAACAACAATTGGTAGAGACAGTGGAAGAGGCCAGTTATGTGGCAGCCTACCAAATAGGAAAGAAGAAGCAACAGAGTAAAGCTGACTTTGACAAACGCATGACAAAGAGTGATGACTAGAAACACCAACCCACTCATTGTTAAATCCAAGGTTCGCAGGGCCCTATGAAATTATAGACAAAGCAAAACCTTCAGTGTACAGTGCTGACTCCTCACGATAAAAGTGGGTGGTACCATATCAACCAGCTGAAATTGGTGGGGGAGAAACAGGAATGTTATCACCATCAGCACATAACAATTGATGTACATGGTAGTCCTGATTTGGGGGACTCGAGGATGGAACAACTGTTCCAAGAAGATGGGAATCTGCCCACTCAAGGAGGTGATTTTTATTTTCCACATCCTGAGAACCGGGGGAGTTCTGTCAAAAAATCAAAGGGAAAGGAAGATATGCCAGTGTTTGTCTCTCCTATCCCAAAATATAGTTGGATGAGGAAAAGTGGATGCCTTGAATCCAAAGACAACTGGAAATCTGGACTGGTTTGTCTAGAAAAACAAGTAGAAAATATGCACAAAATAATTTAAGATTTAAACTGGAAGTAAGAGTGGAGATGATCCTTAAATGTTACAGGTTTAGTTCAACATGAAGAGGATAATATACATTGTTGCAATGTAATTAGCCATGACTGGGGCCATGGTCCATCTTGCTCCAGAGCCAGTCCAGTGGACAAATTTGTCAACAGTGATGCTGTTGCTTGGAAAACCCTGAACAGAAACAAATCTTCCTCAACGACTCGGGGAATATGATCTAACAAAGGAAAATGGAGGAGTCAAACTTGTGCCTTTGTACTGGGTAGATGGCTTGACACACGTGGACAAAAGCCTAGGTGTTCCAGAAGATACAGTTTCTATGTAATAACATTCTAGGGGTGACATTGTTCAGTATCCCAGAGAGGGTAATCATGAGTCAGTCTGTCGATCCAATTATTGAACAACCTTCAGGTAATGACGGCCATGGTAAGGTTACAGTTCTGTGGGATCACACTTGTGTGAATATTGAATGGGGCAATGACCTACACCAGAGGTAGTTTGACTGGGGGGGCCACCCCAAGCGTTTCACTAAGGTTGCTTCCATCATTATAAACTGCCCACGAGGGAATGTAGTACACAGGGAGAGTAGAATGGGGAAGGTGCTAAAGAACACAGAGTGGCCAGGCTCTCTCCAGGTTTTCAAAACTATTAGAAAAATACCCACAAGTGATGGAAACTACACCAGAGCCTAAATGTAGTGAGACCCAGCGTAACACAAACAGGATAGGATTAGGGTTAGGAGATCTGGGGAATTTGTCATTTTGGTACCTGGGTACCAGCACTTGCAGATAATTTTTAATCTAACTGAAATAATGGTGTCTGAATAGTGCTGACCTACAACAAAACAATTATTTACTCACCCTTATGAGAGACAACTAAGCAGAGCGAGGTTAGGCCATTCAGGTTGTAATAAAGCAGTAGATGGCAGGGGCCTCCCATCAGCTGAAACAACCCCCCTGGCTTCCCACAGAGGCAAGTGTTCTGTAAGGCTGTTACAAACATACACACTATCAGAGTGTGTGACTGGCCCTGATGGAAAACACTTTGGTGGCTAACCACAAATACCACAGCTGCCATTTCTGCTGCCTGTACACCCATGGATTTGGCCATGTTCATCCTCTACATATATGCCACACCCAGTTCTCCTCTCACCATCCTGTACTGATGAGGAGCCATCCACAAAAATTTTAAAGTAGGATTGTCTTTTTCCTTTGTGTCTCTGTTCTCAGTCAGTACTTTATCTGATCTGCTTCCACCCGTCCTTTTTGTTTTGATACAAATGGACCCTTGGGATCATTTGCTATCATAACTTGACATTCATGTTCACTTCCTTGGTGTACCAGGTTATCGACTAACATAAAGGTAGCGTTTAAACTCACTTTACACTAATATTTCTCCCTTGCAACAGCAATGTCCATCTAGCAATTCTGTTTTGGCTTACTGACCAATCGTGAATCCTTCCATCTAACAGTAAATGTATGGAGGTCTGTTCTGTCAGTATTGAAAGTGGATTAGGTCCTACTTTGTAGGTGAAATGTTGTACTGCCCAGAAAACCACTAACAAGTGTTTTTCAGATATAGTCTACCCCTTTTCTAATGGTGAGAGCATGAGTGATGCATAGGCTACTGGTGTTAACTTTCCATGCGTCTGCTGTAACAGTTCTGCTGAGAAGCTGGCATCAGTTGTAGCCACCTCCAATGAGAATGACTCATTCGGATTTGGGGTTTTTAAAGCAGGCAGAGTGGCCAATGCTTGCTTCAGATCTGTGATGGCCTGGGTGTGTTCTGATTTCCATTCCCACACCACATTCTTTTTCAGTAACTCCATTAAAGGAGCTGCCTTAATGAATTAATGAATTGATGAATCTATCAATGTGATTCCTGCAGTAGCTTACCAGCCCCAGAAAGGACCGCAGAACTTTCAGGTCTCAGGGAATAGGCAGTTTCATAATCGATTCTACTCTTTGCTTATCAATTTCTCTTTTTCCCAGTGTCAAGATCATTCTCATACAACGAACTTTTGTTTCATTTCCTTTGCTTTTCTAGGGTTTATCTTTAGTCCCAATGCAAATTGGCAGTGGCATTGGTCCCAGCTATCCCTGCCTGTTTGATGTCCACGTGAAAATGTCTGTGTTCCAAGCCTACACTGATGACTGTCCTGCACATTTCCTATATTACATCGAAACTGCATTGGTGCTGCTTCCTGCACCCATGTTGAACTCATCAACTTCATTCATTTTGCCTCCAAGTTCCACTCTGCCCTCAAGTTCACCTGGTCCATTTCCGACACCTCCCTTCCCTTTCTCGATCTCACTGTCACTATCTCCAAAGGAAGCTTATCCATCGATGTCTATTAGAAACCCATGAACTCTCAAAGCTACCTGGACTATACCTTATCCCACCCTGCTACTTGTAAAAATTCCATCCCATTCTCACCATTCCTCCATCTCTGCCACATCTGCTCTCAGGATGAGGCTTTTCATTATCAAATGAAGGAGATGTCCTCCTTTTTTCAAAGAAAGGGGCCTCTCTTCTCCCTCCATCAACACTGCCTTCAACCGCATCTCTTCCATTTCACACACGTCTGCTCTAACCCCATCTTTCCGCCACCCCACCAGTGATAGTGTTCCTTTTGTCCTCACTTAACACCCCACCAGCCTCTGCGTCCAGCACACAATTCTCCAAAACTGCCCACACCTCCAATGGGATCCCACCACCAAGCACATCTTTCCCTACCCCCAATTTCTGCTTCCCGCAGAGATCGCTCCCTACGTGACTCCCTTCTCCACTCGTCCCACCACACTCTTCTCTCTCCTGGCACTTAACCTTGCAAGTGGAACAAGTGCTACAACTGCCCTTACACCTTCTACTTTATGACCATTCAAGGCTTAAACAGCCCTTCCAGGTGAGGCAACATTTCATCTGTGAGTCTGTTGGCGTCATATACTGTGTTCAATGATCCTGGTGTTACCTCTTGTATAATGGTGAGACCCGATGTAGATTGGGAGACCACTTCACTGAGCATTTACACTCCATCTGCCAGAACAAGTGGCATCTCTGAGTGCTGCCCATTTTAATTCCACCTCCCGTTCCCATTCCGATATGTCAATCCACGGCCTCCTCCACTGTCGTGATGAGGCCACACTTAGGTTGGAGGAATAACACCTTATATTCCGTTTGGGCAGCCTCCAACCTGATGGCATGAACATCGATTTCTCAAAAATTCAGTAATACCCCCCACCTTCATCCCACCCTTCACCATTCCCCATCCCTTTTTCCTTGTCTCATGTTATCTCCTTGAATACCCATCGCCTCCCCCGGTGCTCCTCCCCCACCTTTTTCTCTCTTCCATGGCCTTCTGTCTCATTCACCAGTCAACTTCCCAGCTCTTTACTTCATCCCTTCCCATCCAGGTTTCACCTGATGTTTCTCTCTCCCTCCCCCCACCTTTTAAATCTACTCCTCAGCTTTTTCCCTCCAGTCCCACTGAAGGGTTTAGGCCTGAAATGTTGACTGTATTCTTTCCCATAAGATGCTGCCTGGCCTGCTGAGTTCCTCCAGCATTTTGTGTGTGTTGCTAATAACTGCACCAGTTCTGTCAATAGCTGATAATATTCCTGCTTAGTTTCAATCTGCAGGAATAGATCTTCTATGTACTGAATCAAGCACTCAGGTTTTGAAAACCATTTAAACCTTTCCCCTGAGCGCTGGTGAAATATAGATGGGGAATTATGGAACCCCTGTGGTAGGGTAGTCCACGTACACTGCTTGCTCTGAAAGGCAAATGCAAACTTGACCATGACCAAAACCCATTATTTATGTTTAAAACTGAACCATTGTGCAATTTCATTCTGTTTGACCACTGTTTCAGGGTTAGTTGCTACAGTTGGGGCTGTTAACCGAGTTACTTTATTCACCTCTCAATAATCAACCTCCAACTACCATCTGGTTTCCTCACGGGCAATATGGGTGAGTCATTCAACATGCACAAACAAGCTGGAGGAACTCAGCAGGTCGGGCAGCATCCATTGAAACAAGCATCCGTTGTGTTGCGGGTGAGTTATTAGTGGAGGCTACTGGCCTCAGTACCCCTTGTTGTACCAAACTCTGTATTCCCTTACCTACATCTTCCTTTGCTTTTTTTGGAAACTCATATTGGTTCGGTGCTTTGGGGTCTGGACCTAGTATGCACACACTGCCAGCTATCTTTCCACAGTCATGCTTATGCCTTGCGAATGCCCCCAAGTTCTGTACAATAATTTGCTGCACCTTCTGATCATTGCTCATCTCCCCCGGTTTTATCCACATTTCACCCATTTTACATATTCGATCCTGATATTCTCCTGCCCGGATCTGTATGTGGTGTACGTTATTCATGTCAATTGGCATCTGCCAAATCATACAATTAACTGGATCAAAGCAAAGCCCCACTTTGGCCAAGTAATCAGTCCCCAATATATGATCCTGCTCCCTGGGTAATTCCACCAGCACTGTTGAATGTTTCAATGCTATGTCTCCTATCCTTAATTCCAAAGTCACACTCACACGTCCCACTGGTGGATGTCTGAGAATCCAATGAGGATAACTCTACCTTGTATCTCCCAATTTATGTTATTTACATTAGTGGTGTTGACGGTGGTTCGGGATCCTCCAGTGTCCCATAAAAAGGTAACAGGGCGGCCTCTGACCCTACAACTCACTCAAGGTCTTCTGGTTTCATCCCATCTTGTATCACACCCATGTTGGTGAGACCTGACACCGTCATTCAGGCTCAGGGTACAAATCCCTGGATGGTTGTGTCTCCACCATGTTATTTTGTGGGCTCCATCTTTCTGGACCCTCAAAAGACAAACTGCATTGTTCTGCTCTTTCTCGTCTCAGGTTTGGAAATCCTCCCTTCATGTGTCCCTCTTGGCCACAGTTACAGCATTTAATTACTCCACCTTCAGTTCTCCCTGTTTCTGGCTCCATTCCATTTCCTCTGCCCTTCTTTGCCCCTTGATGGTGTGGCAGGGAGGCCCTCAGGGTGGGTCCCCTACTTTCATTTCTCCAGGCATTTGCCTGACTTTTAACAGACATCACCTTCCCATTAGGGAGTTTAGATGGTCTCTGTATCTCCTTTTCCCTCACTCTACACATTTTCCTCAGTGACCGTGCCTCAGCATGTGTGGGTTCAGAAGGATCAAACATTTCCAGTGCCTTTTTAGATTCAACGGTATAGTGAGACGCCAGTATCCACAACCGTCTAAATGGCTGCACTCTACTGCTGTTTCTACACTCCTTGGAAGACAGTCCATAAATGGGATGCAAATGCAGTGGGATGTTCCCCTCTCCTCCGGTAAAATCTGTCTTGTGCGTCGACTGGGTCCCCTCTGTTAACACCCTTAGCAGTCAATATTGCGTTCTTCAGTCCCCACCATCTCACTGTAGATCCGGCAAAGCCGAGTGCATATTTAGATGGGACACATTATAATCAATCTCCTTTCCTTGAAGTTCTCTCTGATGGCTAGTTGCTTGGAAAAGCTCTTGAGTATCGTCTCTGAGCACACGTGTCCTGATATCCTCAGCAATATCTTTAAGTTGCTGTACACTGAACAGTGTGGTGTATGTTACAGTCTGAGTTTGATTTGCTCCCCTGCTCCCTCCTCTCTGAGAGTAATGCGGGGTGCCAATCGTGCAGACGGTAGCACTGACCCCCTATGGTAGGGAGTCGGTGGGAATTCCTCAGGAAATGGTATTTTATAATTATCATAACCATATCTAGTAGCTTCATCTGCTAAATCATGCCAATCACTACCTCCATATTCACATCCCGCCCTCCCCCATTGGGACTGGGTTTGCACTGAGGTGAGATCAGACAGAGACTGGCTTTGTTTTCTGGAGTGACTGAGGTGTTTTCAGAGAGTGAGTTTGTTCTGATGAGAGACTGTGGAGAGATCACAAAGGCTGGGTTTGCTCTGAGGTGAGATCAGACAGAGACTGGCTTTGTTTTCTGGAGTGACAGAGGTGTGATCAGAGAGTGAATTTGTTCTGATGAGAGACAGTGGAGAGATCAGACAGACTGGGTTTGTTCTGACTGAAGATCGGACAGACTGAGTTTGGTCTGAGAGGAGATCGGACGGACTGGGTTTGGTCTGACGGAGATGGGACAGACTGGGTTTGGTCTGAGGGGAGATCAGACGGACTGGGTTTGCTCTGAGAAGAGATCGGACAGACTGGGTTTGGTCTGAGGAGAGATCGGACAGACTGGGTTTGGTCTGAGGGGAGATCAGAGAGACTGGGTTTGGTCTGAGTGGAGATCGGACAGACTGGGATTGTTCTGAGAGGAGATCGGACAGACTGGGTTTAGTCTGACGGAGATGGGACAGACTGGGTTTGGTCTGAGGGGAGATTGAACAGACTGGATTTGGTCTGAGGGGAGATCGGACAGACTGAGTTTGGTCTGAGGGTAGATCGGACAGACTGGGATTGTTCTGAGAGGAGATCGGACAGACTGGGTTTAGTCTGAGGGAGATTGAACAGACTGGATTTGGTCTGAGGGGAGATCGGACAGACTGAGTTTGGTCTGAGGGGAGATCGGACAGACTGGGTTTGGTCTGAGGGGAGATCAGAGAGACTGGGTTTGGTCTGAGGGGAGATCGGACAGACTGGGTTAGGTCTGAGGGGAGATTGGACAGAATGGGTTTAGTCTGAGAGGAGATCGGACAGACTGGGTTTAGTCTGACGGAGATGGGACAGACTGGGTTTGGTCTGAGGGGAGATTGAACAGACTGGATTTGTTCTGAGGGGAGATCGGACAGACTGGGTTTGGTCTGAGGGCAGATCGGACGGACTGGGTTTGGTCTGAGGGGAGATCAGAGAGACTGGGTTTGGTCTGAGGGGAGATCGGACAGACTGGGTTAGGTCTGAGGGGAGATTGGACAGACTGGGTTTAGTCTGAGGGAGATGGGACAGACTGGGTTTGGTCTGAGGGGAGATTGAACAGACTGGATTTGGTCTGAGGGGAGATCAGACAGACTGGGTTTGGTCTGAGGGGGGATCGGATGGACTTGGTTTGCTCTGAGGAGAGATCGGACGGACTGGGTTTGGTCTGAGGGGAGATCGGACAGATTGGGTTTGGTCTGAGGGAGATCGGACAGACTGGGTTTGGTCTGAGGGGAGATCAGACAGATTTGGTTTGATCTGAGGGGAGATCGGACAGACTGGGTTTGGTCTGAGGGAAGATCGGACAGACTGGGTTTGGTCTGAGGGAACATCGGACAGACTGGGTTTGGTCTGATGGAGATCGGACAGACTGGGTTTGGTCTGAGGGGAGATCGGACAGACTGGGTTTGGTCTGAGGGTGATTGGACAGACTTGGTTTGGTCTGAGGGAAGATAATGATAATGCCCAATTAGTTTCACAGCTGAAAAGATTGAACTTGCCTTTTGGGGATGTGGTAAATGAGGAAGTAGCTGGAAATATCTCCTCTTTCATTGCGGTAGGAAAAACAACACAGAACTAACAGTGACTTGGGCAGGATTATGTTACAGATTGTCTTTAACTGTCAGATATTCATCGAAATAAAGAGTTTCTTGTGTCACCGACAGAGATGTACCACATCGAGCCGAGATGCACCCAGACAGGGTGCTGTCTATGGTGTTTGATAACTCTGGTCTTGTACTCACTGCAGTTTAGAAGAATGCTGGGGGGATGCAGGGAATCTCATTGAAACCTATGCAATACTGAGAGTCTTAGATAGATTGGACATGGAGAAGGTGTTTCTGATTGTGGGGAAGTCCTGATGATTCAGCTGTGTGCAATAACTTTAATAATAGACTGTAAAATAACAAGCCACGGGGGTGGGGGCACAAAACGAGTGAGACTGAAACTGAACACAACAGGCAACAATGTAAACTTTAGGCAGGGAGAGTGAGGACTGGGAGCAACTATTTGAGGTCAGTTCGTTCGATGAGTGAACAAGGAGTGTGGATGGGAGCTGGGTTGAAATAGGCTGCCGGTGATGATTCTGGAACGATCGGCAGTTGAATCCTATTGGCTGGGTGGCGATGCGAGGTGCCTGAATGTGCCGGCTGGGGTTGTCAATGTGACTGAGCCTGACACTTTGATCTGCCCAAAACTTGTTGGTCACCCAGAGAAACGAGATGTTCAGTACCTCAATTGGAGGGCTGAGTCCGGTGGGGAAGCCCCTTGAACAGCCTCGAGGCCACTTAAATGACAGTGGTGGTATAATTGCTAAAGATTGGTGAACACTAATTAATGACCTGAATATAAAGATTTTGTAGCTTCCTTGTTTGTATATATTTTTAATACGTACAAGGGTTATTTTTGAAATATAAAAAAGTGATGAAAACTTGCAAGATTTATTTATTTTATTTAAAGTTCAAAGTACATTTATTATCAAAGTTCGTGTGCAGTATTCAACCCTGAGATTTGTCTTCCACAGACAACTACAAAACAATGAAATACCGTGGAACCCTTTCAAAGAAAAAGCTCAAACACCCAACGTGCAAAAAAACAGAAGAAATTGTGGAAACAAGAAAGAAAAGCAAGCAATTAAAACACAGAATATAAAATATCAATCTGCAGACCGCAGAGCCAGTCGGTCCTGATCAAAGTCACACAATATAGCCAAAAAAAAGTGCAACCAGAAATCAGAAGCACATCATAACATGAACTGCAGAGTCTCATCCACATCGATTAAACCTTGCCCAAGACCCAAGACTCCAGTATCATCCGCTGGTGGTGGTGAGAGAGAGGGAGGGAGAGAGAGAGATATAGAGGGAGAGACTGAATTTATTGATGGAGCATGGACCAGGCATTTCCCAGCCATACAGCATCACTGCCCAGCCACCCACCTGCCTGCTGGTTGTATTGTACATTCCTACTTTGAGAATAAAATGAAACTTTGAACATTGATAATAAATGTACTTTGAACGTTGAACCCTAGTCTAATCACAGGACAATTTACAAACGTTTGTACAAAGACAAATTAACTTACTAACCAGTACATCTTTGGACAATGGGAGGAAACTGGAGCTCCTGGTGGAAACCCACGTGTTCACAGTAAAGAATGTACAAACTTAAATAACTTTCTGTTTTAATGTGGTGATTATGACATAACTATGCAGTTGCGATCTCAAAAGGGTTTTGAAAATCACCTATACGTCTGCATGTGTGTGGGGTGTTTCTATTGATTATGTGAATCTGTTGATCTTCTTTGCAATTCAGTGTACAGAAGATGCTGTCAACGTTTCTGGTTAATATCAGAGAATGTACATAGTATACAACCCGAATCACTTACTCTATTCAGACATCCACAAAACAGAAGAAAACCTCCAAAGAAAGAATGAAAAACGTTAAAACCTCAAAGCTGCCTCTCCCCAGTCCCACACACAAACAGATGCAAAGTATCAACCTCCCCCCTCCCCCTCCCCACTTGTTACAGCAGGAATCATCAGATCCTCCATCACTCACCAGGGAAACAATAGCAAATCCCCAAAGAGACCATGATCTGCAGTCCAACAAAAAACACTGTTCACTCAACAATTCCACATGCTGCAGTCTCTCTCTCTCTCTCTCACTAACAAGGGGAGATCTAGCACTGCAAGAGGGGTGATCAACAGATCGATGTTTCAACAATACGATTTGAAATGATGCTTATTCGAGCTCACCCAACTCGAGAACCAGCAGACCCTCTCCCTACTGAGAGAGAGAGAGAGGGAGGAAGGGAGAGAGAGAGAGAGACAGAGGAAGGGAGAGAGGGAGAGTGTAGTGCAGAGGCCTTCGCCAGCCACACCCCCGACTCAATGTTTCAATCTTTTGCAACGGTTCAGTTGGTGACACTATCAAGGAACCCAGTCCACAGGAGCTGTGCAAGACCACAGCCCAAAGATACACATCGTGCAGGCCACTCCTGGAGATATCAAAAATGGGCAGTCAGCAAGCTCTGGGAGCTGGAACCCACTGCAATGAAGAACTGCAGTTTGAGTGCAGTCGGAGATCATGGACTCCGACAGGACTCCTTCATCCTTGAAAAGGGAAAAAAGAGACTGGAATTTGAGCTCTTTTGCAGACAAGCTCAAAGAAGTCATTCTCTGGCACCATCTAAGTTCCTCTTTTTGGTTGTCACTATTGTAACCAATCTTGTAACATGAACATGTGTTCTCTGATGTGACTAACTTCTGTAATTCACAGTGGAGAGTATGTGGACTGGTCGCATCATGACCTGCTATGGAAACCCCAATGCCCAAGAACCAAAAATCCTACAAAGAGAGCTGGGTATGGCCCAGTCCATCACAGGAGGTGCCCTCCCCACCATTGAACACATCTACAAGGAGTGCTGCCAGAAGAAAGCAGCTTCCATCATCAAGGACCCCCATCATCCAGACCATGCTCACCTCTCACTGCTGCCATCAGGCAAGAGGTACAGAAGCCTCTGGACCCACACCACCAAGTTCAGGGACAGTTATGACCTCTCTACCATCAGGCTCCTGAACCAGAGTGGAATGCTTCACTCACCTCAACTGATTCGACAACCTACGGACTCACTTTCAAGGATTGTGGAACTCATGTTCTCAGTATTACTTATCTCTTTTTTTTGACAGTTTGCCTTTTTTCGCATGTTGGTTGTATGTCCGTCTTTGTTTGTGTGTAGTTTTTCATTGATTCTATTGATTTCTTTGTTCTACTGTGAATGCCTGGAAGAAAATGAATCTCAGGGTAGCATCTGGCCACATATTCATACTTCGACAATAAATTCATTTTGAACTTTGAATCTCTAAGGAAGAGATCGATCAGGTAGGACGTGAAAGGACCTGTAGACAAAGTTAATGAGCAAATGAGTTGTCTAGCCTGTGACTTGCAAATAACAAAAATACCAATAAAAACCAGGCTGATTACCAATAATCAGAAGGGAACTGAAAATCAGAAGAGAGACAGTAAGAGTTTACAGTATTCTTACTCTTCACAGACATCCATGAAAAAAACAGAAGGAAATTTTGTAAAACGTTAGCCCCCAAAGCCCCCCCCCCCCCGAAGCAGCCACAAAGCATCAACCCTTCCCCCTGTCACTTGTTCCAACAGGAAGCAGCAGCCCTCAACAATTAACCCACTAAATGTGTGTCTTTGGACCGTGGGAGGAAACTGGAGGAAACCCCCATGGTCACGAGGCCAACACAGAGTGGGCAGTGTTGCTCTGTTGTAAAAAGTGAAATAAAATCATTAGAAAGAGGTGACAGAGGGTTGGAAGGTGTTGAATCATTGTGGATAGAACTAAGGAACTGCAAGGGTCAAACAGCCCTGATGGGAGTTGTATACAGACACCCAAACAGAGGTAAGGATGTGTCCTACAAATTACACTGGGAGATAGAAAATGAACTCCAAAAGGATAATGTTACAATAGTTATGAGGGAGTTTAATACGCTAATAGAGTGAGAAAATCAGAGAAAATCAAATAATAGAGTGAAAAAAAGGTTGGTGCTGGATTCCAGGAGGAGGAATTTCCAGGGTGCCTACCAGATGGCTTTTTACAGCACCTTGTGGCTGAGCCCACCAGAGGATCAACTATTCTGCATTAGGTATTGTGCAATGAACCAGAATTGATTGAGAGCTTAAGGTAAAAGAACCCTGTGGTGCAAGTGATCATAATATAATCAAATTCACCCAGAAATATGAGAAGAAGAGGTGGAAGCCAGATGTATTAGAATTCCAGTGGAGCAAAAGGAATTACAGAGGCATGAGTAAGGAGATGGTCGGATTTGATCGGAAAGAACACTGGCAGGGATGATGGCAGAGCAGCAATGGCTGCAATTTCTGCAAGCAATGCAGAAGACTCAGGATATATCCATCCAAAGAGGAAGAAGTATTCTCCAGGAAAGATGGCACAACCATGGCCAACAAGGGAACTCAAAGCCAACATGAAAACCAAAGAAAGGGCATATAATAGAACAATGCCTTTCTTGATAACTTTCCTTGTGACAAGGAAGTTATGGTAGGGTACAGAACCTGTGGTGTACAAAGGCTGTAATAAATCTAGTCAAGAAGAAAAGAAAATCTTACAAAAGGTTCAGAGATCTAAGTAATGTTAGAGATCTAGAAGATTATAAGGCTACTAGGAAGGAGCTTAAGAAGGAAATTAGGAGAGCCAGAAGGGGCCATCAGAAGGCCTTAGTGGGCAGGATTAAGGAAAGCCCCAAGGCATTCTACAAGTATGTGGAGAGCAAGAGGATAAGACGTGAAAGAGAAGGACCTATCAAGTTTGACAGTGGGGAATTGTGTATGGAACCAGAGGAAATAGCAGAGATACTTAATGAATACTTCAATGTTTACTATGGAAAAGGATCTTAGTGATTGTAATGATGACTAGCAGCAGACTGAAAAGCTTGAGCATGTAGATATTAAGAAAGAGGATGTGTTGGAGCTTTTGGAAAGTATCAAGTATGATAAATCAAGTTGGATAAGTCGCTGGGACCAGAAGAAATGTACCCCAGGCTTCTGTGGGAGGCAAGGGAGGTGATTGCTGAACCTCTGGCAATGATCTTTGCATCATAAATGAGGATGAGAGAGGTTCTGGAGGATTGGAGGGTTGTGGATGTAGTTACTTTATTAAAGAAAGTGAGCAGAGATAGCACAGGAAATTATAGACCAGTGAGTCGGTTCAGTGGTTGGTAATTTGATGGAGAAGATCCTGAGAGGCAGTATTTATGAACATTTGGAAAGGCATAATATGATTAGGAATAGTCAGAAAGGCTTTATCAAAGGAAGGTCATGCGTTACAAGCCTGATTGAATTTTGTGAGGATGAGATTAAACACATCGTCGAAGGAAGTGAAGTAGATGTAATGTATATGGATTTCAGCAAGGCATTCGATAAGATTCCCCATGCAAGGCTTATTGAGAAAGTAAGGAGGCATGGGATCCAAGGGGACATTGTTTTGGGAATGGAGAATTGGCTTGCCCCCAGAAGGCAAAGGCGTGTAGACGGGTCATATTCTGCAAAGAGGTCAGTGACCAGTGGAGTGCCTCAGGGATCTGTTCTGGGACACTTACTCTTCATGATTTTTATAAATGACCTGGATGAGGAAGTGGAGGAATGTGTTAGTAAGTTTGCTGAAGACACAAAGGTTGGAGGTGTTGTGGATAGTGTGGAGGGCTGTCAGAGGTTACAGTGGGACATTGATAGGATGCAAAACTGGGCTGAGAAGTTGCAGATGGAGTTCAACCCAGATAAGTGTGAAGTGGTTCAATTTGTTAAGTCAAATATGATGGCGGAATATAGTATTAATGGTAAGACTCTCGGCAGTGTGGAGGATCAGAGGGACCTTGGGGTGCGAGTCCATAGGATGCACAAAGCAGCTGCGCAGGTTGACTCTGTAGTTAAGAAGGCGTATGGTGTATTGGCCTTCATCAATCATGGAATTGAACTTAGGAGCCGAGAGGTAATGTTGCAGCTATATAGGACCCTGGTCAGACCCCACTTGGAGTACTGTGCTCAGTTTTGGTCACCTCACTACAGGAAGGATGTGGGTACCATAGAAATGCTGCAGCAGAGATTTACCAGATTCTTAACTGGATTGGGGAGCATGCCTTATGAGAATAGGTTGAGTGAACTCGGCCTTTTCTCCTTGAAGTGAAGGAGGATGAGAGGTGACCTGATAGAGGTGTACAAGATGATGAGAGGCATTGATCACGTGGATAGTCAGAGGCTATTTCCCAGAGTTGAAATGGTTACCACACGAGGACACAGGTTTAAAGTGTTGGAGAGTAGGTACAGGGGAGATGTCAGGGTTCAGTTTTTTACTCAGAGAGTGGTGAGTGTGTGGAATGGGCTGTTGGCAACTGTGGTGGAGGCAGATATGATAGGGTATTTTAAGAGGCTTTTAGATAGGTACATGGAGCTTAGTAAAATAGAGGGCTATAGGTAAGCCTAGTAATTTCTAAGGTAGGGACATGTTCGGCACAACTTTGTGGGCTGAAGGGCCTGTATTGTGCTGTAGGTTTTCTATGTTTCTATGTTTCTACAATTAGAAAATAAGACCATAAGACATCGGAACAGAATTAGGCCATTCTGCCCATTGCGTCTGCTCCATCATTCAATCATGGTTAATACTGTTTGTTCCCTCTTCAGCACTACTACCCAGCCTTCTCCCAGTAATCTTTGATGTCATGGCCAATGAAGAACCCATAAATCGCCACCTTAAATACATCCAACAACCTGGTCACCACAGCTGCCTGTGGTTATAAATAACACAAATTCATGATCCTCTGGCTGAAGAAATTCCTCTGCACATCTGTTTTAGATGGACACCAGTCTATCCTGAGGCTGTGCCCTCTTGTCCTAGACTCCCCCACCATGGGAAACATCCTTTCCACATCTACTCTGTCTAGAGGCCTTTCAACATTCGAAAGGTTTCAGTGAGATCCCTCTCATCCTTTTTAAATTCCAGCGAGTACAAGCCCAGAGTCATCAAATGTTCCTCATATGATAACCACTTCATTCCAAGAATCATCCTTGTGAACCTCCTCTGAAGAGTCCCCAATGCCTGCACATCTTTTCTTAGATAGAGAGCCCAGAACTATTCATAACAGTCAAGGTGAGGCCTCACCAGTGTCTTATAAAGCCTCAGCATCACATCCCCGCTCTTGTATTTTAGACCTTTTGAAATGAATGCTAACATTGCATTTGCCTTCCTCACCACCGACTCTACCTGCAAGTTAGTCTTTAGGGTGTTCTGCACAATGACTCCCAAGTCTCTTTGCATCTCAGATTTTTGAATTTTCTCCATTTAGAAAATAGTACGCAGATTTATTTCTTTTACCATGCCCATACATTTACCAACATTGTATTTCATTTGCCAATTTCTTGCCCATTCTCCTAATCCGTCTAATTCCTTCTGCAGCCTACCTGTTTCCTCAGCATTATCTGTCCTTACACCAATCTTCGTATCATCTGCAAATTTGGCAACACAGTCACTATTCCATCATCTTAATCATTTATATACAGCATAAAAGGAAGTGGTTCCAAAACCGACCCCTGTGGAACACCACTAGTCTCTGGTAGCCAACAAATAAAGAATCTTGAATTTCCGCTCACTTCCTCCTACCAATCAGCCAATGCTCTAACCAGGCCAGAAGCTTCCCTGTAATACCATGGTTCTTAACTTGGTAAGCAGTCTCACATGTAACACTTTTTCAGTCGAAGCAAGCAGCTGAGAGTGGAAGACCGAAGCATCGCGGAGGGGAGGTCATTTTTCTTTTCTTTAACTGATCGGGGAAAAGAGGCTCTACTGCGCAGGCGCGTGATGTAGCGCACCAAGGTTTAAAAGAAAGACCTCCATGTACAGCGGCCATCGTTGGAGTGGCCTGAGTCGGAGTGGGACGGCTTTGGCTCAATCAGACTTCGGTGAGAAACAGGCAGAAGCAAGGGTCGGTTCCGGTAAGTTTCTGTTTACTTCTTTTTTTTATTCAGACAAGAGAATATGCCAGGCAGGATGTTGGAATACTCCTCTTGCAAGATGTGGGAAGTCAGGGAGACCTCCGGTGTCCCTGAACAAAAATACCTACGAGAAATGCATCCAGCTCTAGCTCTTAACAGACTGCGTTAGGGAACTGGAGCTGGAGCTGGATGACCTCCGGATCATTCGGGAGACTGAGCAGTTTATAGACAGTAGCTTTCAGGAGGTAGTTACACCTAAGGAACAGGGCACAGGTAATTGGGTTACCATCAGGCGAGGAAAGGGGAAAGGACAGGTAGTGCAGGGCTCCCCTGTGGCCATTCCCCTCCAGAACAGGTATACCGATTTGGATACTGTTGGGGGGACGGTTTACCTGGGACAAGCTGCGGTAGCCAGTTCTCTGGCACTGAGTCTGGTTCTGCAGAGCAGAAGGGAGGGAGGAAGAAGAGGAAAGCGGTAGTGATAGGGGACTCCATAGTCAGGGGTACAGACAGGAGATTCTGTGGTCGTGACAGAGACTCCCGGATGGATAGTTGCCTCTTGGGTGCCAGGGTCAGGGATGTCTCTGATCGCATGCAGAGCACTCAGAAATGGGAGGGTGATCAGCCAGATGTCGTGGTACCCATCGGCACCAATGACATAGGTAGAAAGAATCAAGAAGTCCTAAAGAGTGAGTACAGAGAGCTTGGTGGGAAGTTGAAAAACAGGACCTGCAGGGTAGTAATCTCCGGATTGCTGCCTGTGCCACGTGCCAGTGAGGGTAAGAGTATGATGCTCTGGCAGATGAACACATGGCTGAGAAACTGGTGTGTGGGGCAGGGTTTCAGATTTCTAGATCATTGGGACCTCTTCTGGGGCAGGTGGGACCTGTACAAGAGAGACAGGTTACACCTGAACTACAGGGGGACCAATATCCTTGCAGGGAGGTTTGCTAGTGTTATTGGGGAGGGTTTAAACTAGATTTGCAGGGGGATGGGAACCAGAGTGCCAGAGCGAATAGTGGAACAGAGGTAAAAATAAATGATGTTAGTAGTTCCTGCAAAGTCACAAATAGTAAGGTTGTGTGTGGTGGCAATAATCTTCTGAGGTGCGTATATTTCTATGCAAGGAGTATTGTGGAAAAGGCAGAAGAGCTGAGGGCCTGGATTGACACGTGGAATTATGACATCATAGCTACAGGAGGGGCAGGACTGGCAGCTCAATGTTCCAGGGTCCGATGTCTCAGACGTGATAGAGGCAGAGGGATGAAAGGTGGTGGGGTGGTTTTGCTTGTTAGGGAAAATATTACAGCAGTGCTCAGGCAGGACAGATTAGAGGGCTTGTCTACCAAGGCCATATGGGTGGAGCTGAGAAACAGGAAAGGTATGACCACATTAATAGGGTTGTATTATAGACCACTCAATAGTCAGCGAGAACTGGAGGAGCAAATCTGCAGAGAGATAACAGACAACTGCAGGAGAGAGAAAGCTGTGATTGTAGGAGATTTTACTTTTCCACACATTGATTGGGACTCCCATACTGTTAAAGGTCTAGATGGGTTAAAGTTTGTGAAACGTGTTCAGGAAAGTTTTCTAAATCAATATATAGATGTACCAACTAAGGAGGATGCAATATTAGATCTCCTATTAGGAAATGAGTTAGGGCAGGTGACGGAAGTGTGTGTAGGGGAACACTTTGGTTCTAGTGATCATAACGTCATTAGTTTCAACTTGATCATGGATAAAGATAGATCTGGTCCTCAGGTTGAAGTTCTAAACTGGAAAGAGGCCAAATTTGAAGAAATGAGAAAGGATCTAACAAGCATAGATTGGGACAGGTTGTTCTCTGGCAAGGATGTGATTGGTAAGTGGGAGGACTTCAAAGCAAAAATTTTGAGAGTGCAGAGTCTGTATGTTCCTGTCAGGGTTAAAGGTAAAATGAATAAGAATAAGGAACCTTGGTTCTCAAGGGATATTGGAACTCTGATAAAGAAGAAGAGAGAGATGTATAACATATATCGGCAACGGGGAGGAAATAAGATGCTTGAGGAGTATAAAAAGAGTAAGAAAATACTTAAGAAATCAGGAGGGCTAAAAGAAGACATGAGGTTGCTTTGGCAGTCAGGGTGAAGGTTAAGAACTTCTACAGGTATGTGAAGAGCAAAAGGATAGTAAGGGATTAAATTGGTCCTCTTGAAGATCAGAGTGGTTGGCTATATATGGAACCAAAATAAATGGGAGAGATATTAAATGGGTTTTTTGCATCTGTATTTACTAAGGGAACTGGAATGGAGTCTATAGAAATAAGGCAAACAAGTAGGGAGATCATAGAACTTTACAGATTAATGAGGAGGAGGGGCTTGCTGCCTTGAGGCAAATCAGAGTAGATAAATCCCCAGGACCTGACAGGGTATTCCCTCGGACCTTGAAGGAAACTAGTGTTGAAATTGTAGGGGCCCTGGCAGAAATATTTAAAAGATCAATATCCACGGGTCAGGTGCCGAGGATTGGAGGATAGCTCATGTAGTTCAGTTGTTTAAAAAAGGCTCAAAACGTAAGCCAGGAAATTATAGGCCAGTAAGTTTGACATCAGTAGTAGGTAAATTATTGGAAGGAATGCTAAGAGATAGGATCTACAAGTATTTGGATAGACAGGGACTTATTAGAAACAGTCAGCATGGCTTTGTGCCTGGTAGGTCATGTTTAAACAATCTATTAGAGTTCTTTGAGGAAGTTACCAGGAAAGTGGATGAAGGGAAGGCAGTGGATGTTGTACATATGGACTTCAGTAAGGCCTTTGACAAGGTCCTGCATGGGAGGTTATCTAGGAAGATTCAGTCACTAGGTATACATGGGGAGGTAGTAAATTGGATTAGCAGAAGCCAGAGAATGGTAGTGGAGGATTGCTACTCTGAGTGGAGGCCTGTGACTAGTGGTGTGCCACAGATATCAGTGCTGGGTCCATTGTTATTTGTCATCTATATCAATGATCTGGATGATAATTTGGCAAATTGGATCAGTAAATTTGTTGATGATACAGATTGGAGGTGTAGTGGATAGTGAGGAAGGTTTTCAAAGCTTGCAGAGGGATTTGGACCAGTTGGAGGAATGGGCTGAAAACTGGCAGATGGAGTTTAATGCGGACAAGTGTGAGGTATTGCACTTCAGAAGGTCAAACCAAGGTAGAACATACAAGGTAAATGGTAGGACACTGAGGAGTGCAGTGTAACAGAGGGATCTGGGAGTACAAATACATAATTCCCTAAAAGTGGCATCACAGGTTGATAGGGTCGTAAAGAGAACTTTTGGTACATTGGCCTTTATAAATCAAAGTATTGAGTATAAGAGTTGGAATGTAATGGTGAGGTTGTATAAGACACTGATGAGACTGAATTTGGAGTAGTGTGTGCAGTTTTGGTCACCTAATTACAGGAAAGATATTAATAATGTTGAAAGAGTGCAGAGAAGGTTTACAAGGATGTTGCTGGGACTTTAGAAACTGAGTTGCAGAGAAAGGTTGAATAGGTTAGGACTTTATTTCCTGGAGTGTAGGAGAATGAGGGGTGATTTGATAGAGGTGTATAAAATTATGATGGGTATAGATAGAGTGAATGCAAGCAGGCTTTTTCCACTGAGGCCAGGGGAGAAAAAAAACAGAGGTCATGGGTTAAGGGTGAAGGGGAAAAAGTTTAAAGGGAACATTGGGGGGGCTTCTTCATGCAGAGAGGGTGGGAGTGTGGAATGAGCTGCCAGATGAAGTGGTGAATGCTGGCTCACTTTTGACATTTAAGAAAAACCTGGATAGGTATATGGATGAGAGGGGTTTGGAGGGATATGGCCCAGGTGCAGGTCAGTGGGACTAGGCAGAAAAATGGTTCGACACGCCAAGTGGGGCCAAAAGGCCTGTTTCTGTGCTGTGATGTTCTATGGTTCTATAGAACCTTGTCAAAGGCCTTCTGAAAATCCAAATATACAACATCCACTGCATCCACTTTATCTATCCTACATCTAATCTCCTCAAAGAATTCCAAAAGGTTTGTCAGGCAAGATTTTCCCTGAAGGAAACCATGCTGACTTTGTCCTATCTTGTCCTGTGTCACCAAGTACTCCATAAACTCATCCTTAACAATTGACTCCAACATATTCCCAACCACGGAGGTCCGGCTAAATGGTCTATTGTTTCCTTTCTGCTGACTCCCTCCTTTCTTAAAGAGTGGAGTGACATTTGCAATCTTCCAGAACCATGCCAGAAATATCATTACAAATGCCTCCGCAATCTTTACCACTGCCTCTCAGAACCCTTGAGTGCAGTTCATCTGGTCCACGTGACTTATGTATCTTTAGGTCTCTCAGCTTTTTGAGCATCTGCTCCCTGGTAATAGTAATTGCACTCGCTTCTCTTCCCTCACACTGTCCAACACCTGCTCACTGCTAGTGCCTTCCAAAATACTCATTTAGTTCACCTGCCATCTTCTTATTATTTCTCTGGCCTCATTTTCAAGCGGTCCTGTATCTACTCTCATCTCTCTTATGTTTTGTGTACTTGAAAACAGCTTTTTCTATCCACCTTGATACTGTTTGCTAGCTTGCTTTAAATTTCATTTTTACCCCCAATGACTTTTATTAGGTATTTAAAAGCTTCCTTATCCTCTAGCTTCCCGCTCATTTTTGCTTTGTTGTATAAGATAACACTTAATTTATCCCGAAGGAAATTATTGTTGCAACGTTGCTCAGTCAGAAATATAAACTTTTAAATACAAAATGTAAGCATTGGGATATTAAAAAATACAAAATGTGCATTAAAAATTAACAGTGGAAAATACAGATGAACAATGAAACCATTTACTAACATTATTAAGGAGTTGGAGTTGTAGAGACTTAGAGCCAGAGGGAGAAAGGATCTCCTGTGGCGTTCAGTGGTGCACCTCGGTGGAATCAGTCTGTTACTAAAGGTGCTCCTCTCTTTGTCCAATGTGTCATGGAGGGGTGAGAGGGATTGTCCATAATGCACTGTAGCTTCTGCATAATCATCGTCTCAGACAGCCACCAGGGGATCCAGTTCCACCCCCAGAACAGAACCAGCCTTCCTGGCAAGCTTATCGATCTTCTAAGCATCAGCTGCTCTCACCCTGCTGCCCCAGCGACTACAATGCAGAGTAGAATGCTGGCCACCACTGAGTTGTAGAAGATCTGCAGCAGAGTACTGTAGACGTTGAATGACTGGAGCCTCCTCGGGAAGTATAGTCGGCTCTGTCCCTTCTCGTACTGAGCTACTGTAGTTTTAGTCCAGTCCAGTTTATTGTCCATGTGAGTTCCCAGGAATCTGTAGTCTTGGACGACCTCCACACCTGTTCCCCTGATGGAGATGGGAATGCAGGGTGCTTTCACCTTCCTGAACTCCACCACCAACTCCTTTGTCTTGGTGATGTTGAGCTGCAGGTGATCCAGCCCACACCACTCAATAAAGTTGTCCACCATTCCTCTGTACTCAGCCTCTTGCCCTGCCTTTTGCTTTTACTGTAGCTTTGACTTCCCTTGTCAACCACAGTTGTATTATTTTGCCATTCGAGTTTTTTTTTTGGTTTTGGAATGCATCTACCCTGCACCTTCCTCATTTTTCCCAGAAACTCAAGCCATTGCTGCTCTGCTGTCATGCCTGCCAGCATCTCCTTCAATTTACTCTGTTCTCATACCACTGTAATTTCCTTTACGCCACTGAAATACTGCTACATCAGACTTTCCTTTCTCCCTATCAAATTTCAAGTTGAACTCTCAATCATATTGTGATTATCGGTTCCTAATGGTTCTTTTACCGTCAGCTCTCTAATCACCTCCAGTTCCATTATATAACACCCAATCCAGTAGAGCTGATTTTCTAGTCGGCTCAATGTCAAACTGCTCCAAAATGCCATCACTCAGTTATTCAACAAACTCACTTTCCTGAGATCCATTACCAACCTGATTTTCCCAATTGACATCCATGCTAAAATCTCCCATGACAATCATAACATTGCTCCTTTGACATGTCTTTTCAATTTCCCTTTGTAATCTATAATCCAAATTCCAACTTCTGCTCAGAGGCCTGTACATAACTGCCATCAGGATCCCTTTACCCTCGCAGTTTCTTAATTCAACCCACAAGGATTCAGTATTTTCCAATCCGATGTCACGTTTCTACTGATTTGATGCCATTCTTTACCAGTAGAGTCTGGGATGATTCTGCATCCCTAATGCACTGACACTCACCCTGATGGCTGCCTGCCCTTCCTGACAGTCTGACTGCAAGCAATCTTTGCTTTTTTACCATCCATCCTATCCTGAGTCCCTGAATTCCAGTTCCTATCCCCCTGCCAAATTAGTTTAAACTCTCCCCAACAGCTCTAACAAACCTGCCCGTGAGAATATTGGTTTCCCTTGAGTTCAGGTGCAACCTGTCACTTTTGAACAGTGTCATACCTCCCCCAGAAGAGATCGCAATGATCCAAGAACCTGAAGTCCTGCCCCCTGCACCAGCTTCTCAGCCACACATTGATCTGCCAAATCATCCCATTTCTACCATCACTGCCGCGTGGCACAGGCAGCAATCCAGAGATTACTACCCTGGAGGTCCCGCTTCTCAGCTTTCTACCGAGCTGTCTAAATTCTCTCTTTGCTTCTCTTTCCGATGTCATTGGTACCAACATGTGTCAAAATGTCTGGCTGCTCTCCCTCCCTCTACATAAAGCTGTGGATGCAATCCGTGATGCCCCTGACTCTGGCATCTGGGAGGCAACATAGCATCTGGGTGTCCTCTTCACATCCACAGAATCTTCTGTTTGTTCCTCTGAATATCAGAAGCAGTTTTGGGCCCCTTATCTTAGAAAGGATGTGCTGAAACTGGAGAGGGTTCAAAGAAGGTTCATGAAAATGATTCCAGGATTGAATGGCTTGTCACATTAAGAGTGGTTGATGTCTCTGGGCCTGTACTCACCAGAATTCATTAGAATGAGGAGTGACCTCATTGAATCCTATCGAATGGTGAAAGGCCTCGATAGAGTAGATGTGGAGAGGATGTTTCCTATGGTGGGGAGTCTAAGACCAGAGGACACAGCCTCAGAATTTGAAGCACACGCCATTGGGAGCATTTAATAGGTAGTGAGAGCTTGTCCGTATTTCCACCCTCAGCTATAACAACATTAACCCTTTACAACAGGTACTCAAAACTGCCCAACGCATCGCTGGCACCAGCCTACCCAGCATCAAACTCATATATACACAGAAAGGTGCCAATAAAGGCCAGGTAACATCATGAATGATCTCACAACACCACCCCCCCTCGCTCATGGACTGTTTGTCCCACTCCCATCAGCACCACACCAGGACCACCAGACTCAAAAACAGTTACTTTGCCCAAACAGCAAGTCTGATCAACCCCTCCCCTCTCCACACCCCCACCACCACCTCTTCATCATTTCCTGACAGTCACCTTATGTGCACACACTCCTGTGCCTCATGTCACTTTAAGGACACACAATTGATCTGTGTAGAGAAACTAGCTTATGCGTTTATACTTATCTTGTGTATTTTTTGTATCATTGTGTTCTTTATCTCAGTGTTTTTTTGAGTTGCTTCGAACCCAGTGTGACAGTTATTTTATTCTCCTTTACACTTGTCTACTGGAAATGATATGAAACAATTTGAATGTTGAATGTTGAATCCGGGGTTCCTGCAGTGTGTTTTGTTTCCAGCAACTGCAGTCTCTGTGTCCCCGTGATGATGGTCACACTGCCTTCAGTGAAACCCCGGACACTAACTCCGCCTGTGTCCAGTTATCTGCAGGACCTCTTCCTCCTGGTCAGTTCTCTCCCCCTCCAATCCCCTGCTTTATGGTCTCTTTCCCTTTGACTTCACCCACTAATTGCAATTGCCAGATCCATGTATCTTATCCATGTTCACTCTAGGAATTGGAGCGTAAGGTCGCAAGATATAGGAGCAGAATTAGGCCATTCGGTGCATCTAGTCTGTACCACCATTCCATTATGGCTGATTTAGTTTCCCCCTCAACCCCATGTTCCTGCCCTCTCTCTGTAACCTTTGATACACTTCCTAATGAAGAAACTATCAGACTCCGTTTTAAATATACGCAGTGACTTGGCTTCCCACAGTCATCTGTGGTGATGAATTTCACAGAATCACGACTGTCTGGCTGAAGAATGTCTGATACCAGAGGGTGTGTGATTCAGCTGGGAGGGGGTAAGTTCAAAGGGGGTGTGGGGACAAATTTATCTTTACAGAGAGAGTGGTGGGTGTGTAGAACACACTGCCGGGGTTGGGGGGGGGGGGGAGAGACAGATTGCATAGAGGCGTTTAAGAGACTCTTGGACTGATGCATGAATTGTGGTTTGGGATATAGACTTGGTGTAGCAGAAACAGTTGGTTGGTTTAGTTAAGCATTTAATTACGAGTTTAAGTAGTTTGTGGACTGAAATGACTTTTCCTGTGCTATACTGTTCTATGACTTTCTATCCAGCCTCCTGCAGAATTCTCTGTAAATTCTACAGTTCCGTGCAAAAGTCTTAGACACCTATATATAGCTGGGGTGCCAAAGACTTCTGCAGTTCTGTATTTGTCAACGTGGAGCGGAGAGAGAGTTTGTAAATCTGGTGGAAGCAAAAGCTGTTGGGAATGGTGAGGATGAAGTGTGGGACGGGGGCAGAGAAGGAGTGCTGGGGCAAGGGATGGTGTGGGTGCAGACACCCCCAGACCTGAGACGCCAAGATCATCTGATTCCAAACAACTGTTTTACCGATCACTACACGATGTCTCTCTGGTGTTTCCCGCTCCCTTCCCCTTTTCCCAGCCATGATTGCCCCCTCCCTGTCCCCTTTCCCACTCTCAGTCCACAATCGAGTCCCCTATCAGCATCAGGTTTATCATCACTCACAAATGCCACAGAACAGAGAACATTGAAGAGTACAGTGAAGGAACAGGCCATTCGGCCCATAATGTTCACTGAACCAACTAAAAAGTAAATCAACCCCCCCACCACCATCTCTCCACCTTCCTCACACCCATGCACCTACCCAAACGTCTCTTAAAAGCCTCCAATGTATTTGCCTTCACCACCCTACCAGGGGGGGCATTCCAGGCACCCATCACCCTCTGAGTAAAAAACTTACTCCTCACGGCCCCCTTGAGCCTACCCCCCTTTCACCTTCAATGCCCTCTGGTATTGGACACTTCAACCCTCACCTTAACCCTAATGTCGGCAGATCAAGCAGCATCTAGTGAAAAGAGCCCAGAGTCAACGTTTCAGGCCGAGACCCTTCTTCAGGATGGAAATGAAAGGGTCTCAGCCTGAAACATCGACTGTTCACTCCCCTCCTGCCCGGCCTGCTGAGTGCCTCCAGCATTTTGTGTGTGTTGCTCTGGGCTTGCAGAATCTGGTGTTTGCAAATTACTGCAGGACTGTGCAAAAGTCTTTGGCACCAAGCTATATATATGTAAGTGCCTAAGACTTTTCCACAGCATCGTACTTGCATAAAATTTGCTTCCAGTAAACGCGAAGAGTTTGTAACTACCGTCATGAGAAAGTGCACTGTGTTTGAAATGACTTCCTGCCAGCTACTAACTTCGAAATTTGCTGAAAATGTTTTTTTGAGGAAGTGAAGCAGCAAATCGAGCAGCTTCTGTATTTCAGCGAGAGAATGAAGAAAGAACTGAAGTGTGAGAGGACTCCACACTGAAGCGCTGGAAATGCTCTCTCTCCGGGTTTGTCTCTGCACCGTCCTGTTGTCCGTCTCAGTCCGGGGATACAGTAGGTGTTTTCCATTGTCCCCTGTCTCCCCGCTGTCTCTCTCCTAAAGGCTCGTTTTACTTTGTGGTGCAGCGCGATCTATTTGGATGTTGGTTCTGCCCGTGGAGGGTTGGCGTTGGGACCCTGTCCTTCCCTGAGTGCTGGGGTGGACTGCCTTCTGGTGACAATGAACCCCAGTACTATTGGGAAGAGACGTCCAAGTTTGATCCCAGTTAAAGGCCGGGCACAATTCCAAGCCTGGGTGGTGATGAATTTGGAGCGAGGCTGTAGTGTGGTGGTTAGCGTGATGCTTTACATTCCCTGTGACCCAGGTTCAATTCTCTCCGCTGTCTGTACATTCTTCAGTTCTCAATGCTACTTGCGTATTTTTATTGTTTTCACGATCTTTCCCCTTTGCACATTGCACATTGGCTGTTGGACGGCCTTCAGAATCAGAATCAAGCTTACTATCACCGACATATGTTGAGAAACTTGTTGACTTTGTGGCGGCAGTACGATGCAATTGCTAATAACAGAGAAAAACTGAATCACAGTAAGTGTACATATGTGTATAAAGTAGTTAAATAATAGCACCAAAACAGACATAAAAAAGTAATGAGGTAGTATTCAGGGTTCATTGTTCATTCAGAAATCGGATGGCAGAGGGAAGAAGCTGTTCCTGAATCGCTGAGTGTGTGTCTTCAGGCTCCTGTACCTCCTGCCTGGTGGTAGCAATGAGAACAGGGCATGTCCTGGGTGATGGGGGTCCTTAATGATGAATGCTGCCTTTCTGAGGCACCACTCCTCGAAGATGTGTTGGAAACTACAGAGGCTAGAGCCATGATGGCGCCCAGTTATTTTACAGCTCTCTGCAGATTCTTTCCATCTTATGCTGTAGTTCCCCACCCCCCATCCCCCATCCCAGGCGGTGATGCAGCCAGTCAGAATGCTCCCCACCGTACGTCTGTAGAGATGGGCGAGCCTTTTACGTGACATACCAAATCTCCTCAAACTCCTGGTGAAATATAACCGCTGTCGTACCTTCTTTGTAATCACATCGACATGTTGGGACCAGGTTCGGTCCTCCGATGTTTTGAAACACCCTGGAATTTGAAACTGCTCACTCTCTCCACTTCTGATCCCTTGATGAGGATTGGTTTGTGTTCCCTCGTCTTACCCTTCTGAAGTCCACGGTCAGCTCTTTGGTCTTACTGACGTTGAGTGCAAGGTTGTTGCTGCGACACCACTCCACTAATCGGCATATCTCACTCCTGTACGCCCTCTCATCACTGCCTGAGATTCTACCAACCATGGTTGTATTGTCGGCAAATTTATAGATGGTGTTTGATTGTCAGTGAGATGGAGATGTTATTAGCAATCTGCACAGATTGTGGCATTCCAGTTAGGAATTCCAGGATCCAGTTGCAGAGGGAGGTACTGAGGCCCAGGTTCTGTAACTTATCAATCAGGACTGTATCAATGATGGGTTCTTTTGTGTTTCTTTGTTCTGTGGCTGCCTGTAAGGAGAGAAATCACAAGGTTGTATAATCTATATATACATTGAACTCTGAACTCCCTGTGACCTCATGGGTTTCCTCCAGGTGCTCTGGTTTTCTCCCACAATCTACTGGTTGGTGGGTTAACTGGTCTTTGTGAATTGTCCCGTGATTAGGCTCGGGTTGTTAGGCATCACGGCTCAAAAGGCCGGAGGGGGCCTATTCTGCATTGTGTCTCAGTTAATGAATATACTTGGGAGGGGTGCCTGCGGGTGGTGGTGTTCACATCCACCCGATACCCTGATGTGGAGAGGTGGTGGCTGCTGGAATAGCAGGGCGAGTAACTGCGTTGCGTGTTGTAGATGGCGCACACTGCGGCCACTGTGCGCTGGCGGTGGAAGGAGGGAGTACTGACTGGGTGCTCAAGTGGTCACTGTTGTCCTGCGTTGTGTGAAGTTGTAGTTGTACAAGATGTTGGTGAAGACATATTGAGTACAGAGTTGGGATGTAATATTGACGTTGAATAAGAATAACATAATAATTTATAATACGAAAGAACACATTAAGTATCAGTACATTAGACAGCTTATATACGTGGATTGATTGTATATGCATAAAGTTTCATATGAATGACAACTTCATCATTTCCTGTCAGTAGCCTGAAGTACAGACACTCCTGAGCCTGGAGTCACTTTATGGACATAAAGTCTATCTGTCAATCTATATATCAATCTATGTATAGAAACTATCATACGTACAGTGTTTATATTTATTGTGTTATTATTATTGTGCTCTTTATTTTATTATATTTTTGTGCTGCATTGGATCCAGAGTAACAATGGTTTTGTTCTGCTTCACACTTGTGGCCATCTATTGAATACCAAAAGGACGCAGAGAACACTGGACAGTCCAGCACAGTACAGTCCTTCAGCTCTCAATGTTGCTCCAATCTTTTATCCTGCTCCAAGATCAATCTAACCCTTCCCTCCCACATAACCTCCATTTCTCTTCCATCAGTGTGTCTATCTAAGTGTCCCTAATGTCTCAGCCTCTATGACCACCAGGATGTTCCACACACCCACCACTCTCTGTCAAAAACTTATTCCCTATACTTTCTGCCAGTCACCTTAAAATTAGACCCTCTCATATTAGCCAGTTCTGCTCTGGGAATGTAAATAACTCTGTCTTGTTGGACATGGTCATAATTTGACCCCCATCTCAACCTCCCAATGAAGCCTTGTTGTTTATAGAGTCATAGAGAAGTACAGCACTGAGACAGGCCCTTTGGCCCATCTAGATCATGCCAAAACCAGTTAATCTGCCAACTCCCATAGATCTGCACCGGAGACCATAGCCCTCCAATTCCTTCAATGTACCTCCCAAACTTTTCTCAAACGTTGAAATCGAGCTCTTTGCACCATTTATACTGTCAGCTCATTCCAGTCTCACCAGCCTCTGGGTTCCTCTTAAAATTTTCACCTTTCACCCTCTACCCGTGACCTCTGTTTGTAGTCCCACCCATCCTCAGTGGAAAAAGCCTGCTTGCATTTACCCTGTCTGTAAAGGATGCAAGATCTCCAGGCGTGCGGTTAGATCGGGGGAAGCTAAACATTGATGTAAGCAAAACTGTCACAGGTTCCACTGAAATGCATTGAAGCGAGAGGTTTCACTGCTTGATGGCATTGAGCGGCGGTTGTAGCCCTTTTAAAAGGCCACTCTGCCCATTGACCTCAGGCTGGCTCCTTTCAAAAGCACAAACAGAAAAGATTTGGCAGATGCTGGAAATCCAGAGCCACATAAAATGCTGGAGAAACAGCAGGTCAGGCAGAATGTATGGAGGGGAATAAACTGTTGAGGTTTTGGGCCAAGACCTTTCATCAAATTCCATACAGGTAACTGTGGGAATTGAACCCAAGTCGCTGGCTCTGTAACAGTGTAACACTAACAGCTGTACTACTGTAGCAACTCGAAATTTTAGAAGGATTTATTATCCCTCTTCACTCCATTCTCCTGCCTTCTGCATGTAACCTTTGATGCCTTTAGAAGTCAAAAACCTATCAACCTCTGCTTTAACTACACCCAATGACAGCCTCCACAAACACCTGTGGCAATAAATTCCACAGATTCAACCCCTTCTGGCTAAAGACATCCCTCCTCATCTCCATTCTAAAGGTACGTCCCTCTAAGCTGAAGCTGTGCCCTGTGGAGTAACACACAGGAAATGCTGGAGGAATTCAGCAGATCAGGCATCAACTACTGAGAGGAATGTACAGTCATCGATTTGGGCTGGAAAGGACGGGGGCAGTCCACAATATCCTGAAATGGGAGGGTGAGGAGCCAGAGGTCGTGGTACATATTGGTACCAACGACAAAGGCAGAAAAAGGGTGGAGGTCCTAAAAACAGAATACAGGGAGATCGGAAGGGAGCTGGGAAGCAGGACCTCGAAGATAGAGGAGCAAAGATCCACTCAGCCTTTTGGTTTGAGATGTGTCTATTTTCATGCAAGGAGTATCATAAACAAGATCGATTAACTGAGAGCGTGGATCAATACATTGACGTTGTGGCCATTACAGAGACTTGGATGCCTCAGGAATAGGAATGGCTGCTGAGTATGCCAGGCTTTGGATGTTTCTAAAAGAACAGAGAGGGAGACAAAAGAGGTGGGGGCATGACATTGCTAATTAGGGATAGTGTCAGGGCTGCAGAAAAGGAGGAAGTCATGGAGGGATGGTCTACTGAGTTAGTGTGGGTGGAGGTCACAAACAGAAAGGGGCAATAACTCTACTGGGTGTTTTTATAGACCCTGCAATAGTAATGTGGATACCGAGGAGCAGATAGGGAGACAGATTATTCTAATAATAGGGTTGTTGTGATTGGTGATTTTAACTTTCCTACTATTGACTGGAATATCCCTAGAGAGAGGGGTTTAATGGGGTGGAGTTTGTTAGATGTGTTCAGGAAGGCTTTCTGACACAATATGTAGATAAGCCAACAATAAGCTGTACCCGATCCGGTATTGGGAAATGAACCTGGTCATGTGTCAAATCTCTCGGTGGGAGAACATTTTGGAGGTAATGAACACAACTCTGTCTTCTTCACCATAGTGCTGGAGAGGGATAGGAACAGACAGTTTGGGAAAACACGTAATTGGGGTCGGGGGAAATATGATGCTGTTAGGCAGTGTGATGAACCCCTAGGTCTATCTTGCCATGGACTGTCATTTTAAGAGAGAGTGTCTGAGTGACGTCAGCCACCAGCTTTCTCAGCTCCTGTTTGATTCTCACTAAGAGAGAGAGAGGGGCGGAACTATTCAACTCTGCAGCTTGTTTTGATTTAAGCAAGGACACTCACTCACACACAGTCAGTCGCAGTTGGAGTCGGACAAGGGAAGGAAGCCACTGACTAAGGGGTCACTGGTTGGAACTGCCGAGTGCCCACAAGGGTGGGTTGTGCATTGACCCAGCACGTTGATAAGTGGCTATCACATTGTGTGATTGGGGGCAACCTTCTGGAATCTACCTATGTGTTAACCCTTGCCTGGGTGGTAGTTCCCTTTGAAGACGGTACCCCTGTGACAAGCTACTATTGGTGATAATTCGTAAGTGGATTTGGAATGACGACGGATAAAACCTACACCGATTGCTACCCTGTTTTATCACCGTGGAACCTGTGGAATACGACATAAATGCCCTCTCTCGACATTCACCTTGGATTACAAATCTCTCTCTCACATCATTTAATCTGTGGATGAACTGAAATTTCATACCTCACCATCTCACGATTTTAAACCTGGTGCCCCCACACCCCCCGCCCCCTGAGCTCAGTAGTTTGGGAGTTATATTTACACATATGGATACTCATAATACTGTTAACTTTTGATTATTCTTGTTTACTTTGCTATATTAAATAGATACTTATAAAGATAGTGGTTTCAACATCAAAACCAGACTACAGGCGTGGTCTATTGCTGCTTGTTCATTTAAACCGTTACGGGTGCTTAACAGGCAGGAAATTAGGAGCATAAATTGGGAGCAGATGTTGTCAGGGAAATGCACGGCCAAAATGTGGCAAATGGTCAGGGATCATTTGCATGGAGTTCTGCACAGGTATGTTCCATTGAGGCAGGGAAAGGTTGGTAGGGTTAAAGAACCATGGTGTACAAAGGATGTAGAAAATCTAGTTAAGTAGAAAAGTTTACAAAAGGTTCTAGAAACTAGGTACTGTTAGAGCTCTAGAAAATTACAAGGTTGCTCAGAAGGAGTTTAAAAATGGAATTAAGAGAGCCAGAATGAGAAGCCCTTGGTGATGAGGATTAAGAGAAGCATTGTACAAGTACGTGAAGAGCAAGAGGATGATCCGTGTGAGAATTGGACTCATTAGGTGCGATGGTGGAAACGTGTGCACGAGAGATTGACAAACCCCCGAAACCCTGACTTGACCCCAGCCTGTAACGCTCTATATTTCAATAAGAGTCTGAGGTGAACTGGTTTGTCACCAAAGACACTGGCAAATTTCTACAGAGATACCTGGAGAGTGTTCTAACTGGCTGCATCACCGTCTGGTCTGGTGGGGCCACTGCTCAGGATCAGAAAGACCAGCAGAAAGTTATAAACTCAGTCAGCTCCATCGTGAGCACTGGTGTCCCCAGCACCCAGGACACCTTCAAAATGCAACGCCTCAAAAAGGCGGCATCCATCATTACGGACCCAGCACCCAGGACATGCCCTCTTCTCATTGCCACCATCAGGGAGGAGGAACAGGAGCCTGAAGACACACACTCACCGATTCAGGATCAGTTTCTTCCCCTCCGCCAGTTAGAACACTCACCAGGTATATCTGTAGAAATTTGCCAGAGTACAGGAGCCTGAAGACACACACTCACCGACTCAGGAACAGCTTCTTCCCCTCCGCCATCAGATTTCTGAATGGTCAATGAATCCATGAGCTCTTCCTCAGAATTTTTTCACTCTTTTTGCCCAACTTGTTTATTTCCTTTCCTTAGTTTATATGCACTGACTGTAATTTATAGAATTTATTATTATACATTGCCTTGTACTGTAGCTGCAAAACAACAAATCTCGTTGTCTATTCAATTGTTTCTATATTAAATCTGATTCTGATTCTGACGTATACCCCCCACTCCGGTCTCTACAGCAACAGACCGCAGTGTGTAGCCCACTCCTGAGTATCCATTATTGCACATATAAACCCCCCAGCCTGGACCCTCCTATGGATCACAGCCTGTTCTCAGTCCTGACTATCCATTACTGATCATTTAGTTGTCAGGCCCTGCTCGTGTATCTGGAAGATCGCTGAAAGCCTGTGTCGATCAACTGTTGGGAAAGATGAAGGATATCTTCAATCCCTCACTGCTGCAGTCAGAGGCCCCACCTGCTTCAAAAGGGTAACATCAGACCGGTCGGTGTCCAGGCAGAGCAGGGTGAGCTGCCTTAACGACCATCACCCAGTGGCACTCACATCTACTGCCATGAAATGCCTTGACAGGTTGGTCTTGGCTGGAATCCACTCCTGCCTCAGGAAGAGCCTGGGCCCATGGCAATTTGCCCGTCACCACAACAGGTCTACAGTGGATGCAATCTCACTGGCTTCTCACGTGGCCTTGGCTCACCCGGACAACAGCAAAACCTTTGCGCTGCTTATCGAATTGAACTTTTATATATATTTATTGTAAATAATAGTTTTTATTTTATGCTTTGCACTGTACAGCTGAGGCAAAACAACAAATGTCACGACAGATGCCGGTGATATTAAAGCTGATTCTGATTCCCCTCCCCCATGTCAGGGCCCAGTCTGTAACCCACTCCCCTGGTTTGATGGTCGTCAGGCCCACTGACATCTGAAGATCCACTCGTGACAGTAGTGAAACTCCAGGTCTGTTTCCCAGATTTTTCACCCACTTTCCCCACCTTCCCCACCTTGACCCGGTTGCACCTGCCAGATGCATCTCCCCCAGTGGGTCCCATTCTCATCTCAGAGTATCAGGCTGGAGAGTGAGCCCTTGGTGGCCCTCCCTCAAACAACTGATTACAATCACCTCCATCTGAATCTCCTTTCCTTCCCTCTTCTCCATCTTTCACCACCTACCACATCTCCCATCTCCCTTCCCCCTCACTACCCAGCACAACCTGCCCTTAACCTTGTACCCCACCTCAATCCTCAATCACCTCAGAATCCTGTCCCACCCCTTCTATCACCTCTGACTACTCTCTCACCCCTCCTCAGTCCATCAATCACCTCAGACTCCAGTCTCACCTCCATTTTCTCTCTGGCCATTCGACACTCCTCTATCAGTCCCGATGCAAACCAAAACCTCAACGTCCTTTCACACCCACAGATGTAGCTCCACCGGCTGAATTCCTTCAGCAGATTGTTGTTCAAATATCGATCTCTCGCTCTCTCTCTCTCTCACACACACACACACACACACACACACACTCAATTTCTCACTCACTCTCTCTCTCCCTCCTCTCTCATTCAGTATCTCTCTATCTCATTCACTCACATTTTCTCTCTTTCACTCTCTTTCTCTGCAGACAATTCGATGAATGGTTGGCCAATGTCCGGTGCTGATGTGGTCTCTGCGGTGGAAGGAGCCTCCGCTGTGTTACCGTGTACTTTCACCCTCCCACCGAAAGACAGCGTCTCGTCCGGCACCGTGATCTGGTACAGGGGGAAACTCACTCACACACACTCTCTCTCTCTCTCATTCACTCACTCACATTCTCTCACTCTCTCTCTCACACACTCTCTCTCATTCACTCACTCACATTCTCTCTCTCTCTCTCTCTCTCTCTCTCTCTGCAGACTATTCGTTCCATGGTTGGACAATGTCCGGCGCTGATGAGGTCTCTGCGGTGGAAGGAGCCTCCGCCGTGTTACCGTGTACTTTCACCCTCCCACCTGATGTCGCCCTGAGCGGCTCCGTGATCTGGTACAGGGAGAAACCAGGTGCTACAACACTGGTGTTTAACTGCACATATCCCGGTTCCGGCCCCTCCGGGTGCGATACAACGACACAGGAGGCTGGAGGAGGGCGGTTCGGATTCGTGGGGAACCTCAGTCGGAGAGATGCCTCGATAATGATGGAGCGACTGAACCGGAGTGACGGTGGTCAGTATTGGTGCCGGGTGGAGCTCAATGTTGGCAACTTTCAAACGGTGGTTCTAACAAATCTGTCTGTGAGAGGTGAGGACCGATGTTTAAGCATTGAGTTGTAAAACTACACTAATCATTTCACATTTTATCTCCCTGAAAACTCATTTTATTCATAATTTGCAAGTACATTTTGCAGGATAATAAGAAATCTACAGCACATTACAGGCCATTAGGCCCACAATGCTGTACTGACCATGTAACCTACTCTAGAGAGATTACCTCAGGGCTCTTGAACTCAATCCCACGGCTGATGAATGCCAGTACACCAGACACCTTCTTAACACCACTGTCAACCTGTGCAGCAGCTTTGAGTGTCCTATGGACAGAGTCCCCAAGATCCAGCTCATCCTCCACACTGCCACCAGTCTTACCATTCATTTATTCTGTATTCAGATTTGACCTACCAGAATGAATCACTTCACACTTATCTGGGTTGAACTCCACCTGTTCTACACACCCTCCACTCTCTGTGTAATGAACCTGCCTCTCACCTCTGACATCCCCCCAATACTTTCCAGGAAAAGTCTCTGGCTGTCTGCTCGATTATGCCTCTTATCATCTTGTTCACCTCTATCAAGTCACCTCTCATCTTTCTTCACTCCCAAGAGAAAGTCTCCAGCTCGCTCAACCTTTCCTCATTAAACATCCTCTCTGGTCCAGGCAGCATCCTGGTAGATCTCCTCTACATCCTCTCGAAAGCTTCCTCATCCTTCCTGTAATGAGGTGAGTGGAACTGAACTTACTTGCTGCTGCAGGTTTGATTTTCATTGCACGTCTGCCTACGTGTCTGCACAGGTGCAGTGAAAATCCAGTTGCCGTAGCAACACGGGCGCAGAGCGTTGCATCAGAAAAGCAGCAATCAAGGTCAAGTTTATTGCCATCTGACTGTACACAGATACAGAACGTCAAGGTGTCTTGTACATCAGTCAATGAAAGTAAGCATGCAGGTACAGCAGGCAGTGAAGAAAGCTAATGACATGCTGGCTTTTATAATAAGAGGAATTGAGTGTAGGAGTAGCTATGATCTTTGAATCCTCTTTGGCTGCAGGGGAGGTGCCGGAGGATTGGAGAATGGCAAATGTAGTTCCCTTATTTAAAAATGTTAATAGAGAGAATCCTGTGAACTAGACTGGTGAGTCTTACGTCGGTGCTCTGAAAACTATTGGAAAGGATTCTTAAGGATAGGATCTGTGAGCATTTGGAGAAGTCCAGTCTACTCAAGGATAGTCAACATGGCTTTGTGAAGGGAAGGTTGTGCCTCACCAGCCTGACTGAGTTTTTTGAAGAGGTAACACAAGAAATTGATGAGGGTAGGGCAGTAGATGTGGTCTACATGGATTTTAACAAGGCATTTGACAAGGTCCCCCATGAGAGACTCATCCAGAAAGTCATGAGGCATGGAATCAATGGAACCTTGGCTGTTTGGATGAAAAATTGGTTTACAGGAAGAAAGCAGAGGGTCGTAGTGGAAGGAGAGTATTCTGCCTGGAGGACGGTGACTAGTGGAGTGCCACAAGGATCTGTCCTGGGACCCCTACTCTTTAAGTATAACTGAGAATGCATGTAGTTTGCAGCACAGGTAAACAGTAAACGGCTCAGTGCACTATCTTTGTAGAAAGCAGGGTTCACTGTAGAATTTCTTCTCAAACACACCAGCTCAGGTTGTAGAACACTTTCAGTATAGTAAGTATTACACTGGAGAGGGTTCACAGTAGAATTCCCTGTCAAACACACCAGCTCAGGCTGTTGAACACTTTCAGTACAGTAAGTATTACACTGGAGTGGGTTCAGTGTAGAATTCCCTGTCAAACACACCAGCTCAGGCTGTTGAACACTTTCAGTACAGTAAGTATTACACTGGAGAGGGTTCACTGTAGAATTCCCTGTCAAACACACCAGCTCAGGCTGTTGAACACTTTCAGTAAGGTCAGTATCACACTGGAGTGGGTTCAGTGTAGAAGAGATTCAAGTACAGATGAAGATTGTGTTCATTGTCGTCTGAGTGTACATCTCCACAACAAAATGTAACAGCATTCCTCTGGATCACGGTGCACCCAGAAAACATCTACAGTATCACATCACACACAGCTCATAATGCAAAATATTCCCATAGCTAAGTTAAATAGTTAGTGACTAATGCCATTACACTGGACTGACTGGTGTTGTTATACTGTATTGATCAGTATTGTTACTCTGTATTGATTAGGCTGTTACAGTATAGTGACTAGTGTTGTTATACAATACTGACTGGTGTTGTTTCATTGTGGTGATTGTGTTGTCACACTGTACTGATTAGTGTTGTTATACTGCAGTGACTAGCATTTTTACACTGTACTGAGCAGTGTTATAATTCTGTAGTGACTAGTGCTATGACACTGTTATGCCTAGTGATATGCTGTTGTGACTAGAGATTTTACTCTGTAGTGTGTAGTGTTATTACACTTCAGTGAATAGACTGGTCACACTACAGTGACTGGTGTTGTTACAATGTAGTGACTGATGTTCTTACACGGTACTGGTTAATGTTGTTATACTTCAGTCGTTAGCATTATTGCACAGTAGTGGCTAGTGTTGTTACACTGTACTGATTAGTGTATTCACACCATAGTGATTAGTATTGTTTCACTGTACTGACTAGAGTTGTTACACTGTACTGATTAGTATTGTTTCACTGTACTGACTAGAGTTGTTACACTGTACTGATTAGTGTATTCACACTGTAGTGTTTAGTATTGTTACACTGAAGTGACATTGTACAGTGACTGTATCTACTGGTGTTGTTACACTGTAATGGCTAGTTTTGTTACACTGTACTGATTGGTGTTATACTGTACTGATCAGTGTGGTTACACTGTACTGATTGGTGTTGTTGCAGTGTATTGATTTGTGCTGTTTCACTGTAATGGCCAGTGTTTCACTGTACTGATCGGTGTTGTTAGACTGTACTGACTGGTCTTGTTGCACTCCACTGATTAGTGACAGTGTCAATTGGTTCACCAACTGAATGTCTGAAGGGAATTAACTGTTCCTGAACGTGGTGGTGTGAGATTTAGGCTTCTCTGCCTCCAGTCCGATGGGGCTGTTTTATATTCGAAAGAGTTTCCCTAGTTTGAATGGTTTGCAATGAGTGAGACACATGTGGGGGTCTTTTCATTTTGGTGGTCACTGAGGGGAGTATTTATTGTTTTGTTGGCTGGAAATTTTGTCAGTGGTTAAACATGTTTGCTGAGGGTTAACTGATATATTCAGGCACCTGTCCTTCCCTCAGCTCCCGGCGAGAGTGTTCCAGTGCTGAACTGGACTGAAGGAGCTTCGGCCACGTTACCCTGTGTGTTCACACGGCCTCGGCAGAGCCTCACCGCATACACGGTGACGTGGCTGAGGAAGGATCCCAACCGACACATCGTCACCTTCAGGCGTATTCGAAATGGATCGTGGGCAGCAGAAAACGGAGTGACTCGGTACGAGCTCGTCGGGGACCCAGAGATGGGAAACGCCTCGACCAGGATAAAGGAGCTGACTGCAAAGGACAGTCACAGCTACCTGTGTCTGGCTGAGTTCAGAAAAAGCCAGCATTATTATTATTATTATTATTGGCCCACCAGAGACCACGTCACACCCCCATATATCCATGTGTTTCAGAGTGAGATCCAGCTGCAGGTCACCCCAGGTAAGAAACCATTGAGACACTCTGCAGGGCATGGGGAGGGTTTTGGGGGGGGGGGGGGGTGGGGTGGGGGGAAGCCGGCTACCATTATCCTTCCTCTAATCAATCCCCACCCCCGGGTTTATCTGTCTGTCCCCGAGTGAGATCTGTCTGTAGATCAGACCCGGAAAAGAACCCGTCGCCACATTCAAGTTCAAGTTTAATTGTCAATCAGCCACACGTGCAGACAGCAAAACAAAACAGCGTTCCTTCAGGGACAAGGTGTAAAGCAGAGTAGCAACAGCACACAGTACACAGAACACATCGTTACGATCGCAGAAAAGCATACAGTCACAGTCATACAGTCTGGCTTGGAGCTGGATGGTAGATTGGATATTGTCCTGGTCCAGCTTGTCTCTCACTAAGTGAACACTGGGGGGCAGCACTGAGCAAAAGAGGAAGGCAGCACCGATGGGAGGGGCCTGTCCCCAACCCACGACGGACTCCAGCACGTCCACAGAGGCCACTGCTCTCTCCCACACCATCTCGGCATCTTCTGCAGTGTTCAGGGATGGGTCAGAACCTCCAGCACCCATTGTATTCTGTGTCCAGACTCCGGGGATGAATGTTATATCGGCCACCCAGCCTCAACTGGTGATGAGTTCCATTTCCCCACCACATCTCCATCTCAGACGGACCCTCACACAGGATGGCCCCCAGGCCTTCAACGGGCCCCCTGGTGGGGCCTTGCCTGAGCCTGGGAGAAATGAGTGGAGTTCTAACAGAGGATCAGGAATCTTCCCAGAGAAGATGCACACTCAATGTTTCAGGAAGAGCTTCTTCCTTTCTGCTGATTTGTGAATGGACAATCAGAAAAGTGAGGGCCATCTCACTTTTTCCCTATTTTTCCCTCTTTTTGTGCTACTTATTTAATTTAAAATTATACATGTAGGTATATATTTCTTATTGAAATTTACAGTTTTTATTTTATATGTATTGCAATGTATAACAGGGTGTCAGGGTGAAGATACGTCTTTACCAAAGGAGGTGTAAGACACTCCTTCCCTCCACTAGTCTTCACTTTACCCTTGGGCGAGGTGTAGCCCCTGCTTAGCCCCCGATCAGGGTCACGTGAACCCATGGGATCAGGTGGTGGATGGTCATGCAAGCAGCTGGTGCAGATCACAAATTCTGGTTATGCGACCACTGACACCAGGCAGACAATCTCTGAAGAGTATTGATAATGGCTGGGCTCACCCGTCCTGTACAGACACTGCTCAGAAGAAGGTGATGGAAACCACCTCTGTAGAAAAATTGCCAAGAACAATCATGGTCATAAACAAGAAAAAATCTGCCGTTGCTGGAAATCCAGAGCAACACACACAAAATACTGGAGGAACTCAGCAGTTCCGGCAGCGTCTATGGGGAAAGGATCAAAGCTTCATTTTATTGTCAAAGTTTGCATATAGAATACAACTCTGATATTCATCTTCTCCAGATAACCATGATATCCAGAAAAAACGTGGGATTCTTTACAAGAAAAGACATCAACCCCCCCCCCCCCCAGACGAAAGAGAAAAGAAAAATCTCAGAAAACTCAAACCCTCCCCACCTCCCTCCCTCGCACAAAAGCCAACAGATCACCCTCCAGGAAGATGATCATCAGAAGCTCAAAAGCCCTAAGCCCCCAACCACCTCCCTCTCAAAAAATACAGGGCCTACAACACCAAACCCAACACCCTCTCCCCACACAGAACAACCACACAGAACAGCCAACAGGAACATCAGACACCGATCCGTAACCCCTCCCTCACACAAAGAACATCATGATTAACTGTCAAATTCCCATTCTGCTGATGAATCTTATTGATTTGATGTTTAACCAAAGCATTCTTCAATTGACTCGCTAACAGTTTACCAGATTTATCACTATGTATATAAAATTCAGATCTGGTTTTCATTAATTGATTTTCAATCGAGGATGTAAGTAATAAACTATGTTCCATTTGAAGTTCAACCCTTTGTTTGTAAAGCTCCTTACTAGGAGTAATCGAATATTTCTTATCAATCTCTTTAATTTTATCGACCAATAAAAGAGTTTCCTTCTTAGTACGTTTTCTCAAACCAACGGAGTAAGAGATAATCTGTCCGCGTATATACGCTTTAAAAGTGTCCCAAAGTGTTCCGCAGGAGGTATCATCTGTGGAATTAGTTGAAAAGAAATCAATCTGCTCCTTCGTAAATTTTATAAAGTCCGAGTCCTGCAATAAGGTAGAGTCAAATCGCCATTGTCTGGCTTTAGAAACTGTATCCGTAAATTTCATAGAAAGTATTAATGGAGCATGGTCAGAGATAGCTATAATATCATAATTACAACTGATTACCGATGGAATAAAACAAGAGTCTACAAAAAAATAATCAATTCTCGAATAAGAGTGATAGACATGTGAGAAAAAAGAAAACTCTTTGTCGTTAGGATGCCGAAATCTCCAAACATCAAAAACTCCATTATCAGTCAAAAAAGAGTTAATACAAATGGCCGACTTATTAGGTAAAGTCTGAATAGATAATGATTTATCCATCAAAGGATTTAAACAACAATTAAAGTCACCACCCATTATTAACTTAGTTAGATTTAGTTAAATTAATCTATTAATTTAGATTGGGTAAAGAAATAAATAAGGACTTAAAAAAGTCAGGGCAATCCACATTTGGAGCATAAACATTAACCAAAGCAACCTTTTTATTACAAAGTAAACCCATAATTAACAAAAATCTACCATTCGGATCTGAAAAGATATCATATTGAACAAATGGAATAGTGGAGTCAATAAAAATTGAAACTCCTTTTACTTTAGCGTCCAAATTTGCATGATACTGTTGACCCCGCCAAAACCTAAAAAAACGAGATTTGTCCTCCTTCCTCACATGAGTTTCTTGTACAAAAATGATATGAGCATTAAGTCTTTGGAATACTTTGAAAATCTTCTTTTGTTTAATTGGATGATTTAAACCATTAATATTCCAAGACTCAAAATTAATGGTCTGAGCCATAATTCTAAAATCAACCCTTTGGTATAGAAAGGGTTAACCAACTTGTAAACTCATGCACCCGGAAGAGGAACAAAAATAAAGAGAAGATCCGGAAGTGACGACAACGCAGACATATTTGAAGTTCAAAAACAGCCCAAATGAAAAAGCTAACACAAACTGATGAAAAAAAATAAATTTAGAAAACAGACCATCCCCCCGCCCCCCAAGAAAAAGAGAAAAAGCCAAAATATGGCTTGAAAAAGGAAAAAATGAGACTAATTCTAACCCTATGTCTGCGGAAGACCACTCTGTATATAAAGGATATATTAAAAAAAACACCCCAACTTTAAAAATTAAAATTGCTACACTAAAAACCATATTTCTAAATATAGTTAGTTGTAAAAAATAAGAATATAGTCACTAAAAACTTATAAATCAGGCTCTAGCCCAGACAAAACAAAAAATATTTAAGCTATGATAAGCGATGCATTGTAGGAAGAAGATGGAAGAAAAAAAAATAACGCCATCTTAAACAGAACCAAAAATCTTTTTCAAAAAACCACCATCTTAAACAAAAAGAATTCACCTTCAAACGGTTAAAATATACCTTCGAAGGAACAAAGTTAATAGACAAGAATATAGTATAATGGTTAAAGTGTATAAGACAAAGCAATTGATATGACGAAAACACACTTTAACTTAAGTATAAAGTACAGGATAAACCTACACCAATAACCAGAGGTCAATTCTGATTTAAGAAATCGAGAACCATCTTACACGATCAGAATCGTTCATTTATTAGAGAATGGTGTCTGTAGCAGTAGGGAAGTTCTTCTCCAGATAACTTCTCGCTTCTGAAGTTGAAAGAAAATCCTGACGAGGGACATTCGGCGGAGAGATTCGAAGCTTCGCAGGGTATAGAAGCGCAGGTTTCAGATTTTTCTCATAACATTCAGCCATCAACGGATTGAAAAGAAGCCTTTTTTTAAAAAAGATCCGGACTAAAGTCTTCAACCAAACGGAAGGAGTATTCTTGAAATTTAACCATTCCTGCCCGATAGATGGATAGATGGATAGATACTTTATTCATCCCCAAGGGGAAATTCAACATTTTTCCAGTGTCCCATACACTTATTGTAGCAAAACTAATTACATACAGTATTTAACTCAGTATAAATATGATATGCATCTAAAATCACCCTCCCAAAAAGCATTAATAAATAGCTTTTAAAAAGTTCTTAAATAGTTTACTAAAGTGCATTGAGTGGTAACTTAAGCTCAGTCCTAACCCCGGCACTTTAACATGTCTTGCCCCTGGTGGTTGAATTGTAGAGCCGAATGGCGTTGGGGAGTAATGATCTCTTCATCCTGTCTGAGGAGCATTGCATTGACAGCAGCCTGCCGCTGAAGCTCCTTCTCTGTCTCTGGATGGTGCTGTGCAGAGGATGTTCAGGGTTTTCCATGATTGACCGTAGCCTACTCAGCGCCCTCCGCTCTGCCACCGATGTCATACTCTCCAGTTCTGTGCCCACGACAGAGCCCGCCTTCCTTACCAGCTTATTAAGACGTGAGGCGTCCCTCTTCTTAATGCTGCCTCCCCAGCACGCCATCACAAAGAAGAGCGCGCTCTCCACAACTGACCGATAGAACATCTTCAGCATCTCACTACAAACATTGAATGACGCCAGCCTTCTGAGGAAGTACAGTCGACTCTGTGCTTTCCTGCACAGGGCATGTTGTGTACATAATGAAACCGGACAATTACAACCGAAGGTTTATCTGTAGCACTCGGTGATCGACGCCGAATTCTATGAGCTCGATCCAATAAAGGAGGGTTGTTTGGGAAAATCGACAGGAACGCTTCTTTTAATAGTTGAGCAAAATATTTCGAAGGGTCATCTTTTTCTATGCCGTCTGGAAGATCAAGTATACGTAGGTTCTGTCTTCTGGACCGATTCTCAAAATCGTCACTCTTGGCTTTAAGTGCTTCCATCAGTTTAATGGTCGAAATTAAATCCTGTTGCAGTTTTTCAATAGTCAAATCTCGTTTCTGAGCATCTTCTTGCAGAGAAGCGATAAGAGCTTGCTGCTGGTTAATTACTGAATCTGTCTTAACCATGTAATTTTGAAAAGCCTTTATATTTTGTTTAAAAAATTGTTGTAGTTCATCAAATTTTTTGTCCAAAACCTCCATAAACAATTCATAAGTTAATTGACTGTGTTGTGGCGGTGCCTGCTTCTTTCCGTCATCGTTCGGATTGTGTCCAGGTTCACGTCCTTTAGAACTGAGAGACATTTCTGTTTGCATATCTTCAAAAATTCACGACAAACTCTTAACAGTAAGTTCAAAAAAAATAACAAAGAAACTTTCGGTAGAGATAAAAATAAGCTGAATAAGGGTGATCCAAGGTTAAAAAAAAGTAAAAGTTATGGAGCGAAACCAAAACAGTACTCACTCCATGAGCGTCTCCCGCTGACTCCACAAAGAACAATACATCGTCCCTCTGGAATCCCAACCCACCAATCAGCAACAAAAACATCAGACACCAATCCCTAACCCCTCCCTCACACAAAGAACAATACATCGTCCCTCTGGAATCCCAACCCACCAATCAGCAACAGGAACGTCAATCCCTAACCCCTCCCTCACACAAAGAACAATACATCGTCCCTCTAGAATCCCAACCCACTAATCAGCAACAAGAAAGAAAACAAACTGAAGGAGAGCAAAATAAACTACAGCCCAACAGTCACATCAGTCTCAGAATTTCAAACATTCCTCCCACCAGAATTGAGTAAACAGTCGATGTTTTGTGCTGAGACTCTGCATCAGAACTCATGAAAGGGCCTGTTCTGCACAGTGTGAGTCCTGATGAAGGGGTCAGCCTGAAACGTCAGCTGTTTACTCTTCTCCAGAGATGCTGCCTGGCCTGCTGAGTTCCTCCAGCATTTTGTGTGTGTTCATCATGGTTACGGGACTGTGATTGCCCACATCACACAACACAGCACATGCCGATGATGATGATTGCAATGTACTGCTGCACAAAACACAAGGCGGTGAAATTATCCTAATCCTGATTGTGATTCAGCAGAATGTCAGGGGGAGGAGGCAGACAGGACACGATCACAGGGCTCATCCTGTCACATTGATCCATAAGAAGATAAGAAATAGGAGCAGGATTCGGCCACCCGGCCCATCGAGCCTGTCCCACCATTCGATAGGATCATGGCTGATCTGTCCGTAAACAGTTCCATCTACCTACCTTTTCCCCATAACCCTTTAATTTCCTTACTATGTAAAAACCTATCTAAGTGTTTCTTAAATATATTTAGTGAAGAGGCCTCAATTACTTCCCTGGGCAGAGAATTCCACAGATTTACCACTCTCTGGGAAAAACAGTTTCTCCTCATCCCCATCCTAAATCTTCTCTCTGAATGTTGAGGCAATGCCCCCTAGTTCTAGTCTCACCTACCAATGGAATCAACTTTCCTACTTCTATCGTTTCTATCCCTTTCAAAATGTTGTATGTTTCTATAAGATCCCCTCTCATTCTTCTGAACTCCAGAGAGTACAGTCCCAGGCGACTGAATCTCTCCTCACAGGTTAACCCCTTCATCAAGACAGAAGCCAGACCACCACCATGGATTTTGTCTACACTTCTCACCGTCTCTGTGAAACAGAATGCAAAATCAGAGACCCTCCCATCCACCCTGGACATTCTCTCTTCGGCCCTCTCCCACTGGGCAGAAGGTACAACAGCCTGGATGCACGGATCACCAGGCTGAAGGACAGCTTTTATCCTACAGTTATAACTACGGAGTTGTCCCCCAGTACGATAAGATGGACTCTCCACCTCATTATTTATTTGTTTATTCATTTAGAGATACAGCACGGAACAGGCCCTTCCGACCCAACGAGCCACACCACCCAGAAACCCACCTATTGAACCCATGACGATTCACAATGACCAATTAACCGACGAGCCGGTCCATCCTTAGACTGTGGGAGGAAACCAGAGCACCCGGAGGACACAGCCTCAGGATAGAACAATGTCCCTTTAGAACAGAGTTGGGGGTGAACTTGAGGAATTTGTTGTCACAGATGACTGAGAAGGTCAAATCTTGTTCTTTAAGCGGAGGTTGAGAACTTCTTGATTAGAAAGGACATCAAATTTTATGGGAGATGGCAGTAGAATGGAGTTGAGAAGAATAAACAGACAGACAGACATACTCTATTGATCCCGAGGTAATGTTTTGTTACAGCCGCACCAACCAAGAATAGTGAAGAAATATAGCAATATAAAAACATATATAATTAAATAATAAGTTAATCATGCCAAGTGGAAATAAGTCCAGTACCAGCCTATTGGCTCAGGGTGTCTGACACTCCGAGGGAGGAGTTGTAAAGTTTGATGGCCACCGGTAGGAATGACTTCCTATGACGCTCAGTGTTACATCTCGGTGGAATGAGTCTCTGGCTGAATGTACTCCTGTGCCTAACCAGTACATTATGGAGTGGATGGGAGTCACACACAAATTATCATCTTCAGTAAAAATCTGCTGAATGATAAATTCATCTACACACCTACAGACTTTAATCAGTCCACATTATTGGTCTCTCCCCCTTTGCCTGAGTCTGGATTGACGTCTCTCACTTTCTCTTCAGGGACAGGCGCTTCTGAAACCGTGCTGATGTTGTGTATCCCACTCGGACTGAAAACTCTCACCCTTTTAGTGATGGGCGCCGTTCTCTACTGTGACAAACTCAGGTACTGTATGTACTAATGCTGAAGGCTCTTGCCGGGACGTGACTGAAATCCGATTCACTCAGACAGTCGGTGGACGTTGGGAACTGGCTCAAATACTTGAGGCGACCCAGTCAGTACTTGTCGTTTGCTGTTTGTGGGAGCACCGTAGAAAATACTCATTGCATCATAAGAGAGACTCCTTCAGAAGAGTTTGTAGACTATTTAGCATTCTGAGATTCCTTTCGGATTAAACGTACCCGTTAAACAGCCACCAAATGATAGACAAATTTATGGATATGTAGGAGCAAATGAGAGAAAACCTGCAGATGCTGTAAATTAAAGCAATACACACAAAATGCTGGAGGAACTCAGCAGGCCAGGCAGCATCTATGGAAAAAGTACAATTGACGTTTCGGGCAGAGACCCTTTGGCAGAACTAGAGGAAAGGGTTAGGGCAACTGGCGCCCTTTGTTAGAAAGAATGTGAGCTCTTCCCATGTGCACGTCGGTTTCCCCGGGTGCTCTGGCTTCCTCCCATGGTCCAAAGATGTTCCAGTTATCAGATTAGTTGTTCATTGAGAACCGTCCTGTGATTAGGCTGAGATTACATCCCTGAGTTTCTGGGTGTCGCAACTTGGTGGGCCGTTGTATCTGTAAATAACAAAATGATAAAAAATAGATTGAGCTAAGAGAAGGCTGACAGGTTGGCATAACACCGAGGGCCGAAGGGCCTGTACTGTGCTGGAATGTTCTACATTCTAATTACAAATCTAATGTTGATGTGCACAAAAGGACACTCTGGAACCCAGAAGAAACAACAATACGGGAAAGTTTCGACTCTAGCCATCCCAAGTGCACTTGGGATCAGGTAGTGTAGTCAACCCAGGGTGAATTTGGTCTCTTGGTCTACACAAGACTAGTCCATGAGGCGAAATCCCTCAGAGATTTTGCACTCGACTGAATTTCTGTAGCCATCTCCCTCCACAATAATCCAGTTTAAACTGTTAGTGTATCAACTTCAAACATATTAACACTGAAAAGTATTCAAATGATTTCCATGTCTCTAATATCATTGATAATCAGTTTCCTCCTTAAATTACACCCTCGATCTGTTACTGTCCCCAACACGTTTCATTTACTTAGTTCCTATGATTTTTGTATCCACTTCCCTCTCTTCCAGGTTCATCCCAAGAAATCTGATATTCAAATACCTGTATCCTAGAAATTGAATCACAGACAGGATTAAATTCACTCTGCCATTCATAGAGGATTTTACTTTAGAATGGATATTCTGAGGGATTTCCAGAGCCAGAGGATGCTGAATCTGTGGAATTTACAGCCATAAATGCCTGTGGGAATACTTAAAACAGAGATTGATGGGTTCCTGAATAGTAAGGGTGTCAAAGATGATGGGATGAGGACAGGAGAATGGGGTTGTTAGGGATAATAAATCAACCACGATGGGATAGCAGAGCAGAATAGAAGGGCTGGATTCGAAAAGTCTGACGCTATTTCATATGCTCTTACGGTCTGAATCTAAGTACCACACTATTTTATCAATATTATCCTATAGCCGAAGACCATCTTCCTGTCAACAACATGACCTATGTTGTTATGTCACCGTAAAGTTTCCAACTGAATAAATGTTTGGGCTCATCTCCAGTTTTGTTATCAAACACTGATACCGACGACAAAATTTATTCTGTGAGAATACCCATTCACGTCTCGAGCCAAATCCTTTCCAAGGTTATAAGTGAATTGGGGGAGGGAGTTGGATGTGGTGTCATTGTATGATCTAGATTCGTGTTAACCGTTTCGTTCTGTCCACAGAAAGCGACGAGACTGATCCACCGCAGGAGACTGAGAAGACCGGTTTTCCAACCACAAGGTGCAGACGCAACGAGATCCAACGAGAACACCATGTTCCACGTGAAGCAATGTTATTTGTCTTTAATTGGCCTCTTCCTAGATTCACTCTACAACCTGTTTCAGAATTCTGGACTGAACATGCCAAATATGTAGAACCGGAGAACGATCGTAGATAGAGGCCGAATTAAGGCGGTGGTAAATGCTGCACAGACAGCAATCACTATTGGGCTTAAGACAGTGAGAGGGGCGTGTGGCCAATTGGTTAAGGCTTTGGGCTAGCGATCTGAAGGTCATCAGTTCGAGCCCCAGCCATGGCAGCATGCAACGCACTTAGCCCCACACTGCTCCTGCATGTTTATAGCCCAGTGGCAGTGGTTGGTGTAGTATGGACAGGAGAAGACAGTGAGTAGGTGTGAGGTAGACCTGCACTGGTCATCTTTTCTGAGTCTCAGTCTGGAAATTATCCTTGAGGGAATCTTAAACAAGGTCTCCCAAGTCATTTTGCTCCGCTGTATTTTTTTGTATTTTCTCTATTTTCACCCCATTTAAAAAAATAGTTAGCCTTTCATTTATTCTGCCAATGTGTATGACCATACACTTACCGACAATGCATTCCATCTCCACTTCTTTCCCCATTCTCCTAATCTGTCTGGGTCCTTCTGTAGTCGTTCCACTGCCTCAAACCCACCTTGCATTCCACATATCTTCGTATCATCTGCAAAGTCTGCATCAAAGCCAACAATACTATCATCCAAGTCATTAACATATAATGTACAACAAATCGGTCCCAACACAGGGCTCTGTGCAATATCACGAGTTACCGTCAGCCAACCAGAAAAGGCTCCCTTCATGCCTGAGGATCTCAGTGGGCTAGGCAGCATCTATGGAAAAGAGTAAGCAGTCGATGTTCCGGGACCCTTCATACCCTGATCTCTTTTATCCATGTTAGGATATTCGATGTAATACCATGGGCGAGTAGTTTGTTACACAGCTCCATGTGTGGCATCTTGTCAAAGGACTTCCAAAAATCCAAGTACGCAAGATGAATTAATTTTCCGTTGTCTATCCTGCTTATACTTTCTCCAAAAAAATTCAAATATACTTGTCAGGCAAGATTTTACCTTGAGGAAACTGCTGACTACATGCTATGCTATCATGTGGCCTATAAATTCCTTTCTTCTGCTCTTCTCCTTTTTGAAGAGTGGAGTGATATTTGCAATTTTCCAGTCTTCCGGAATCATTCCAGAACCTGGTGTTTCTTGTGGGATCATTACTAATGACTCAAAGATCTCTTCGGCCACCCCTTTCAAAACTCTGGTGTGTACACCATGTGGTTCAGATGACTTTTCTACCTTCAGACCTTTCGGTTCCCAAGAACCTTCTCATTAACAATGGTAACTTCACATTCTTCATGACCCCTGAAACCTGGTCCACTCTCCTGTCCTATCATATTCCTTCTTCTTCGGCTCTTGACCTTCCCCAGCCATCTGGCTTCACCTCTCAACTTCCTGCTGGCCCTCCCCTACCCCCACCTTTACACTCTAGCACCTTCCCCCCTTCCTTCTCAGTCCTGAAGAATGCTCATGACATTTTGCCATACTAGTTGGCTTCCTTTCTGATTGGATTTGTACTTGTGGTTTCATTGGAATTGTTCTTCTGGAGTATAAATTTGCCTCAAACCACTATTGCTTCATCGCTGATAATAAATTTTGTCCTGTAAAATGCTTTCCAGTATTTCCCGTTCCACTAATGAACGATTCACAAACACAGCGGCTGAGCTTAGAATGTGGATCAGTGCTGAGATGTTGCGCCCATTAAAGATACTTCGATGGCTCGGGGCAGGAATGGCTACTTCGAATGCCAGGCTTTAGATGTTTCCGAAAGGACAGGGAAGGAGGAAAAAGAGATGAAGCCATGACACTGCTGATCGGAGATAGTGGCACAGCTGCAGAGAAGGAGGAAGTCATGGAGGGTGTCACAATGTGGGGGCAAAGGTGCTGGGGAAGGACCCAAATACAGGACAAACACTTTTTGTCGGGTTAACTAAATAGAGTTTATTACTACTTACAAGGAGAGCCGTGACGCAAGGATAGAACAGAGAGAAATCAAGGAGAGCAAAGTGGAACTGGGAATAGGTGTAATGAACAAGGACTCTGGCCCTGGACTAGGCTGGGACTCAGGGTCTGGGCTAGGACTTGGAGCTCGGACATCGCAGCCAGAACTCGGATCGCGGACCTTGGAGCCAGGACGCGATACTTAAACACAGGACATAGAACACTGAGCCGGGTCTGCTCCTTAGACACAAGACATGGAGCCGGAACTCTTGTTCAGGAGGATTTAAACTAATGTGGCAGGGGGATGGGAACAAGTGCAGAGAGACAGAGAGGAGTAAAGTGAGGGTAGAAGCAAAAAGTAGTAAGGTGAAAAGTAAACGTGGCAGACAGGCAAATCCAGGGCAAAAATCAAAAAGGGCCACTTTTCAACATAATTGTATAAGGGCTAAGAATGTGGTAAAAACAAGCCTGAAGGCTTTGTGTGTCAATGCGAGGAGCATTCGTAACAAAGTGGATGAATTGAATGTGCAGATAGTTATTCATGAATATGATATAGTTGGGATCACAGAGACATAGCTCCAGGGTGAACAAGGGATGCGGGATGGTTTTCTGAACCAACATGTTGAGGAACCAACTAGAGACTAGGCCATTCTAGACTGGGTATTGAGCAATGAGGAAGGGTTAGTTAGCAATCTTGTCGTGCGAGACTCCTTGGGTAAGAGAAAAAGCAGCACGTCTGAGCACTGGGAGAAACTCAGAGTCCAGCAGAGGAGGACAAAGGGCTTAATTAGGAAAAGGGAAAAAAGATTATGAGTGAAAGCTGGCAGGGAACATAAAAACTGACTGTAAAATCTTTTATTGATATGCGAAAAGAAAAAGATTGGTTAAGACAAATATAGGTCCCTTACAGTCAGAAACAGTCATGGGGAACAAGGACATGGCAGACCAATTGAATAACTACTTTGGTTCTGTCTTCAATAAGGAGGACATAAATAATCTTCCGGAAATAGTAGGGGGCCGAGGGTCGAGTGAGATGGAGGAACTGAGGGAAATACATGTTAGTAGGGAAGTGGTGTTAGGTAAATTGAAGGGATTAAAGGCAGATAAGTCTCTCGGGCCAGATGGTCTTTATCCCAGAGTACTTAAGGAAGTAGCCCAAGAAATAACAGATGCATTACTGATAATTTTTCAAAACCCTTTAGATTCTGGATTAGTTCCTGAGGATTGGAGGGTGGCTAATGTAACCCCACTTTTTAAAAAAGGAGGGAGAGAGAAACTGGGGAATTATAGACCGGTTAGCCTGACATCGGTGTGGGGGGAAAATGCTAGAGTTGGTTATGAAAGATGTGATAACAGCACATTTGGAAAGCGGTGAAATCATCAGACAAAGTCAGCACAGATTTGTGAAAGGTAAATCTTATAGAACCTTTTGAGGATGTAACTAGTAGAGTGGATGGGGAGAACCAGTGGATGTGGTATATTTGGATTTTCAAAAGGCTTTTGACAAGGTCCCACACAGGAGATTAGTGTGCAAACTTAAAGCACACAGTATTGGCGGTATGGCATTGATGTGGATAGAGTATTGGTTGGCAGACAGGAAGCAAACTGTGGGAATAAACAGGACCTTTTCAGAATGGCAGGCAGTGACTAGTGGGGTACCGCAAGGCTCAGTGCTGGGACCCCAGTTGTTTACAATATATATTAATGATTTAGACAAGGGAATTAAATGCAGCATCTCCAAGTTTGCGGATGACACGAAGCTGGGCGGCAGTGTTACTTGTGAGCAGGATGCTAAGAGGATGCAGGGTGACTTGGATAGGTTAGGTGAGTGGGCAAATTCATGGCAGATGCAATTTAATGTGGATAAATGTGCAGTTATCCACTTTGGTGGCAAGAACAGGAAAACAGATTATTATCTGAATGGTGGCCGATTAGGAAAAGGGGAGGTGCAACGAGACCTGGGTGTCATTGTACACCAGTCATTGAAGGTGGGCATGCAGGTACAGCAGGTGGTGAAAAAGGCAAATAGTATGTTGGCATTCATAGCAAGAGGATTCTAGTACAGGAGCAGTGGGGTTCTACTGTAGTTGTACAAGGCCTTGGTGAGACCACACCTGGAGTATTGTGAGCAGTTTTGGTCCCCTAATCTGAGGAAAGACATTCTTGCCAGAGAGGGAGTACAGAGGAGGTTCACCAGATTGGTTCCTGGGATGGCAGGACTTTTATATGAAGAAAGACTGGATCGACTAGGCTTATACTCACTGGAATTTAGAAGATTGAGAGGGGATCTTATTGAAACATATAATATTCTAAAGGGATTGGACAGGCTAGATGCAGGAAGATTGTTCCTGATGTTGGGGAAGTCCAGAACGAGGGGTCACAGCTTGAGGATAAAGGGGAAGCATTTTAGGACCAAGATGAGGAAAAACTTCTTCATACAGAGAGTGGTGAATCTGCAGAATTCTCTGCCACAGGAAACCGCTGAGGCCAGTTCATTGGCTATATTTAAGAGGGAGTTAGATACGCCCTTGTGGCTAAAGGGATCAGGGGGTATAGAGAGAAAGCAGGTACAGGGTTCTGAGTTGGATGATCAGCCATGATCATACTGAATGGCGGTGCAGGCTCGAAGGGCCGAATGGCCTACTCCTGCACCTATTTTCTCTGTTTCTTATTCACGGGACAGACTCAGACACAGGATAGAAAGCATTGAGCATGGAATCCTCCTTAGGCACTGGACAGAGTCGGGACTCTTCTTGACACAGGGCCAGGACCCCTTTGAAACACAGGGCATGGATACGGAGACCACACAACGATAGACGGTACTAAAACTGGGCACGTTTGCCCCAAGCAGCGGTGAGCTCTTGACTCACCCTGGCGGGTTAACCTTGCCGGACCTGCTCGGGATTGCTGGTACTTCCTTCAGGAGGAGACGTGGCTTGCTCCGGCTGGATGACTTTGACTCACACCAGCTTCGTTAACATTCACTCGCTGAACGGCTGAAGCCGGAAACTTATAAACTGCCGGTTCGGTCGCGAGTAAATTGCCTTTAATCACCAAGCCCAAGGGACACGGGAAAACCAGGAATTAAAGGAAAACAAGGATCCAACGGTCGGATCGTAACACAAACAAGGTAAATTTAAAGTGAACCCAATCCGGACCCTGACAGTATCCACCCCCCCCAATGGGAGCCTCCAGGCGACCAACAGGTTTGCCCGGATTATCAATGACCCGGGTGGTGAAGGGGGTTTTGGTCGGCGGGCAAAACAGAACAACACCTTGCCCTTATATAACTGACGTATTTACCCCGTGGCTAAAGTGATAACTGGGACTTTGAGTCACTGTCTTGAATTGCACTCTGTGCGGGATTCTGGCTGACGAGAGTTTGAAAAAACAGTGTTTGTGTCTGCTGGGTCCATGTTCGGCGAGAACGCTCTGTCACAATGTAGGGGCAAGGCTGCTGGGGAAGGACCCTGATGCACCATCAATAACTCTCGGAGACTGGAAGTGAACGATAGGCTTCTATTAGCAGCAAGAGGGAGCACGACATCTTGGAGACTGAGGGAGGAGCAGTGCCCCAATCGCCTTTATACAGGGGTCTGTGGGAGGAGCCACAGGAGCAGTCAGCAGAGGGGCGTGTCCAGACAGGTATACATAGTTTATCACATTCACTCCCAACCTTTGTTTTAAAAGAGAGTCCCCACGGGGCGAAGTTTCTTACAAGTATATTTACAGGTCAAGTCTATCAGGCGGTCGAGTCTGTCGCTGCGATCTACGGAGCACCGGTGGTGATTGCACCGGAGATGGTGGTTTTGCTGGCTCTGGCCTGACTTGAGGTGCCAGCCCGTTAGGCATCAGTAATCCCTCATGCGTGTGCGTTGCAACCGGTATGGGAGTGTCATGAGGAGTCTGTGTAGGGCTTGGGGTGCACGGTCTCTCGTGGGTACGGGGTTCATAGTCACCGTGGAGTGTTCGGGGTAGGGGTCTGGTGCTCCTGTGGGCGCCAGGTCGCGGACAGAGACCATGTCCTCCCGCCCATCAGGTAAGACCATGTAGGCATACTGGGGGTTCGCATGAAGTAGGTGAACCCTCTCGACCATCGGGGAGTACTTATTGCTCCTCACATGTTTCCAGAGCAGCACTGGCCCTGGGGACATCGGCCAAGCCGGTAGGGTGGTCCCAGTGGCAGACTTACTGGGAAAAGAAAAGAGTCGCTCATGAGGGGTGGCATTGGTGGACGTGCATAACAGGGAGCGGATGGAGTGGAGCGCCTCTGGGAGGACGTCCTGCCAGAGAGAGACCGGCAATCCCTTTGACCTAAGGGCTAAGAGTGTGGCCTTCCACACCGTGGCATTTTCCCTCTCCACCTGTCCATTCCCCCGGGGATTATAGCTTGTGGTCCTACCAGTAGCAATACCCCTAGCCAGCAGGTAATGGTGCAGCTCGTCACTTATAAACGAGGACCCTCTATCACTGTGGATATAACAGGGATATCCGAACAGAGTGAAGAACCGGTGCAGGGCTTTTATGACGGACGTGGCAGAGGTATCAGGGCAGGGGATGGCAAAGGGGAACCCCGAGTACTCGTCGATAATATTAAGAAAGTACACATTGCAGTCGGTGGAGGGAAGGGGGCCCTTAAAGTCAACACTCAGTCGCTCAAAGGGGCGGGTGGCCTTGATAAATTGTGCCTTTTCAGGATGGTAGAAGTTTGCACTCAGCGCAGACTTGGCCGTCCCTGGTCATCATCTTGATTTCCACAAGGGAGTAAGGGAGGTTCCCGGACTACACGAAATGCTAATGTTGGGTTACCTTCGGGTGGCAAAGATCTGCATGGAGGGCGTATAGCCGGTCGAGCTGCGCGCTGGCACATGTGCACTGACCTGATCCCTGTAACGAAGGCGTCTCTTACCAGCAGCTCCGTATGCTGTTCCACCATCAGTCCCCTGCAGTCGCAGGCCCGCAAGAGTGTCTGTAGGGCCTGGACAAACTCAGCGCTCGACTCACGGGCCTGCTACCGCCGCATCGCTGAGCAATGTCTTGCATAGACGGTGTTCACCGGCTGCCGGTATTGCCTTTTGAGGGCATCCACCGCACCCCGGTAGTCCGTTTTGTCTCTGATCATGGAGTAGACCCTCATCGTGGCAGGATCGGTCACGTGAATCTCCTCCAGGTACGATTGGAAGCTTGATAGCCAGAGTTCAAAAGTGTCGCCACCTTCCTGGGATGAGGGTCGAGATCCCAATCTGTCTGGTCATAAAATGCTCTCCATGTTTTAAAATTGCTGCTAATAAAATTGATGCACCATCAATAACTCTCGGAGACTGGAAGTGAACGATAGGCTTTTATTAGCAGTAAAAGGGAGCACGACATCTCGGAGTCTGAGGAAGGAGCAGTGCCCCAATCGCCTCTATACAGGGGTCTGTGGGAGAAGCCACAGGAGCAGTCAGCAGAGGGGCGTGTCCAGACAGGTATACATAGTTTACCACAGACCCAAATGCAGCGCACAAACAAAGAATGTTTGCGCGCTCGCGATGTAGATTACAAGTTTTATCGATGCACAATAGAAAGCATTGGATATATAATGCCTTGCTGTGGCAATTACTCTGCACGAAACCATAGGAATCCGTAGACACAGCTCAGCACATCTCAGGAACCAGCTTCCCCTCTGCGGACTTTGTCTCGGTAAAGGGCCAGCAGAACCAGACAGCCCGAATACCCCGGAGGTCCTCTCATCTGTCCTCTCCAGATGCCAGAGCCTGAAATCACCGACCACCAGGCTCAAGGTCAGCTTCGATGGGACATCTCAATGGACCTATTGTGAAATAAGCCTCTTGCCCTGACAACAGTTGAACAGTACAGCACATGAGCAGGCCAATCGGTCCATCTAGTCTATGCTGAACAATTGTGCTGCCTAGTCCCATGGAAATTCAGTGGTACCACAGCCCTTCACACCCCTCACATCCGCATAAGGGGGTGAAATTGACCCCGCATCCGCTACTTACGCTGGCAGTCCATCCACGTTCTCACCACATACTGAGTAAAAAACATTCCCACAAATTCACTCTGAACATTTCACCCTTCACCCGGTATCCTGACGTCTAGTTCTGATCGCGCTCGTCCTCCGGGGGAAAGGCCTCCTTGCATTTACCCTGTCCATAACACTTGGAATTTCACAGATCCTGCAAATCGAAAGCAGCATGCACAAAATGCAGGAGGAACACAGCAGGACAGGCATCGTCCGTGACAATGAACAAACCGTCGGCATTTCGGGACGGGAATGGAAGGCGGAAGGCTCCAGAATGAACATGTGGATTGAGGGGAAGAAGGATAGCTGGAAAGTAATAGGTGAAGCGAGGTGGGTGGGAAAGACAAAGGGCAGGAGAGGAAGATACCTGACAGGAGAGGAGAGTGAACCATAAGAGACAGGGAAGGAGAAAGGGCACCAGGGGTAGGTGATAGATAAGTTGAGAAGAAGTAAGAGTTCCGACTGGGGAATAGAACAGGGGTGGGGGGAATTTTTGTACCAGAAGGAGAAATCAATATTCATGCCTTTAGGTTGGAGACTTCCCAGATGGAATATAATGTGTTGCTCCTCATCTTGAGGGTGGCTTCATTGTGACAGAAAAAGAGGCCATAGACTGAGATGTCAGAACAGGTTGGAAATCAGATTTCAAATGTTGTGTCACTTAGAGGTTCTGCTTTTGGCGGATGGATGGACCTGTTCTATTCCTCTCATAGCTTTGTATCGCTCTATCAAATGTCCTCTTATTCTCCTGCACTTCAGAGAATAAGGTCCTAACGTACTTAACTTTTCCCTGTCGCTCGGGTCCCCAAGACCAACACATTTTTGGGCAATCTTTCAAACTTATTGATATCTTGGCTGCAGGATGGTGACCAGAAATGCACAAATACACTTACATCTGATACAACTTGAACATAACATGCGAATTCTTGTACTCAATACTTTGATTTATGAGGACCAACGTGCCAAAATCTCTTTGGTCTTCAGGGTATATCAATGTGACCTGTTACGCCTGTAGCCCCCTCCTTTGTGAGAATCACAAGATCACTGTTGGGTTGGGTAAAGGGACCCAGGAAAGGGGAAAAGAGACGTGCGGGCTGGCTCGTTACCCCGGCGATGTAAAGCTACGGGACATGGTCATTGTCTCTTGGTGACCAATTTGTGGATTGAGCTACTATACGATGTGAACGCCCTCAGGCATAGTGGGCTGGTTGAGGGAGGGAGTGCACACCCCCAACCTGATTGACATCGGAGACCCCGTGAGGAAGTATAAAAGAGGGTCTGGGAAACAACCCCTTCAGACGCACCAGAAGAAACGTTAAGCGACCACGTAACAGCAGGAAGTCATCTGAAGGAAGCCACGTGCGTTCGATTCCGTGGCTGGAACCACGGAAAACAGCTTTCAGCTAACAACGGGGAAGCCCGCTCCCCTGACTCAACGGATTGGCATCTTAAAAGACCTGGGGCAAGTTTAAACCGCATCACTTTTAAACCCAACAACGCTGCAGCTTGAACGAACTGATAGTGACTGTTACCTTTCCATCGGACAATACATTAACCCCTAGACAACAATAGAGCTATTACTTATTGGCTATTATTATACCCGCGCTTAGATTTAGTATTGACGATGTATATTATCTGTATGTTTGCATTAATCTTATTTTTGTGCCCTTTATCAATAAGTACTTTTAAAAATAGTACCAGCAGACTTCAACGGACCTCTCTATCTTTGCTGATAAGTGAACCAGTTACGGGAATTCGTAACAAAAGTTGGGGTTCTCGTCTCGAGATTTGACACCAAATTGGGAGGCCAGTGAATCGGGATTGTAAGTCCAAAACTTGGATCTGGTTACGCGGGTAGCCAGACGGGAAACCAGCAAAGATGGACGTGGGTGAACTTATAGAAAACCCGACTCTGGAGGCGCTGGAGGTGGCCTCCAAATCGGACTTGATAAAATTGGCGAAGGAGTTAAACCTCGTAGGGATGAGGTTGTCAATGAAAAAGCGGGAGGTGCGAAGGGCAATAACTCAGTATTATATTGGGAAGAATGTGTTTGCAGCTGAGGTATTGGAAAATATCCCTGAAAAGGCACCCGCTAGTGGGACGGCTCAGTTAGAGTTGGAGAAATTAAAGTTGGAACATGCAATTAAGTTAAAGCAGCTGGAGGCAGCCGAGAGTGAGAAAGAGGGAGAGGGAGGGAGGGAGGGAGGGAGGGAGGGAGGGAGGGAGAGAGAGAGAGAGAGAGAGAGAGAGAGAGAGAGAGAGAGAGAGAGAGAGAGAGAGAGAGATGAGGTTAATACAGCTGGAAGCAGGTGAAAAAGAGAAACAGAGGAAACATGACTTGGAGATGGAGAAGTTACAGCAGGAGCCACGAGTTCCGGGGTCAGACCGAGAGGAGCGGTTCAATGTTAGTCAAGAGTCGAGGCTAGTACCTCCGTTCGAGGAGATGGATGTGGATAGTTATTTCTTGCTTTTTGAAAAGGTGGCCCAGAGGTCAGTGGGTGGCGTTGTTACAAAGTGTGTTAAAGGGGAAGGCACAGCGGGCATATACGGCGTTGGCCATGGAGGAGGAGAGTAATGACAAAGTAAAGGCGGCCATTCTCCGGAGTTATGAGCTAGTAGCTGAGGCGTTTAGACAAAAGTTTAGAAATTTAAGGAAAGGGTGGAATCAGTCGTATACCGAGTTTGCCTATGAGAAGGATGTGCTCTTGGACCGGTGGTGCACCGCTGAGAGAGTGGAAGAGGATTATGGGCGTCTCAGGGAGTTAATTCTGATTGAGGAATTTAAAGGTTGTGTTTCGGAGGATATCCGGACGTATTTGAATGAGAAGCCGAATAAGTCCATCTCAGAATTCGCTAGGTTCACAGATGAATATGCCCTAACCCACAAGACAAAGTTTTCCTCGACTAAAAGTTATCCGAGAGCCCGTGGGTACGGTAGGGAAAGCCCGCCGGCTAAGGGAGAAACTCAGCTGGGAGCTAGCGGTAAAATTGAGGAGGAGAGGCCAGAAGCCAGGAGGTTTCCTGGCTTGACCTGTTTTAATTGTGGAAAGGTGGGTCACATTGCATCTAGATGCCCCGCTCCGAGGAAGGAGCCAAGAAAAGGGAAAGCAGCCATACCTATAGGCTGTATTGCGTCGATCAGCAAATCGACGAGAGGGCCCCCGGTAGAGGGGGTACAGGAGGGGCGTGAGACGTTTAGTTCAAAAGGAACAGTGTCTGTGAAAGAGTGAGGCACCCCAGTTCCAGTACGGATCTGGAGAGACACGGGGGCTGAGCTGTCATTGATTAGCAGTAAGGTGCTAGATTTTGGTCCTCAGGCGGGAGAGGTAGCCCTGAGAGGCATAGGAAAATGGAGCGACGTGGTGCCATTGCATAGGGTCATTCTGAATTGTGAGCTGGTGTCTGGGCCAGTGGAATTGGGGGTACTGCCGGAGTTGCCGGGGGAAGGCGTGGACGTCCTTCTTGGTAACGACTTGGCGGGTGGAAAGGTGGGTGCAGCCTTGAAGCTGACAAACAAGCCTGTGAGGGTTGAGGCCCCGCCCCCAGATTCCAAGATCTATCCCGCATGCGCGGTCACTCGCAGCATGGCGAAAAAGGCAGCCGAGACAGAGAGCAGTTTAAGTCCGGCCAGTGTCGATTTGGCCGAGACGTTTTTGCCGACTCTGTACCAACGAGGGTCAGAGGAAGGCAAACCGGAGAGTAGGGAGGAAAGAGAGAGAAAAAACGGGGGGAGGTAGACCTACCCTTGGCAAGAAGAGAGTTTGTACGGGAACAGGAAGGTGACGAGGAGCTGGTAGCATTGAGAGAGTCAGTTCTTTCTGAGATTGAGACAGAGCCCAAGGGTTACTACCTGAAAGAGGGTGTGTTGATGAGAAAATGGAGGCCCCCAGCGGTGCCGGTCGATGAGGACTGGGCGGTGGTACATCAGGTAGTAGTCCCGAAAGTGTATCGGGACGAAATTTTGAACTTAGCTCATAAGGGACCCTTGGGTGGGCATTTGGGAATAACGAAGACAGTGGATCGGGTTATCAGAGAGTTCTATTGGCCAAATCTGAGAAAATATATTACTGAGTATTGTAAAAGGTGTCATATATGTCAGGTGGTGGGTAAGCCGAACCAAGTTATCCCTAAGGCACCCCTCCGACCCATCCCCGCGTGCGAGGAGCCTTTCTCCCGAGTCATTGTGGATTTTGTGGGTCCTTTACCTAAAACTGCGAGTGGGCGGCAGTATATCATAACCCTGATGTGTGCCGCTACGCGATTTCCAGAGGCTGTGCCTCTGGGTAATATTAGGACCTCCGTGGTGGTGAAGGCTCTCATTAAATTCTTTACCACTGTGGGGCTGCCTAAGGAGATACAGACGGATCAGGGGAGTACATTCACGTCCAGAGCATTTCGGCAGATGATGACCCAGCTGGGGGTCAAACAAATTTTAGCCTCTGCATACCATCCGGAATCCCAAGGAGCATTGGAAAGATTCCACGCTACACTAAAGACCATGATTAAAACTTATTGTCAGGAAAACGTTCGGGACTGGGATGATGCTTTACCCCTTCTGTTATTTGCCGTAAGGGATACAGTTCAGGGCTCTCTGGGGTTCAGTCCGTTTGAGCTTGTTTTCGGTCACCGGCCCAGGGGCCCTCTAACCCTCCTGAGAGAAAAGTGGTCCAGCCCGACCGTTCAAGTCAGTGTGATCGACTATGTTCTGAAATTCCGGGAAAGGCTGCATTAAGTATGCGCCTTAGCAAGAGAAAACATTAAAGACTCCCAGGAAAAAAAAATGAGAAAGTGGTATAACCAAGGAACGAGAGAGCAAGAGTTTCACGTGGGCGACAAGGTTTTGGTCCTATTTCCGGTAGTTACCCACCCCCTTCAGGCGAGGTTTCAAGGACCATATACAGTGTATAAGAAAATAGACTCGCTGAATTACGTGATTGATACCCCCGATCGGCGAAAGCCGACCCAGTTAGTTCACGTGAACATGATGAAAGGGTACCATGAAACCACCCCCGCGGTGGTCGGTGCGGTTATGAAAACCGATGAGGTAGAGGGGAGGGGTAAGGACGAACCAGAGCGGTTTGAAAAGATACGTATAGTACCCACCAGACTGGAGAACTCGGTTATATTAGAAAGCCTTGCGGATAAAGTTAGCCACTTAAAGCTTGAACAGCGGGAGCAGGTAACACAGCTCATTAACCGGCATAAAGACTTATGTCCAGACGTCCCAAGAAGGTGTAGTGGGACGAAACATGATGTGATAGTTACCTCGACACCGCCTATAAAACAGGCCCCTTATCGGATGAATTCCGAAAAGAGCCAGCTAGTAGGAAAGGAGATTGAACATATGCTAGCTGCTGGGATAATCCGCGAATCCTCTTCTGCGTGGCCTTCTCCTTGCGTGGTTGTCCCAAATCCGGACGGTACCATAAGATTCTGTACCGATTACCGAAAGGTAAAAGCTGTCACCCAGACAGACGCTTACCCTATCCCCAGGGTGGATGATTGCATTGATAAACTGGGGAAGGCGAGGTACATCACTAAAATTGACTTGTTAAAGGGGTACTCGTGCGTTCCTTTAACGGACAGGACTCGAGAGATTTCAGCCTTTGTCACCCCATCCGGGTTGTACGAGTACAACATTATGCCGTTTGGGATGAAAAATGCACCAGGGACATTTCAGCGGATGATAGACACTGTGATAAAGGGGCTAAGCCACACCAAGGCTTATCTTGACGATGTGGTAGTTTGGAGTGACACCTGGGGGGGGGGCACCTGGAGGCGGTAGAAAATCTGTTTAAAAGAATGTCGGCAGCCCAACTTACGGTAAACCTCGCAAAGAGTGAATTTGGTCATGCCATGATCACATACTTGGGGTATGTGGTGGGAGAGGGGCAGTTGGCTCCTGTGCGGGCGAAGGTACAGGCTATTTCTGAGGTCCCTGTACCCTCCAATAAAAGGGCCCTGAGGAGGTTTTTGGGCTTGGTGGATACTATCGGAAATTCTATAAAACTTTCGCGGATATTGCTCTCCCACTTACAAAACTCCTACGGAAGGAGGAAAAATTTGAGTGGGGCCGTTCTTATCAGAATGCTTTTGAAAAGTTAAAAGCCATATTGTGCCATTAACCCTTTTTTTAAAAGCATCCGATTTGTTAGCACCCTTCTCCCTGGCGACGGACGCGAGTGATGAGGCTGCCGGAGCAGTCCTCTTACAGCAAGCAGGGGATGGAGTGGAGCACCCGGTAGCATATTTCTCTCGGAAGCTCAATGTACACCAGAAGAATTACTCTACCGTGGAAAAAGAATTGTTGGTCCTTGTGTTGGCGATACAACATTTCAAAGTGTACATTTGTCCAGCGCAAAAACCCGTATTTGTCTATACCGATCACAACCCGTTGGTATTCCTGGCCAATATGAAAAATAAAAACAGGAGGTTATTGAGTTGGAGTCTGATGCCGCAAGAGTTCGATATTAAGATACAGCATATTAAAGGAAGTGATAATGTGCTCGCGGATTGTTTATCTAGATGCTGAATTGAGTGTATAACTGCATTACTCTGTAGAAAAAAAAACTTTGGTGTTGTGTTAGATTCTAACACCCTGTAAGACTCTGTATTAATTCGTTTTTTTCCGATGGTAAAAAATGCACTGAAGAAAGGGGGTGTTACGTCCGTAGCCCCCTCCTTTGTGAGAATCGCAAGATCTCTGTTGGGTTGGGTAAAGGGACCCAGGAAAGGGGAAAAGAGACGTGCAGGCTGGCTCGTTTCCCCGGCGATGTAAAGCTACTGGACACGGTCATTGTCTCTTGGTGACCAATTTGTGGATTGAGCTACTATACTACGTGAACGCCCTCAGGCATAGTGGGCTGGTTGAGGGAGGGAGTGACCTGATTGACATCGGAGACCCCGTGAGGAAGTATAAAAGAGGGTCTGGGGAACAACCCCTTCAGACGCACCAGAAGAAACGTTAAGCGACCACGTAACAGCAGGAAGTCATCTGAAGGAAGCCACGTGCGTTCGATTCCGTGGCTGGAACCACGGAAAACAGCTTTCAGCTAACAACGGGGAAGCCCGCTCCCCTGACTCAACGGATAAAAGGCCTGGAGCAAGTTTAAACCGCATCACTTTTAAACCCAACAACGCTGCAGCTTGAACGAACTGATAGTGACTGTTACCTTTCCACCGGACAATATATTAACCCCTAGACAACAATAGAGCTATTACTTATTGGCTATTATTATACCCGCGCTTAGATTTAGTATTGACGATGTATATTATCTGTATGTTTGCATTAATCTTATTTTTGTGCCCTTTATCAATAAATACTTTTAAAAATAGATTTCAACGGACCTCTCTATATTTGCTGGTCAGTGATCCAGTTACGGGAATTCGTAACAGACCCCAGCCAGACTTGACACTAATTACCACCATCCATAAACCCCTCAGCCCTGAGGACGAGCAAAGAATTCCGTCAGAGCTGCCTTCACTTAACGACGTTTGTTGGTATTCAGGATTTTGAGTGGCAACACGTGACAGTATTTTTTGCATCATTGACCAGTGACCGTTCGTGAGATCAGCAGCTTGAAAAGAGGGAATTTCACTCAGGCTCACTAACGGTTAGAAAAGACCACAACCGCGCTAGTTTATTTACAGCTGTGACCAAATAATTAATTAGGAAAAGCAAATTAAAGGAAGTCAGGGGCAAGCACAGCAGCGATCGTCGGAGTGGACAGAGTCAGAGTGGTGATCCTGAGGCTTTACCTCTTCGAGGCCTCGGTCAGAAAAAGTGAAAAAGAAATGTTTCCCTCACCCCTTCTTTACATTGGCTCAGCTGGGGCAGTAGTGATTCCAGGCAGGGCAATTGAATGGTCCTCTTCTCTAATGTGGGAAGGCAGGGTGTCCTTCAGTATAACTGCTAAGTTAAAGGGCAGGACCTCCAAGGTTGTGATCCTAGGATTGGTATTCGTGTCATGGGCTAGTGACACCAGAACTAGATGATTATACAGTTTAACCCGTAGGTAAGGAGTTGATGTAGGATTGAAGGCAAAATATTTTTGGATCACTGGGATCTCTTGGAAGGAAAGTGGACTGGTATAGAAGGGAGGGTTAGCACCTAAACTGGTGTGGAACTAACATCCTAGCCGGAAGGATTGTTAATGGTGCACAGTGGTGTTTAAACTAGAGTTGCAGTAGAATGGAAAATAGTCTGCCAGAACAATTAGTGGAGAGGTTGTGGAAACAGATGATGAAAAACCTCAAAGTCGGGAATCAAAAAGTTCAGCATGGTGCGACTATGTTCTGAGCTGCGTATATTTCAATGCAAGAAGTATCATAAAATAGGTGGATGAGTTCAGGCTATAGATCAGATCCTGGAATTATGACATTGTAGCCACGAGAGAAACTTCGTTGCAGGAGGAGCAGAACTGGCACCCTAATATTCAGGGGTTTTGTTGTTTTAGATGTAACAGAGTGGGAAGGGTTAAAGGAGGAAGTGTGGAGTTACTAGTCAGAGCAAGTGTCGCGGCAGTGGGACGTCAGGATAGACTGGTGAACTCGTCTGGAGAGGCGCTATGGGTGGAACTGAGAGATAAGAAGTTATGACTACGTTAATGGGGTGATATTACATACCATCTGACAGTCTGTGGGATTTAGATGTAAAGAGATCGCAGACTGTTGCAATAAACATAAGGTTGGTATAGGAGGTGATTTTGCCTTTCCACTTATTGACTGGGGATCCCATGCGATAAAAGGACTAGATGGGATAAAGTTTGTGTTCAAGTAAGTTATCTTCATCATAACGTGGAAGTCCCAATGAGAGCGTGTGATAGGATCTGCTGTTAGGGAATGAGATAGGGCAGGTGACAGAAGTTTCTGTAGGGGAACACTGCATTTAGCCACCTTAAAGCCATTAGCTTGTTTCAAAGTATATATGCATAAAGATGGGTCTAGTTTGCGGATTGAGATTCTAAATTAGAGTAAGCCCAATTTTGATTGTATCAGAAATTATCTGGCAAGTCTGGATTGGGACAGGGTATTTTTTAGGAAATGTGCATGTGGTAAGTGAGAGGTGGAGGGAGGGCTCAAAAGCGAACTTTTGAGAGCACAAAGCCTGAATGTATCAGTCAGAATAAAAGGTAAAGAGAACACATGTATAGAATCTTGGTTTTGAAGGGATAATGAGGCCCGGGTTAAGAGAAAGAAAGAAGGTGCATAGCAGGTAAAGGCAGGAATGTCACGGTCCGGTCCGAAGTCCACATTCCAGTTCACGGTCCGGTCCGCAGACTCCAGACTCTGGGTCCTCCGGCTATCCCTTGTTTTGGTTGGACTTAACCATCAGCACCTGATGCTCATCTTGGGGCTGGATATATAAGTGGTCCTGGGATTGAGTGTGTTTGGGGGGTTGTCTTGTCAAGATTCCCTGGGAGCAAATGGCTGGTGGAAGGCTAGAACAGCCACTTGCCAGCTTTAGGCCGCGTTGGAGAACCATGGCTTCTTGGAGTCTTGCTGTCAGTAGTTGGAGCTGTCATTGCGGTATGGATTCAGCTGCTACCCGGGCCAGCTGGGTGGCCGTCAGCCTCTCCGAGCTGGGTGGGGATCCGGTTGTTTCTGTAGCCAGCCGAGGTTGATGGCCGTAACTGGGACTTGGAGCATCCCTGATGCAGAGATGGAACTGTCTGTCATTCTTTGATGTTTGTCTCTTCCTGTCTTCACCCTGTGGGGTCAGTCAGGCTGTTCTGCCATTACCCTGTGGGATGATCTGTCTTGTTCTCTCCTCTGTGGGGTAAGTCAGGCCATTCTGCCGTTGCCCTGCGGGATGACCTGTCCTGTCTTGTCCTCTCCTCTGTGGGTTAAGTCAGGCTGTTCTGCTGTTGCCCTGCAGGGGGAATCAGTCTTGCCTTGTCCTTGCCTCCGTCGGGTAAGTCTGGCAGTTCTGCCGTTATCTGATGGGTGGACCTGTCCCACCTTGGTGTGAAGTGAAAGTTGAGTCCTGGCTTGTCGAAGGTCAAGTCCCGGCTCTGTGTCTATGTACTGTCCAATCTCATGTTAGTGTCTTGTTAAAGAGGAGTCCCGGCTTGTCGATGGATAAGCCCTGGCTTTATGTTGATGTACGGTTCCTAGTCTGCCTTCAAGACCACAGCCTCAAGCTCCAAGATCCCAGGCCTCCTTACGTCTTCACCTGGTTTGTGGTCCAAGCCCAAGTCAAGACCCAGGTTCTGGGTCCTTGTCCAGTCTCAGGCTTGGAGTCCATGCCCAGGCTCCTTCTTCCCAGTCCCTCGACCTGGTCCTGCTTCCCTAGCCTAGTCTGCGACCTGTCCTGTCCTTTAATTTTGTCCCATCCTGTTCCTAGTACTTCAGTGTCTGTGTCCTGCATTTGGGTCCATTCCCAAAGCCCCCCCCCGTATGACAAGGAAGGAACAATGAGAAGTTTATGGAGTAGAAGTAATGCAAGAGACACATAAGCAAGTAATCAGGGAGGCTAAAAGAAGGCATGACGTTACTCTAGCAGGAACTGTGAAGCAAAATCCTAGGAGTTTCAGCAATATATTAAAAGCAAAAGGATTACAATGTACAAAATAGATCCTCTGGAGGGCCAGATTGCTAATCAGTCTGTGGAGCAAAAACAAATGGTGGAGATTTTAATTATTTTTTGCATCTGCATTTACTTGAGATGTGGACACAGATTCTATAGAAGTGCAGCAAAACACATTAACTTCATGGATCCTGTACAGATTGCAGAGTCGGTGTTTGCTATCTTGAGGCAAATCAGGGTGGATAAATCCCCAGAGCCTTACAAGGTATTCCCTCGGACCCTAAGGGATGCAAACGCAGAAATTGCCGGAGACCTAGCGGAGATATTTACATCATCATTAGTGTCAGGAAAGGTACCGGACGATTGGAGGATAGTCTATGTTGTTCCACTGTTTAAAAAAAAGGCTCCAAATATTAACCAGCAGATTGTAGTCCAGTGAGTCTGACATCAGTTTGGGAAAGCTAAAGGAGGGTATTCTAAGGGGGCCAGTCATGTAAGTATTTTGATAGACATGGACTGATTAAGGTTAGTCAGCACAGGTTCATGCATGGTAGGTTATGTCTAATCAATTTGGTCGAGTTTTTTGAGGAAGCTACCAAAAAATTTGAAGAAGGTAAGGCAGTGGATGTTGTCTACATTGACTTCAGTAAAACCTTTGACAAAGTCCCACATGGGAGACTGGTCAAAATGGTACAGATGATGTCCATCCAAGATGAAGTAGTAAATCGGATTTGAGGCAGATGCCAGAGAGTTGTAGTAGATGGTTCGCTCTCTGACTGGAGGTCTGTAGCTAGTGGAGTGCCGCAGGGTTCAGTGCCAGGCCCTTTGTTGTGTCAGTGATCTGGATGGTATTGTGGTTAACTGGATCAGCAAATTTGTGGATGACACCAAGAACAGGGTTGTAGTGGACAGTGGGGAAAGTTATCAGTTGCAAAAAAAAAAGTCTTTGAAAAAAGATTCTGGGAATATTGGTCCATAATTCATTGAAAGTGTCACAGGTATAAAGGCTGTAAATAAGACTTCTGCTACATTGGCCTTCGTACATAAATGTATTGAGTACACGAGATGGAATGTTATGTTGAGGTTGTATAAGTATTTGCTAAAGCCTAATTAGGCATACTGTGTGCAGTTTTGGTCAACTACTTACAAGAGAGACGTAAATGAAGTTGAAAGAATACGGAGAAAATTTACAAAGGTATCGTCGGGTCTGGAGGACCTGGTTTATAAGGAAACATCGAACAGGTTACTTTATTACTTAGAACATAGAAGATTGAGAGGAGGCTTGATAGAGGCATACAACATTTTGAGGGTATAGACAGGGTTAATGTAAGCAGGCTTTTCCCACTGAGGTTTGGTGGGGCTACAACCACAGATCAAGGATTAAGGGTGAAAGGTGAATAGTTTAAGGGGTATATGAGGGGAAACTTCTTCACTCAGAGGGCAGTGAGTGTGTGGAACGAGCTGCCAGTACAAGTGGTGCATACAACCGCGATTTCAATGTTTCAGAGAGAAGTTTAGATGGGTACAAGGATGCTGATGGCCCCGGTGCAACTCGAAAGGAATTAACAGTTAAAATGGTTTCAGTATGGACTAGATGGGCCAAAGGGCCTGTTTCTGTGCTGTACTTCTCTATGACTCTGTGACTCTAGTGGAGTAAAAATCCCTTACTATAGTTATATGAGGGATTGATTGTCAAGTGTTCATCTGGGGTATAATGTTCCCCCTCGTGTGCATGTGTCCACGCACACACATCTTCTGCTACTGACACACAGAGGAATTTAAACTGCGCTCAGAAGGTTGTCACCCTCTCCCTTGCTGGCATGTTAAGTATATTCCTCGATCATACACGGTCACATTTCCTTTTCCAGTTTCTGAGGCGGACGGAGTTGACAACGTGGGGTTTGCAATTATTTATCTCCAGATTTTAGAACGGGCTTAGTTATACTATTTTTATTGACAAAATTATTCACTGCGCACAGGTTGCCGTCACTGGCCAAAGAAAATATTTCCACACACTGGTCATTACAAATGAAAGGGAACTTTACCCAGTGGGGTAATATGCAGAAGATCCGAAAGTCAGTCAGAATATGGTAAAGCAGAAAGACAATAATTTGTCATGGTTTTACATAAGGGAGTGTTTGAAAACTGGAGTACAGTATATACTATATATATCTATATAGTATATCTATATATATATATATATATCTATATAGTATATCTATATATATATATATATATCTATATAGTATATCTATATATATATATATATATATATATATATATAAATATATATATCTCCAGGGGCATTTCAGGAGAATGATTCCTGGAATGAAAGGGTTAATGTATGAGGAGCATCTGACGTCTCGGGGTTGCCGCTGGAGTTTAGAAAAATGGGGGGGGGGGGAGGGATCCCATTGAAACTTATCGAATGTGGAAAGGCCTGCATAGAATGGATGTGGAGAGTGTTCATATAGCGGGGGAGTCAAGAACCAGAGGGAACAGCCTCAGAAACCGGGACGTCCCTTAGAACGGAGGAATTTATTTAGCCAGATGGTGGTGGATATGTGGAATACATTGACGTAGATGACTGCGAAGGTTTACGGCGAGATGACGGGAGAATGTGGTTGAGAGGGATAACTAACCAGCCATAATGGAATGGGGAGCAGACGCGTTGGGCCGAATGGACAGGTTTGCTCCTATATCTTATAATCTATGATCTGACTCCAGGCTAAGCTTCCTGTTTTAATGTTTAATTCCTGTCACTGTGATCTCCACATTCTTAGTAATATCCTTTTCTTATTCCTTCACATACACGTTATCTTCCGTAGCTCCGTCAGGGTAAATCATTATATACATTATATGTATGTCTCGACACCTACAGATTTCAGTCAGTCTCTCCCCCTTTCCCTGAGTCTGGATTGACTTGTCTCACTTTCTCTTCAGGGACAGACGCTTGTGCCGTGCTGACGTTGTGTATCCCACTCGGACTGAAAACTCTCGGCTTTTGATTGATGGGCGCCGTTCTCTACTGTGATCTACTCGGATACTGTATGTAATAATGCTGAAGGCTCAGGCCGTGACGTGACTCTAATCCGATTCACTGGGACAGTCGGTGGGTGCTGGGACGTGATTCAAACACTTGAGGCGTCCCAGTCTTTAGTTGTCAACAAAAACTCGCTTCCTGATCGCTGTTTGTTGGAGCTCGCAGAAATACTCATCAGAGTGACTACTACATCATAAGAGTGACTGCTTCAGAAGTGTTTGTAAGCTGCTTAGCGTTTTGAGATACCTTTTGGATTGAATGTACCCGCTAAATACCTACTGAATGAGAGACAAATGTGAGGATCTGCTGGAGGGATGGGTTAGGACGCCACAGTAGCGCAGCGGTTAGCACGATGCGATTACACATTGGGCGTCAGTTCCAAGTTCATTTCGGGCGTCCTTTGTTAGGAACTGTGTACGTTCTTCCCGTGTGCGGGTGGGTTTCCTCCAGTTGCTACGGTTTTTTCCCACAACCTAAGGACGTCAGCAGGTTAATTGTTAATTTTAAACCGTCCGGTGGTTAGTCTGGGATTACATCGGTGAGGTGCTAGGTGTCACGGCTCGGTGGGCTGGTAGGGACTGCTCAGCCCTGTGTCTGTAAACCATCACATAATAAATAATAGCTTGAGCTTAGAGAAGGCTGACAGCTCGGCACAACATCGTGGGCCGAAGGGCCTGAACTCTGCTGTAATGTTCTATGTTCTAACTACAAATCTAATCTCTGATGTGCACAAAATGTCACCCCGGACCTCCGCGGAAAAAGCAATACAGGAAAGTCTCGACTCCCGCCATCCCACGTGCACTGGGACCAGGGCAATCAGTCAACCCGGGGTGATTCTGCTCTTCTCATTCTCCACAAAGCTCGCCCACGACGCAAATCTCTCAGAGATCTGGCTCCTGACTGAATCTCTGCCATATCTCCCTTCACCGTAATCCAGTTTAAACTGTCATCATAACCGCTTCAAACATATTAACAATCGAAAAGTGATTCTACTCACGTAACTTTTTCTTATATTACTGATAATCAGGTTCCTCCTTAATTTACAACCTTGATCCATTACAGAATATGTTGCATTTACGTAGCACCCAGGATTTTTGTACCCACTTCCGTCTGTTGCCGAATAATCCTCGGAAACCCAACACTCAATGTCTATGTCCTAGAAATTGCATCACAGCCAGGATTACTTCACTCTGCCATTCATACAAAGACGTCCCTCTAGATCAATGATTACGAGAAATTTCCTTACACCACAGGTGGCTGAGTCTGTGGACTTTACTGTAATGAAACCCAATTTCCCTCGGGATCAATAAAGTATGTCTGTCTGTCTGGGTATACGTAAGGCAGAGAACCATACGGGATGAGGGCAGGAGAGTGTGGTTGATAGGTATAGTAAATTAACCACAGTCGAATGTCAGAGCAGAATAGAATGGCTGAATCTTCTATTTCTGCTCCTTTGTTTTATGGTCTTAATCTAAGAACCATACTATTCGATCAATACTATCCTATAGCCTAAGGCCATTCGGCTTCCTATCAACACCACTACCTCTATTGCTGCGTTACTGTAAAGCTTCCAATTTGATGTGTACATGGGCTGAAAACCATATCTGTGTCGAACACTGACACCGACGATAAAATCTACCCTTTGGGAATTCCATTCATGTCTCGATCCTATTCCTTTCCAAAATTATAAGTGAAGAGGGATGCCGGATTTGGTCTCATTGTACAACTGCCGTGGATCACGTTAATTGATCTTGTTCTGTCCACAGAGACGGACGAGACCGATCCACCAAGGGAGGCTGAGAAGACCAGTTTTCCAAACCGGTTCAGCAGACCCGGCCTCCTCGCTCCATATGTTTACCACCAGCTGGGTGTAGACATTTCTGTTCCTACTTCCAAATAGCTTTCTGATTTCCCAGTGTCTGTGTTTTCTGGTTCCATGCTCTCCGATATTTATCCTGTCCTGTTACAATCTTACAAGGTTCTATGAGTTCTTAGACATTCCTCTCAACTCCGGTGTCTATGGGGCAAACTAATTCACTCTCTCATCAGGCATTATTCCTGCTCCCTCTGGTTTCTTCATACACCTTCACTACATTCACTCTCTGATAAATCATCCCAACAAAGACAAACTCCAAACTGCACAAACGTCAGATAGGTTCTCTCTAAGGCCCTGTACAGCTGCAGCAACATTCTGTCTTCTGTTCTCAAATCACCTTGCAATGAAGTTCAATGTAACATTTGCTTCCAAACTGTCACTGCTGAACTCCTGCTTTTAGCGTACAGGGACGTCCTGGCCTTCCCTCCGTTTCACCCTTCTGAAACAATCTGCATTCCCATAAGAATGTAAACATAGTATCAGAATTATGCCATTCCGCTGATCGAGTCGGCTCCGCCATTCCATCATGGCTAATCCCACTCTGCCCCATACACCTGCCTTTTCACCATATCCTTTGATGCCCTGACCAATCAGGATACTATCAACTTCACCTTGTCTTGTCCAACCACCACCACTGGTGGTTTGGAACATGCAGGAGCAGTGTGTGGTTAAGTCCCTTGCTCAAGGACACACGCTTACATTCCTTCTTGATCTTTCCTGCCTATTGCCTCAGCTGAGGCTCGAACTAACGACCTTCAGATCGCTAGCCCAAAGCCTTAACCATTTTGCCACACACCTACACAAATATACGCATGGACTTGGCCTCTACAGCAGTCAGTTGCAGAGAATTCCACAGATTTACTGATCTCTGGCTAAAAAAATTCCTCCTTACCTCTGTTCTAAAATGTCCCTCTTCAGTTTTGAGGCTGTGCCCTCAAGTTCTGCGAGAATGAGGAATTTTGCAGGAATGTGGCAAGTGTGGTAGTAGAAGGAGGCGGAACCATGAGGGAGGTGATAGGCAGCTGGAAGAGGATGCAGAGTGAAAGTGGGATGGGGGAAGGGAGAGGGAGGGAATTACCGGAAGTTGGAGAATTCAATGTTCATGCCAAGGGGCTGGAAATTCCCCAGACCGTATATGAGCTGTTGCTCCTCCAACCTTGGCCTCTTTTTGGCCTCTTCATGGTAGTAGACGAGGCCATGTATGGACATATCTGAATGGGAATGTGAAGCAGAGTTGAAGTGGGTGGCAACCGGGAGATCCTGTTTCTTGTGACAGATGGAACGAGGGTGCGCAATGAAGCAGTCCCCCAATCTGCGTCGGGTCTCTCCGATGTAGAGGAGGTCGCACCGGGAGCACCGAATGCAATAAATGACCCCAACAGACACAGAAGTGAAGTGTTGCCTCACCTGGAAGGACTGTTTGGGGCCCTGAATGGTGGTAAGAGAGGAGATGTAAGGACAGGTGTAGCACTTACGCTTGCAGGGATAAGTGCCAGGTGGGAGATCTGTGGAGAGGGATGAGTGGACCAGGGAGTCGTGGAGGGAACGATCCCTGCAGAAAGCAGAAAGGGGTAGAGAGAGAAAGATGTGCTTAGTGGTGGGGTCCTGTTGAAATGGCAGAAGTGGTGGAGGATAATGTGCTGGATCTGTAGACTGGTGGGGTGGTAGGTGAGGACAAGGGGAACTCGGTCCCTGTTGTGGTGACAGGTGGATGGGGTAAGGGCTGAAGTGCGGGAAATGAAGGAGATGCGGGTGAGGGCATCATTGATGACGGCAGAAGGGAAACCACGATCCTTAAAGAAAGAGGACATCTGAGATGTCCTGGAACAGAAAGCCTCAACCTGGGACCAGATGCGGCGGAGACAAAGGAACTGGAAATAAGGAATAGCATTTTTGCATTTGGCAGGATGGGAAGTCGAGGTAGTTATGAGAGTCCTTCGGTTTACAGAGGATGTCAGTGGACAGTCTGTCTCCAGAGATTGAGAAAGGGGAGAGAAGTGTCAGAGATGGACCAAGTGAATTTGAGGGCTGGGTGGAAGTGAGAGGCAAAGTCGATGAAATTGATGAGCTCAGCATGGGTGCAGGAAGCAACACCAATGTAGTTGTCAATGTATTGAAAGAAAAGTTGGGGAGCAGCACCCGTATAGATTTGGAGCATAGACTCTTCCACATAACCAACAAAGTGGCAGGCATAGCTGGGGCCCATGCGAGTGCCCATAGCTACACCCTCGGTCTGAAGAAAGTGTGAAGAGCCAAAAGAGAAGTTATTAAGTGTGAGTACCAGTTCTGCCAACCGGAGGAGTGTGGTGGTGTTGGGGAACTGGTGAGGTCTGTTGTCCAGAAAGTAGCGGAGGGGGTTGAGGCCTTCTAGATGAGGAATGGAAATGTATAAGGATTGGACATCCATTGTGAAAATAAAGCGGTCGGGACCGGGGAACTGGAAGTTATTGAATTGGTGGAGGGCATGGGATGTATTCTGGATGTAGGTGGGGAGGGACTGAACTATGAGTGACAAAATGACAAAATGTGATGCTGAAGCTTTATAAGGCACTGGAAGGGTGGAGCAAAATGAAGATGGCGCCAAATGGTGATTCTTTTGCTTGCATCTTCCAAAACAGCTCTATTTCTATCTTTGATATGTCTTTTTTCGCTTTTGAAGGATCTTTTTAAGACCCTGACCCAGAGTTACACTCTGACTTTGGTTCTTTGTGGGAATGGGACCCACTCTCAGGGCCTCACGACCGGCGCTTTTTGATTCCCCAAGGACGAGGCCTGCAAGCTCGCTGTCAGGGTGCCGGATTTTCGAGGTTCTGGAGACGGGAAATTCAAGGCCGGTGTCCCTGACTGAGGCATTGCGGGAGAACATGGAACATCAGGAGCAGTGGGTTAGCTGCCTGTTGTGTTCCAGAACCAGAGGCCACAGTTTAAGAATAAGGGGTAGGCCATTTAGAACAGAGTTGAGGAAAAACCTTTTCAACCAGAGAGTTGTGGATCTATGGAATGCTCTGCCTCAGAAGGCAGTGGAGGCCAATTCTCTAGATGCTTTCAAGAAAGAGTTAGGTAAAGTTCTTAAAGATAGCGGAGTCAAGGGATATGGAAAGAAGGCAGGAACGGGGTACTGATTCTGGATGATCAACCATGATCACATTGAATGGTGGTGCTGACTCGAAGGGCCAAATGGCCTACTCCTGCACCTATTGTCTATTGTGTGTCCAAGACTTGAGCCTCGGGGCCGATTCTCTGGGCACAAAGCTCGGAAAATGAGATGCAGCAATCTTTTAACATCATAAATCAGTTGTTCATTATGCATCCCCTCTCGCTGAGATATGGGAACATCTCTTTTTCCCTTATAAGTGGGAGAGGGAACCTGTGGTATGTCGAATTACCAGGGGAACGGATAGTCTTTGGGGTACTGCAAGTCTGTGTCTTTACTGCTTTGCTGGGGGAGGGGGGCTTTGCCTTGCTGCTGCTTGTGCGAGGGAGCGGGGTGCTGGGGAGGGCTTTGGGTTCTAACATTTAATTGTCATTCATGCTTTGGGGCACTCGTCTGTTTTCATGGATGTTAGTGAAGAAAAGGAATTTCAGGATGTATATTGTATGGATTTCTCTGGCATTAAATGTATCTATTGAACCTATTGGTGAGGCCTCATCATGAGTATTGTGACCAGTCTTGGACTCCTCATCTGAGAAAAGATGTGCTGGCATTGGGGAGGGTTCAGGGCAGGTTCACAAGGAAGATTCTGGAAACAAAAGAGTAATCATATGATGAACGTTTGATGGCTCTGGGACTGTACTCACTGGAATTTAGATGGATGGGGGAGGGGTTCTCATTGAAACCTTCCAAATGTTGAAAGGTCTGGACAGAGTAGATATGGAAAGGAAGTTTTTCATGGTGGGGGAGTCGATATTCTGAGAATTATGGATAGGACTGTAGTTCATATTGACCTCTTACAGTTCTATGTTTTTTTCTCGTGGTCTCGCCCATTATTTCTTGCTGCAGATTGGCGGGCTGGGGTTTGGGTGATCTGTAGTTTTTGTGTAAGGGAGGGTTTGGGGTGTTCACGGTTTTTGGGTTTTTGTTTATTTCTTTTCATGCAGGAGGGCATTGATGTCTTCCAACATATGATTTTCTGTGCTCTATGGCTACCTGGAGAAGACAAATTTCAGAGTTCTATTATGCATATATACCTTGATGAAAAAATGAAACTTTGATCATATTGCAGATGATGGAAACCCAGTGTAACACACAAAAACAGGCTGGAGGAATTCAGCAAATCAGTAACTATCAATGGAAAGGAATAAACAGCTTGTATTTTGGACTGAAATCCTTTATCCGTCTAGTCCTGATGAAGGATCTTGGCCAAAAATGTCAGCGGTTTATTTCTATGCATAGATGTTGCCTGACTTTTTAAGAAAGGAGGGAGGGAGAAAACAGAGAACTATCGACCTGTCAGCCTGACATCGGTGGTGGGGAAGATGCTAGAGTCCATTATTAAGGATGAAATAGTGGCATATCTAGATAGCAGTGATAGGATTGGGCCAAGCCAGCATGGATTTACCAAGGGTAAATAATGCTTGACTAATCTGTTGGAGTTTTTCGAGGATGTAACCAGGAAGTTAGATGGGGGAGATCCAGTGGATGTAGTGTACCTCAATTTCCAGAAGGCATTTGATAAGGTCCCACATAGAAGATTGGTGGGTAAAATCAAAGCTCAGGGCATCGGGGGAAGACATTGACATCGATAGAAAACTGGTTGGCAGATAGAAAGCAAAGGGTAGCGGTGAATGGGTGTTTCTCAGAATGGCAGTTGGTGATGAGTGGGGTGCCACAGGGCTCGGTATTGGGACCACAGCTGTTTACTATTTACATTAACGATTTGGATGAAGGCATAGTAAATAACATCAGCAAATTTGCTGATGATACTAAGCTGGGTGGCAGTGTGACATGTGATGAGGATGTTAGGAGAATTCAGGGTGACTTGGATAGACTAGGTGAGTGGGCAGATACTTGGCAGATGACGTTTAATGTGAATAAGTGGGAGGTTATCCACTTTGGGAGTAAGAACAGGAAGGCAGATTATTATCTGAACAGTGTAGAGTTAGGCAAGGGAGAAATACAAAGAGATCTAGGAGTCCTTGTTCATCAGTCACTGAAGGTGAATGAGCAAGTGCAGCAGGCAGTGAAGAAGGCTAATGGAATGTTGGTCTTTATTACAAAGGGAATTGAGTACAAGAGCAAGGAAATCCTCTTGCATTTGTACAGAGCCCTGGTGAGACCACACCTGGAGTATTGTGTACAGTTTTGGTCTCCAGGGTTAAGGAAGGACATCCTGGCTGTGGAGGAAGTGCAGGGTAGATTCACGAGGTTGATTCCTGGGATGTCTGGACTGTCTTACGCAGAGAGGTTAGAGAGACTGGGCTTGTACACACTGGAATTAAGGAGATTGAGAGGGGATCTGATTGAAACATATAAGATTATTAAGGGATTGGACAAGATAGAGGCAGGAAATATGTTCCAGACGCTGGGAGAGTCCTGTACCAGAGGGCATGGTTTGAGAATAAGGGGTAGGTCATTTAGGACAGAGTTAAGGAAAAACTTCTTCTCCCAGAGAGTTGTGGGGGTCTGGAATGCACTGCCTCGGAAGGTAGTGGAGGCCAGTTCTCTGGATGCTTTCAAGGAGGAGCTAGATAGGTATCTTATGGATAGGGGAATCAAGGGATATGGGGACAAGGCAGGAACTGGGTATTGATAGTAGTTGATCAGCCATGATCTCAAAATGGCGGTGCAGACTCGAAGGGCCGAATGGTCTACTTCTGCACCTATTGTCTATTGTCTATTGACTTTCTGAGGTCCTGCATAATCTCCTAATGGCAAAGAGAGTAAAGATGAAGGATCCTGAGGTGAACGGTCCATCATGATTGTGTTGACTGGGGGAGCAGGGTTGGTCAGACAAATGGCCGACACCTGTTAATGGGTCTCACAGTGGTGGGTGGGTTTAAAGGGATGAATTGTCCCTGAGAGGGAAACAGTGAGTAAAGTTAGAACTGACAAGTAACCATTGTGCAAAAGAAGACCAGCTGTCAACAGAAGACAGAAGACAATACAATATGAGCTAATACAGTGAGAGTGAGAAAGGGTTTTTGCATGAACCAAAATTTACACATGGACTGTTTAATCTCTGGAATGTGTTTGATGCATTGACACAGGTACCTAGATAGGCAAGGCGTAGAAAGATATCAAGTCAAGGCAAGTCACTTTTTATGTCATTTCAACCATAACTGCTGGTACACTACATAGGAAAAATGAGACAATATTTTTTCAGGGCCATACTGTTACATGATACAGTACAAAAACTAGACTGAACTATGTAAAATACAACACAGAAAAAAAACTACACTACACTACAGACCTACCCAGGACTGCATAAAGTGCACAAAACAGTGCCGGCATTACAATAAATAATAAACAAGACAATAGGACAGTAAGGTGTCAGTCCAGGCTCTGGGTATTGAGGAGTCTGATAGCTTGGGAGAAGAAAATGTTACATAGTCTGGTCATGAGAGCCTGAATGCTTTGGTGCCTTTTCCCAGACCGCAGGAGGGAGAATAGTTTGTATGAGGGGTGTGTGAGATCCTTCATAATGCTGTTTGCTTTGCAGATGTAGTGTGTAGTGTAAGTGCCCATAATGGTGGTAAGAGAGACCCCTATGATCTTCTCAGCTGACCTCACTATCTGCTGCAGGGTCTTGCGATCCCAGATGGTGCAATTTCCGAACCAGGCAGTGATGCAGCTGCTCAGGATGCTCTCAATAAAACCCCTGTAGAATGTGATGAGGATGGGGGCTGGGAGATGGACTTTCCTCAGCCTTCGCCAACAGTAGAGATGCTGCTGGGCTTTCTTTGCTATGGAGCTGGTGTTGAGGGACCAGGTGAGATTCTCTGTCAGGTGAACACTAAGAAATTTGGTGCTCTTTATGATCTCTACCGAGGAGCCATGAATGTTCAGTAGGGAGTGGTCGCTCCGTGCCCTCCTGAAGTCAACAATCATCTCTTGTTTTGTTCACATCAAGAGACAGGTTGTTGACTCTGCACCAGTCCGTTAGCCGCTGCACCTCCTCTCTGTAAGCTGACTCGTTCTTGCTGATGAGACCCACCACGGTCATGTCATCGGCGAACTTGATGATGTGGCTTGAGCTGTGTGTTGCAGCACAGTCGTGGGTCAGCAGAGTGAACAACAGTGGACTGAGCACACAGCCCTTCGGGGCCCCTGTGCTCAGTGTGATTGTGTTGGAAAAGCTGCTCCCGATCCGGACTGACTGAGGTCTCCCAGTCAGGAAGTCTGGGATCCAGTTGCAGAGGGAGGTGTTCAGGCCCAATAGGCTCAGTTTTCCAATCAGTTTCTGAGGGATGATAGTGTTGAATGCTGAACTGAAGTCTATGAACAGCATTTGAATGTACGTGGAAGGGTCTTGGCCCAAAACGTCGACAGTGCTTCTCCACCAGCATTTTGTGTGTGTTGTTTGAATGTATGTGTCTTTTTTGTCCAGGTGGGTTAGGGCCAGGTGGAGGGTGATGGCAATGACGTCGTCTGCTGAGCGGTTGGGACGGTCCACAAACTGCAGGGGGTTCAGTGAGGGGGGCAGCAGGATTTTGATATGCCTCATGACAAGCCTTTTGAAACACTTCATGATAATGGACATGAGTGCAACAGGACAGTAGCCATTTAGGCAGGACACTGAACACTTCTTTGGCAAATATTCAGCAATATGCACCTATTGGGGTGGAATGGGCCACATAGATAGGCAACAGGTTGTCATGCATGTTGTGGGCCCACAGGATAATTTCTTCACTGAACAGAATGCCTCCAATTCTTATGAGCAGTTTGGATACGTACATAGATGAAAGGGGGGGTATGGAGGACAACGGACCATGTGTGGATCGATGGGCCGAGTCCAAATAGTTTGGTGTGTACTAGATGGGTCAAAGGGTCAGTTTTTGTGCTGACACTTTCGGACTCTACAACTGTAGTGATATGTTAATCTATTTCCATTGTTTCGCTTGGAAGCACCTACTTAAACACTGGGAACATCTTACCAAAACCATCCATAACAGTCACTATGTTTGTCTTTTTAATGTTTGTCTTCTCAACCACCTTCGTTCCATCCAAAAATCCCCATTCCCATTCGGACACGTTGGTCCATGGTCCCATCTACTGCCACAATGAGGCCACTCTCAATTTGAGGAGCAGCACACCATATTCAGTTTGGATGGCATCCAAGCTGAAAACAACAACATCGATATTTCCAACTTCTGCTAATCCCCCTCCCCATCCCTCTTCCTCAATTCGCCACACTGCCCCCTTAGCTCTTTTCATCCCATCCCCTGCCTATAAACTGCCCCGGCGCCCTCCTAATGTCCTTCCCCATTTCCCATCTTCCATTATAATTTCCTATAAGATCCTTTCTTCTCCAGTCCCTTGGCTTTTCTACTTATCACCTCCCAACTTCTTACATCAACCCCCCTCCCCATCCCACTGGCTTCAATTATCTCCTAACTTGTACTCGTTTTACTCCCTGTATTGTTCATTCAGGCTTCTCTCCATCCTTTGCAGTCCTGATGAAAGGATTTGGCCTGAAATGTCGAATGTTTATTCCTGTAGATGATGGCTGACCTGCTGAGTTCCTCCAGAATTTTGTGTGTGTTGTATTGAATTGTTCAGCTCTATCTACAGACGGTACTTGAAATCAAGAACTGTTTGGTATTGCTTATTACTCCAAGGGAGACCATCCAGCCATTGGACTATGCTGGCTCCCAGCAGAGTGGTCCCAGTTGTTCCATTCCCTCTTTATTTTCTTGTACCCCATTGTCTCTCATAAATGCCCATTAACTGCCTCCAAAACGCACTCAGGATAATTTATTAACCAATCATCCCATGCATCCTTTGTGCATCGGAAAGGAAACAGAACACGCATGGGATACCCACAGCCACAGGGACAACATGCAAACAGCAGTGCCAGCGACTTCCCACCCCTGTCTGTAATAAGTCTGTATGCTCATCCCAAGACTGCATGGATTCCTTCTGGGTGGACCAGTTACCTCCCACATTCCAAAGATGTATGGGTTGAGAGGGCAATTAGTCACTTTTGTGTATGTAAGCGCCACACGTTTGTTACTGTGCTGTATCTTTATATAATAACATGAATAAAGTTTCCTCTATTAGTAAGACAGTTGTCTTCTATGTAAATTATAGAGCATGGTTTCTCAACCTGGGGTCCATGGACCCCTTGCTTAATGTTAACGGCCCATGGCATAAATTCCAACCCAGCACGAGAGTCATTAGTTTCTTTCAGGCATGTTCATGAGCCTGGGATTAACCAAAGATAAGTGTAGGTGTTTGAAGCAGCAGAGTACCTGTGATTGAAGGCCCTTCATCTGATCTATGAGATTGAGAGACATGTGGCTGTAGTGTGAAATGTTAATGAGTTTGTTCAAATTCAATTGTCATTCACGGGTGCACTGGAAAACAATCAAATGAAACAGTGTTCCTCTGGGTCCAAGGTGCAAAGCGCACCTGTTGACAGTCTTGCCTGACAGTGTATTGTCTCCTTGCAATGTCCCTACCAAGATGTAAAACCCCACATTTATCTGAGTTAAACTCCATCTGCAATTTTTTTGTCCAGACCTACTACTGATATATATCGTATTGTATTCTTTGCCAGTCTGCTACACAATCCATAATCCACTAATCTTAGTGTCATCTCCAAACTTAATAACCCACCAATCTGCATTTGTATCCAGGTCATTTACGTACATCACAAACAGCAGAGGTCCCAGCAGAAAACCCTATGAAACATCCCTAATTACAGACCTCCAGATCAATTAAACCCCTTCAATCACTCATGTGGCAGCAGCCCAATGCAGAGATGTTTGAAAGGTTCAGTTGTTGCTCAGAACAAATTCAGAATGGGGAAGACGTGATCTAAATGCCTTTGACTGTGAAATGTTTGATTATCTGGCACTTTCATGTCTGTGGTACATCTTCCCCTATATGGAAGTGTGTATGATCGGGTATTGTCATGTTCTTGTCTGTGTGTTACATTACTTAATTTGCAGTGAGTTTGTAAAGGCTTTTGTAGTTAAGACCATAACACACAAGAGAATAATTCAGCCATTCGACCCATCGACTATCCCCTGCTATGCCATCATGATTATTTTATTATCCCAATGTATCCCTCTCTTCTGCCTTCTTCCCCTAACCTTTGATGCCCTGATACCAATAACCTATCTTCCTCAACTTTAAATGTACTCAATGATTTAGCATACACAGCCGTTAGTGCCAATGAATTCCACAATTCATTGCCACCTGCCAAACCATATTCCTCCTCAGCTCTGTTCTAAATGGAAATCACTCAATTCTGATTCATGCCCTCTGGTCCTAGACTCATCCACATTAAAAACATCCTCCCCACTTCAACTCTATCTCAGGCTTTCAATATTCAACAGGATTCAGTGAGATGTCCCCTCATTCTTCTAAGCTGCAGTGAGGACAGGCCCAGAGCTGTCAAACGATTCTCATGAGTTAACCATTTCACTCCTGGAATCTTTCTTCTCACCCTCCTCTGGGCCCCCCCCCCCCCCCCCAATGCCAGCACATCTTTCATCAGAGAAGGAGAACAAACTGTTCCCAAACTGCTCCATTGCTACAAATAGCACAAGCACTACCTTAAGCTTTGTGAATGTGTGTTGGTTGGGGAGGGTGTGCACTTTAAAGAGCAGGGCAGGTTTGTTTTACACAGGATATGGTAAGTGCATTGAGGCACACTTTGCAGTTGTTCCCTTAAGTTCTTAGAATAACTTTCCCCTCTGTTCGACCTCTTCTTCTTTTGAGTGGTCAGCATTGTGGTTCTTGTGAGTCGTAAGAACAGTTTGACAGTTCCTCAATATTCTACAGCAACTGAAAAAAAGTCGGTATTTCAGGGTCAGGAAGTAAAGTGCAGTGAGTGAGAAGTCCAAAGCACTGAGGAGTGGGTGAAGGACTCTCGGGTTGTCTTTGCAGTTTCCTGTAGTTAGTGTCAGGGTGGGGTACCAATAGCAGATTCATCCTTCACTTTAGTTGTTCATACTCAATGTGATGTCCAAGACCTCTGGCCACAGCCATGGGACACACATGGTACCACACCGAAGATACTTTAAATTTCCCTATCTCAAAGTGAGGTGAACATTACAGAATTGTCTCCAGCATAGAATGCAGAGGTGGCCGAGTCCCAAAATATTTTCAAGAAGCAACAATTTCATGATGCCAAATCATAAATAAAGGGAGTCTGGAAATCTAGAGTAACACATACAAATTCTGGTGGATCCCAGCAAGTCTCGCAGCATCAATGGAAAGGAATAAACAGTTGAGTCATGATGAAATATCTTGGCCCAAAACATCGACTTCCTTTCATAGATGCAGCCTGACTTGCTGATTCAATGGTTTAATGGTTGAATTTAATATCAGAGAATGTATTCCGCATATAATATGGGTAACCCGAGTAATTTCTACATTAGCGACATGGTCAGGACAACTTTGTGGGCTGAAGAGCCTGTATTGTGCTGCAAGTTTTCTATGTTTCTATCCAACCTGAAATTCTTACTCTTTGCAGACGTCCATGACGCAGAAAGAAAGCCTCCAAAGAATGAAAATCCCAGAATCCCAAAGACCCCCACTGCCCACTCACTCAGAGGCAACAACAAAAGCATCAACCAACCAGTGTGCTAAGCACACACCCCTGAGGTGCACCAGTAGTGAATGTGAGCGAGGAGGATATGTTGTCACCAACCCACGCTGATTGTGGTCTTCTGGTTAGAAAGTCGAGGATCTAATTGCAGAGGGAGGTACAGAGGCCCAGGTTCGGCAGCGTCTCAATCAGGAGTGTTGAAATGATGGTGTTAAATGCTGAGCTGTAGTCGATGAACAGCATCCTGACTTCGGTGTTTGTATTGTCCAAGTGGTCTAAGGCCGTATGAAGAGCCATTGAGATTGCATCTGCTGTTGACCTATTGTAGTGATAGGCAAATTGCAGTGGGTCCAGTTCCTTGCTGAGGCAGGAGTTCAGTCTAGTCATGACCAACCTCTCAAAGCATTTCTTCACTGCTGATGTGAGTGCTGCTGGGCAATAGTCATTAAGGCAGCTCACATTATTCTTCTTAGGCACCGGTATAATTGTTGCCTTTTTGAAGCAAGTGGGAACTTCCGCCTGTAGCAGTGAGAGTTTGAAAATGTCCTTGAATGCTCCCGACCTTCCGCCTTGCGAGGTTTCAACCTCTTTAAAGGTAGCCTAATACTGGTCTCCGAGTCAGAGGTCACAGGGTCATCCGGTGCAGCAGGGATCATCACAGCTGTCGTTGTGTTCTCCCTTTCAAAGTGGGCCTAGAAGATGTTGAGTTCATCTGGTACTGAGGCATCGTGGCCATTCATGCTATTTGGGTTTCGCTTTGTAGGAAGTAATGTCTTGCATACCCTGCCAGAGTTGCTGTGCATCCAATGTCACCTCCAACTTCATTCAAAATTGTCTCTTTGCCCTTAAAATAGCCCTCCGCGAGTCAGAACTGGTTTTGTTGGTACAGATCTCGGTCTCCAGTCCAGAATGTCACAGATGTAGCCTTCAGCAAATGATTTACCTCCTGGTTCATCCACAGCTTTTGGTTTGCGAATGTAAAGCGAGTCTTTGCAGGCACCAGCACACACTCACACTCACACACACACACACTCACACTCACACACACACACACATACGCACACACACACACACACTCTCACACACACACACTCACACACACACTCACACTCTCACACACACACACACTCACACACACACACACTCACACACTCACACTCTCACACACACACACACTCACACACACACACTCACACACACACACACACACACACGCACACACACACACTCTCACACACACACTCACACTCACACACACACTCACACACACATACACACACACACACTCACACTCTCACACACACACACACACACACACTCACACACTCTCTCACACACACACTCACACACACACACACACACACACGTTTCAATGAAGTCAGTAACAATGGATACATACTCATCCAGATTCCAAGATGAATCCCTGAATACAGTCCAGTCCACTGATTCAAAGCAGTGCTACAAAGGCTCCTGTGCTTCCCTTGACCGTACCTTCTTGGTCCTCACTACTGGTGCAGCCGTCTTCAGCCTCTGCCTGTACTCAGGGAGTCGTAGTACAGCCAGGTGATCAGACTTCCTGAAGTGAGGGCATGGAATAACACTGTAACCATTCTTGATGGTGGTGTAACAATGGTCCAGTGTGTTGTTTCCTCTGGTATTGCAAGTGATCTGTTGATGGTTATTGTTTAGTGTTTTTTTTAGACTGGCCTGGTTAAAATCCCCCAAAACGATGGTGAAGGCATTAGGGTGTGCTGTTTAATGCATGTTAATCCCATGCCCAGATCATCTAAAGCCTGATTGACACTGGCCTGAGGTGGAATGTATACTGCTAACTAAATGACCCAGGAGAACTCCTGTGGTAACTAAAATGGACGACACTTAACCACTAGATATTCTGGGTCTGGTGAGCAGAATTGGGAGAGCACTGATATATTTGTGCACCAAGAGGAGTTCATCATGAGGCATACTCCTCCACCTCTGCTTTTGAGACACTCTACAGATCTATCTTGACAGTGTATAGTAAACCCTTCAATCAGGATCGCTGCATCCAGTACGGAAAGGGTTAACCAGGATTCTGTGAAACAAAGGACACACACGATCCTAATGTCCCTCTGATTCAGTACCCTAACTCTGAGATCATCGATTTTATTCACCAGAGACTGCACATTTGCAGCAAGATGGTCAGTACAGGGAGTTTAAATCCCCGTTTCCTTAAACGTACTTGTATTCCTGACCTGCAGCCACATTTCCTGTGTGGAATCCGGCGAGGAATTCATCCACAATCAGTATTGTTTCTGCTGTTTCAAGCAGCAATAGTTCATTTAATAGCAATAAGACATCTTTGTTGACTACACTGACTGTGGAAGCAGTTGTGTTTTTAGCTGTATCAGGCTGAAACGAGAATATTTAATCATATCCAATGACAGTTCTGCTGCCACACAAGTTGCCTTAAGGCACCCCAGATTGAAAAAAAAATGATACACAGCATAAAATGAAGCAGTCTGAACACCGACCCCTGTGGAACACCACTAGTCACTGGCAGCCAACCAGAAAAAGATCCTTTTATTCCCACTTACTCCTTTAAGGAAACCATGCTGACTTTGTCCTCTCTTGTCCTGTGTCACCATAACTTCATCCTTAACAATTCATTCCATCAACTTCCCCACCACTGAGGTCAGGCCAACTGGTTTATAATTTCCTTTCTGCAAGATGGTCTGTATAGGGAGTTTCCTTTCTGCTGCCTTCCTCCTTTCTTAAAGAGTGTAGTGACATTTGCATCTTTCCAGTCCTCTGGCACCATGCCAGTCCAATCATTGATTTGAAAGATCTTTATAAATTCCTCCAGAATCTCGACTGTTACCACTTTCAGAACCCTAGGGTGCAGTTCATCTGGTCCAGGTGACTAATATACCCTTAGGTCTTTCAGCTTTTTGAGCAAGTTCTCCCTTGTAATAGTAACTGCACCCACTTCTTTTCCCTCACACCCTTCAACATCTGGAACACTGTGAGTGTCTTTCACAGTGAAGCCTGATGATTCATCAATCATCTCCTTAGCCCTCGTTATTATTTCACCAGCCTCATTTTCTAGCGGTCCTAAATCTACTCTCATCTCTCTTTTAATTTTTACATATTTGAAAAAGCTTTCACTATCCACCTTGATATTGTTTGCTTGCCTGCTTTCACATTTCATCTTTTCCCTCCTAACTATTCTTTCAGTTGATCTTGGTAGGGTTTTAAAAGCTTCCCCATCTTCTGCCTTCCCACACATTTTTGCTTTGTTGTATGTCCTCTCTTTTGCTTTTATATTAGCTTTGACTTCCCTTGTCAGCCATGTTTGTACTATTTCTCCATTTGAGTATTTCTTCATTTTTAGAATACATCTATCCTGCTCCTTCCTCATTTTTCCAGGAACTCCCACCATTGCGGCTCTGCTGTCATTCCTGCTAGCAAATTCTTTAACTTTACTTTGGCCCACTCCTCTCTCATACCACTGTAATTTACTTTACTCCACTGAAAGACTGCTACATCAGACTTTACTTTCTCCCTATCAAATGTCAAGTTCAACTTAATGATATTGTAATTACTGTCTCCGAGGAGTTCTTTTACCTTAAACGCCCTTATCACCTCCAGCTCATTACAAAACATCAAGTTCAGTATAACTGATCCCCTATTAGGCTCAATGACAAACTGATCTAAAAAGCCATCTCTTAGGTGTTCAACGAATTCACTTTCTTGAGATCCATGACCAACCTGATTTTCCCAATCGACCTGCAAGTTGAAATCTCCCATGATAAACATAACATTACTGTTTAGACATACTCTTTCTATTTCCCATTGTAATCTGTTGTCCACCTCCAAGCTCCTGTTGGGAAACTTGTATATAAGTACCATCAGGGTCCTTTTACCCTTGCAGTTTCTTAACTCAACCCACAAGGATTCAAATTCTTCTGATCCGATTTCACATCTTCCTACTGATTTGATGCCATTCTTTACCAGCAGAGCCACACCACCCCCTCTGCCTATCTTCCTATCTGTCTGATACAATGTGTAGTCTTGGTCCAGATTTAATCCAGAAATCCAGATTTCTATCCTAGCTCTCTAAATTTTCTTTTCAGGACCTCCTCTTCACATTTTGTTCCTATGCCATTGGTACCAATATGTACCAAGACATCTGGCTGCTCTCCCTCCCCCTCCAAAATGTTGCGGACGCAATCTAAGATGTCCCTGACCCTGGCACCTGGGAGACAATGTACCATTCAGACATCCCGTTCACATCCACAGAATGTTCTACCTGTTCACCTGACTAATGAGTCCCCTATCACTACTGCTGTCCTCTTCTTCCTCTTTCCTGTGCAACCTGTCTCTTTTGAACAGGTCATACCTCCCCCAGAAGAGATCCCAATGATCCAAGAACGTGAAACATCAAAGGGAGGCAATGGGCGGGCAAGGAGATGAGGTGAGGCAGGGAAAAGGGGATGGGTAATAGTGAAGGAGGGGGTAGGTGGGAGCCACTGCACAATGTTCATGCCATCAGGTCGGGGACTATACAACCAGAATATAAGGTGTTGTTCCTCCAATCTAGGTGTGGTCTCATTGCAATAGTGGAGGAGGTCATGGATGGACACAGTGGAATTAAAGTAAGTGGCCACTGTGAGATCCTGCTTTTTCTGGTAGATGGAGCATAGGTGCTCGGCAAAGCGGACTCCCAGTCTACATCAGGTTATATAGGGGGCCACATCAGGAGCAGCAAACACCGTATATGACCCCAACAGACTCACAGTTGCCTCACCTGGAAGGGCTGTTTAGGGCCCTGAATGGTAGTGAGGGAGGAAGTGTAGGGACAGGTGTAACACTGCTTCTGCTTGTAAGGATAAGTGTCAGGAGGGAGATCGTGGGGATGGATGAATGGACAATGGAGTCATGCAGGGATTGATCCCTTTGGATAGTGGGGGGGATGGGGAGAGGGAAAAGTATGTTTGGTTGTGGGATCCTGTTGGAGGTGGCAGAAGTTCCAGAGAATTATATGCTGGATGCAGAGGCTGGTGGGGTGGTAGGTGAGGACAAGAGGAACCCTATCCCTGATAAGGTGGCTGCAGGATAGAGTAAGAGCCCAAAATGTCAACTGGACTTTTTTTCATTGAAGCTGCCTGTCCTGCTGAGTTCCTCCAGCATTTTGAGAGCATTTCTTGGATTTCTAGCATCTGCAGATTTTCTCTTGTTTGAGAGTTATAGGGAAGTAGCCACCCCTCGATTGCAGGAAGTGAGTAGTTGGGTGACTGTCAGGAGAAATGGAAATGTGAATAGGCAGTTGGTGCAGAGCACCCCTGTGGCCATTCCCCTCAATAGTAAGTACACTGTTTTGGATTCTGTCATGGCACAGGACTTCCCAGGGAATGCCACGGAGACCGGGTTACTGGCACTGAGCATAGGTCTGTGGTGCAGAAGGGAAAGAGGGCAGCGGTAGTGAAAGGGGACTCATTAGTCAGGAGAACAGGTAGAAAATTCTGTGGATGTGAACGGGATGCCTGAATGGTACGTTGTCTCCCAGGTGCCAGGGTCAGGGACATCTTAGATTGCGTCCGCAACATTTTGGGGGTGGGGGGAGAGCAGCCAGATGTCTTGGTACATATTGGTACCAATGGCATAGGAACAAAATGCAAAGTTGTCCTGAAAAGGGAATTTAGAGAGCGAGGTAGAAGCTGAGAAGCAGGACATCCAGGGTAATAATTTCTGGATTGCCTCCTGTGCCGTGGCCACTGAGGGTAGAAACAAGATGTTTTGGCAAATTAATGTGTGGCTGAGAAGTGGGCCCAGGGGGCAGGACGAGGTTCTGAGGTCATTGGGATCTCCTCTGGGGGAGGCAGGACCTCCATAAAATTGTTGAGTTCACCTGAACTCGAACGGGACCAATATTCTCATGGGCAGGTTTGTTAGAGCCATTGGGGAGGGTTTAAACTAACTTGATAGGGGAGTGGGAACTGGATTAAAGGGACCCAGGAAAGGATGGATGGTAAAAAAGGAAAGATGGGAGTGGGACAAACAGTCCATAAGGAATGTATATTTATAACTCACAGAAGATCGCCTGTCCTTCCCTCAACTCCCAATGAGAGTGTCTCTGTGATGACTGGAACCGAGGGAGCTTTGGCCACGTTACCCTGTGTGTTCACACGGCCTCGGCAGAGCCTCACCGCACACACGGTGATGTGGATGAGGAAGGATCCCTACCAATACATCGTCACCTTCAGGCACTGAGGAAATGGATCGTGGGCAGCAGAAAACGACTGACTCAGTACAAGCTCGTCAGGGACCCAGAGGGAGGAAACATCTTGATCAGGATAAAGCAGCTGAGTGAGGGAGACAGTCACAGCCACCTGCGTCTGGCTGAGTTCGGGAAAGGGAAGCATGATTACTCATCCTACGTCAAACCCCCATTTAACCTGGTGATCCAGAGTGAGATCCGACTGCAGGTAAGAGACCATAGACACGTTCTGGAGGGGATGGGGTGGGTTTTGGGGGCAGCAAGTGAACCCTGTTACCATTATCCTTTATCTAATCAACCCTCACTCCTGGGTTTATCTGTCTGTCCCCGAGAGAGATCTGACTGTAGATCAGACCCGGAAAAGAACCCGTCACCACATTCAAGTTCAAGTTTAATTGTCAATCAGTGACACGTGCAGCCAACAAAACACAACAGCGTTCCTCCAGGGCCTTGCCTGAGCCTGGGAGGAATGAGTGGAGTTCTAATGGAGGATCAGGAAGCTTCCCAGAGAAGACACACACTCAACGTTTCAGGAAGAGCTTCTTCCTTTCTGCCGTCAGATTTCTGAAAGGACAATCAGAAAAGTGAGGACCAGCTCACTTTGTTTCCTTTTTTCCCTCTTCTTGTGATATTTATTTAATTTAAAATTATACATGGTGGCATATATTTCTTTTGAAATTTACAGTTTTTAATTAATATGTATTGCAATGTATAACGGGGTGTCAGGGTGAAGATACGTCTTTACCAAAGGAGGTGTAAGACACTCCTTCCCTCCACTAGTCTTCACTTTACCCTTGGGCGAGGTGTAGCCCCTGCTTAGCCCCCGATCAGGGTCACGTGAATCCATGGGATCAGGTGGTGGATGGTCATATGAGCAGCTGGTGCAGATCACAAATTCTGGTTATGCGACCACTGACACCAGGCAGACAATCTCTGAAGAGTATTGATAATGGCTGGACTCACCCGTCCTGTACAGACACTGCTCAGAAGAAGGTGATGGAAACCACTTTTGTAGAAAAATTGCCAAGAACAATCATGGTCATAAACAGGAGAAATTCTGCCATTGCTGGAAATCCAGAGCAACACACACAAAACACTGGAGGAACTCAGTAGGTCGGGCAGCGTCTATGGGGAAAGGATCAAAGGTTCATTTTATTGTCCAAGTTTGCATGTAGAATACAAATCTGATATTCACTTTCTCCAGATAACCCTGATATCCAGAAATACCATGGGATTCATTACTAGAATAGATATCAATACCCCCACATGAAAAGGAAATGGAAGAATCTCGCAAACCACAAACCTCACTCCCCGCCCCCCACCTCCCTCCCTCGCACAAAAGCCAACAGATCGCCCACCTGGAAGACGATCGTCAGAAGATCAAAAGCCCCAAGACCCCAACCCCCTCCCTCTCAAAAAATACAGTGCTGACAGCACCAAACCCAACACCCTCTCCCCAAACAGATTTAATGCAACCCGACCTTTTTATACAGGTCACACCTGCCCCAAAAGAGGTCCCAATGATCCAGAAATCTGAATCCCTGCCCCCTGCTCCAATCCCTCAGCCACGCATTTATCCTCCACCTCACTCTATTCCTGTGCTCGGTGTCACATGGCACAGGCAGTAATCCCGAGATGTGGTCCTGCTTCTCAACTTCCTTCCTAGCTCTCTGTTGTCTGCTTTCAGGACCTCCTCCCTTTTCCTACCACTGTCATTGGTACCAATATGTACTACAACCTCTGGCTGTTCACCATCCCACTTCAGGATATCGTGGATGTGACCAGAAACATCCTGGACCCTGGCACCATCGAGGCAAACTACCATCCGCGTTTCTTTCCTGCATCCACAGAATCGCCTATCTGACCCCCTAACTATGGAGTCCCCTATCACTGCTGCCATCCTCTTCCTTTCCCTACCCTTCTGAGCCACAGGGCCAGACTCTGTGCCAGAGACGTGACCACTGTTGCTTCCCCCTGTAGGCTGTTCCTCCCAACAGTACTCAAACAGGAGTACTTACTGTTAAGGGGGACAGCCACAAGGGTACTGTCTGGCATCTGACTCGTCCTTCCCTCTCCTGACTGTTACCCATTTACCTAACTCCCGAGGCCCCGGTGTAACTACCTGCCTATAGCTCCTCTCTATCACCTCCTTGTTCTCCCTGACCATGCGAAGGTCATTGAGCTGCAGATCCAGTTCCCTAACACGGTTCCTAAGAAGCTGCAGCTCGACACACCAGGTGCAGATGTGGCCGTCCAAGAGGCTGGGAGTCATCTGACACCGAGCACAGACATTCTTCCTGTCTGTATTCTACACAGATAACCTACCTGGCCTCGACCCGTTACCGCCGAAGCCCTGTTGAGCCAAAGCCTTCCTCGTCTGTTTCCCTCTACTATAGTGCCTGCTCTGTAAAGCTGTCTCCTTTTAAACTCTTCCCATGGTTCTCACTGGCTGATGTCCACGCGCTTGCGCAGTCGTGCCCCGATCAAACCGCTGAAGAAATTGATTTAATGCTGGATTTGTTCTGATGGGAGATTGGAGGGACTGGGTGTGTTCTGAGTGGAGATCGCAGACACTATTTTTTCTGAGGAAAGATTGGTCGGACTGGGTCTGTTCTGATGGGAGATTAGAGAGTCTGGGTTTATTCTGAGGTGAGATCAGAGATAATTTCTGTTTTTTATGGTAGATTAGAGAGATTGGATTTGTTCTGAGTGGAGATTAGAGAGACTGGCTTTGTTCTGAGGGGAGATTCAAGAGACTGGCTTTGTTCTGATGAGTGGTTGGACAGACTGGGCTTGTCCTGAGGAAAGTGTGTTGGAAACATAGGAAGATAGAAAATCTACAGCGCATTACAGGCCATTCAGCCCACAATGTTGTGCTGACCATGTAAACTACTTTAGGCACTGCCTGGAATTCCCCTTCCACATAGCGCTCTCTTTTTCTGAGGAAGAAGTGAAGTGACATTGGAGAATTAGGGTCTACTCTGCGGACTGTTACACAAAGCACCACTTGTAATGATGAGCAACTTCACAACTGAAAAGAATGTGGGTTCTCCAACGAACTACGTATGTGCACCCTACTGGAATCCCTGACCCTCCATGAATAGTGAATGAAGAAGAAAGCGATTATCTGGGAAATGAGTCCACACTGGCTAGGTGTTCCTCATGGTCTCGATCTCCACATGTCCTCCTTATCCCTGATGGTTGTTCTCTGACTGCGGGAGAGTTATGGCTCCTACGTATTTGGAGCTCCTGAATCTTATACTGTTCCTCATCAATTGAACTGGTGGATCTCCATCCCTTTGACTCAAGGTCACCTGACCTACCTGGGTCACCTTCTCACTGCTCATTATACAGGGCAACAACCCACATTGTTTCCTGGTCCTGCCCACCCCAGACTTGTGTATTTGAGTCTTTCAACTCTGACTGGTCCAAACCCATTAAACTTGGAGTCTAACGAGATTACAGATTGATTATTTGGTAGGTCTGGCATCTGACATAATAAGTAGCTCCTCCTCCGAGAATGGGCTCATGTTTAGCAGGTCCTTCGGGTCCTGAAGTTTCTCATGTCCACTTTCAGTTGCTCTGATTAGATTATCCAAGAGCATGAATATAGTTCAGAATCCACAAAATGGGGGTGTGAGGGAACAAAGACAACTGGTCTGTCTCCTTCCCCTGACCTTGATTCATCAAATCCACTAATTGTAGACTGTAGATTCTTCTGGCCAACATCTTCCTCCTCTTCATCCAAAGATATTTATCCTGAGATCATTATCCTCCTCTCATTCAGATGACTGCCCATAGGACTGCCTTGTAGGTGTGTAACACTTACATTCTATAAATAATTTTAACATTTACTAACTAACTTCACCCACTTTATACTGACAATCGTCTCTGCTTTTTCATGAAAACCTTATCCTCCATTTTTTTTTTCCATTATTGCGTCTTCTCAGTTGATATACCTCAGGGGGCATAAAATTAGTATTGCAGCGGTATGTGATACTATTCTTACCCATGGATGTATTTGAACATTTGTCCTCCAATTCCAAAACTTACTCCAAAAGCCTGGTAACTCAATATTTCATTTGCTTCTCCAGCGTGTGTTTTAATTACTTTAGTGTGTTTAGTCCATCGATGGATTATCTCCGTTTTCTCTGCCATAACATGTGTCCAGTCTGCAGTCAAGTGAGGAACTGGTGGCAACTCAGTAACAACACAGTCCCACAGATATTGATCTGTATCTGTGCATCGAGTCTTGAAGTTCCCCTCCTGGCTGAGGCAAAGTTCATCCTCCAATGGCCAGGTCTAAAGTCACGTTCCCTCTCATGATATTGTGACTTTCCAAAGGGCATTGTTTCCATCCCTTGGTATAACTTGTGGGCCCTGTTGCTATGTAATACGTCTGTCCCACCAATGCATATTGTAAGAAAGCCTAGTTATTCACAGGCAAAATGGACAATGAATAATTTTCACAAGTACAGGTTTTAAGCTTCTGCTTTGTCATTCCTTCTGGACAAGATCAGTTGTCTCCCTCTTGATGGCATCTTGATAAATCGCTCCCTTTCCCAGTACCATTCATAACAGTAGCATATATCAGTGGGTTACTTAAGGATATCTATGTATTCTGATGATACTTTCCAACATTGTGAACATCTTTTCAAAATGTAGGCTGAATTATTTCCATATGGGGAAAATATGGAATACCACTCTGACATAAAAAAACCTTCCTTTACCATCATCACAGGTGTCGAGTTCTCTGTTGGTTACCGTAAGGCTTCTGATATGATACAATGGCACCCTTTCTCCAACCCCTTCTTTTAGATGCTCATCTGAGACCCAGTTTGCTCCTTGATGTGCATCAAGTTGCAACAGATTAGTGCCAGTCATGGTGAGCAACCAACTAGCATACGTAGCACGGATCTCAGTTTTCTGCATTTCCGTAGACGTGAGGTCTATGTGGTCAGTAATCGGATTTGTTGTATCATGAAGGGGCTACAGAAATTTACCAGTATCCAGGGTGACCTGGATGCATCTCAACCAATCTGATTAGTTTGTACCCAATCTCTGTAATTCTCTCCAGTAATATCCCTTATTTTCTGCTGGAGGGACTGTGTCTGGTTTTCTAATTCTGCTACATTGAGGCTGTTGACTGTTGCTGCCCCTGATGCATAACCTACTCCCACTAATTCCAGTAGTCATCTTTTCCTACTGACTTGACGGGCCTAACCTCGCTCTGCTTAGTTGTCTCTCATAAGAGTGAGTAAATAATTGTTTTGTTGTAGGTGAGCACTATTCAGGCACCATTATTTCAGTTAGATTAAAAATTATCTACGAGTGCTCGTACCCTGGTACCAAAGTGTCAAATTCCCCTGTATCTCCTAACACTAACCCTGTCCCATTTGTGTTACGCTGCGTCTCACTACATTTAGGCTCTGGTGTAGTTTCCATCACTTGTGGGTATGGAGTAGTGATTTTTCTAATAGTTTTGAAAACCTGGAAAGGGCCTGGCCACTGACAAAAACTGTAATATTTAAGGATAATATCCGCTCTTACTTCCAGTTTAAATCTTAAATTATTTTGTGCATATTTTCTACTTGTTTTTCTAGACAAACCAGTCCAGACTCCCAGTTGTCTTTGGATTCAAGGCATCCATTTTTCCTCATCCAATTTTGTTTTGGGATAGGAGAGACAAACACTGGCATTTTTTCCTTTCCCTTTGATTTTTTGGCAGAACTCTCCTGTTTCTCAGGATGTGGAAAATAAAAATCACCTCCTTGAGTGGGCAGGTTCCCATCTTCTTGGAACATTTGTTCCATCCTCGAGTCCCCCAAATCAGAACCACCATGTACATCAATTGTTATGTGCTGATGGTGATAACATTCCTGTTTCTCCCCCACCAATTTCAGCTGGTTGATATGGTACCACCCACTTTTATCGTGAGGAGTCAGCACTATGCACTGAAGGGTTTGCTTTGTCTATAATTTCATAGGGCCCTGCGAACCTTGGATTTAACAATGAGTGGGTTGGTGTTTCTAATCATCACTCTTTGTCCTGGGTTTAATTCCATGGGACTGACTTTTCAGTTAGTCAGCTTTACTCTGTTGCTTCTTCTTTCCTATTTGGTAGGCTGCCACATAACTGGCCTCTTTCACTGCCTCTGCTAATTGCTGTACCACTTTTCTGAAACATACCCATTGATATCAAGTTCTGACAAATCTAATCCTAACAACTCCTTCTTTCATATCCCTTCCGGTCATGAATTTATACGGGATATAACCCGTTGAAGACACCACTGTATTCCTTATTGTCATCAAGGTACAAGGAAAATCTAATTCTAACTGCTCTAATCCTCTAATGACCCTTCTGCTCAACCCTTGCGGAGTCCTCTGTTAAATCCATAACCTTAATCTGTTTTCCCTTCTGCCTTCCTGACTCCCAAGTTGTAACTGCCATTTCTGCCCATAAAAGCACCTTGCTTCGCCAATTCATCAGCCTTTCTATTTCCCTCAGGAGATGATTTAGAGTGAGACTTCACCTTTATGACTCCATATTATTTTCACTTTGCAACTTCAAATATATATTGTAATAAATCAGCAGATGGGAGGGGCTGAAACAACCCCCCTTTGTGTTCAATTTCAGTTTCTCTTGTTTTCCATCTCAACCCCATTCTCCTCCCTTCTCCCCACAACCTTTAACTCCTTGACTAAACAGGAACCTATGAAGTTCTGCGTTAAATATGGTCAATGAGTTGGCCTCCACAGCTGCCTGTGGAAATGAATTCCACAGATTCACCACTCCCTGGCTAAAGAAATTCCTCCTCATCTCTGTTCTAAATTGCCGTCCATCTATACTGAGGCTGTGCCCTCAGTTCCAAGACTTCCCCACAATTGGAAACATCCTCTCCAGGTCTCTCAGTATTGTATGGGTTTCAGTGAGATCCGCTGCACCCCCCAACATTCTTCTAAACTTCAGCGAGTAGAAGACCAGAGTTATCAAACACCATAGACAGCACCCTGTCTGGGTGCATCTCGGCTCGATATGGTACATCTCTGTCTGTGACACAAGAAGCTATTTATTTTGATGAATGTGTGACAGATAAAGCCAACCTGTAACTTTATCTTGCACAAGTCACTGATAGTTCTGTGTTGTTTTTCCTACCGCAATGAAAGAGGAGATATTTCCAGCTACTTCCTCACTTACCACATCCCTAAAAGAAAAGTTCAGTCTTTTCAGCTGTGAAATTATTTTGCATTATTTTTATCAACACTCAGACCAAACACAGTCTGTCCGATCTCCCCTCAGACCAAACCCAGTCTGTCCGATCTCCCTCAGACCAAACCCAGTCTGTCCAATCTCCCCTCAGATCAAACCCAGTCTGTCCAATCTCCCCTCAGATCAAACCCAGTCTGTCCGATCTCCCCTCAGATCAAACCCAGTCTGTCCAATCTCCCTCAGACCAAACCCAGTCTGTCCAATCTCTCCTCAGACCAAACCCAGTCTGTCCAATCTCCCCTCAGATCAAACCCAGTCTGTCCGATCTCTCCTCAGACCAAACCCAGTCTGTCCAATCTCCCTCAGACCAAACCCAGTCTGTCCAATCTCCCCTCACACCAAACCCAGTCTGTCCGATCTCCCCTCAGACCAAACCCAGTCTGACTGATCTCCCCTCAGACCAAACCCAGTCTGTCCGATCTCCCTCAGACCAAACCCAGTCTGTCCGATCTCCCCTCAGACCAAACCCAGTCAGTCCGATCTCCCCTCAGACCAAACCCAGTCTGTCCGATCTCCCCTCAGACCAAACCAAGTCTGTCCAATCTCCCCTCAGACCAAACCCAGTCTGTCCAATCTTCCCTCAGACCAAACCCGGTCAGTCCGATCTCCCCTCAGACCAAACTCAGTCTGTCCGATCTCCCCTCAGACCAAACTCAGTCTGTCCGATCTCCCCTCAGACCAAACCCAGTCTGTCCGATCTCCCCTCAGACCAAACTCAGTCTGTCCGATCTCCCCTCAAACCAAACCCAGTCTGTCTGATCTCCTCTCAGATCAAACCCAGTCTGTCCGATCTCTCTCAGACCAAACCCAGTCTGTCCGATCTCCCCTCAGACCAAACCCAGTCTGTCCGATCTCCCCTCAGACCAAACCCAGTCTGTCCGATCTCTCCTCAGACCAAACCCAGTCTGTCCGATCTCTCTCAGACCAAACCCAGTCTGTCCGATCTCCCCTCAGACCAAACCCAGTCTGTCCGATCTCCCCTCAGACCAAACCCAGTCTGTCCGATCTCTCCTCAGACCAAACCCAGTCTGTCCGATCTCCCCTCAGACCGAACCCAGTCTGTCCAATCTTCACTCAGAATAAACCCAGCCTTTGTGATCTCTCCACAGTCTCTCATCAGTACAAACTCACTCTCTGAAAACACCTCAGTCACTCCAGAAAACAAAGCCAGTCTCTGTCTGATCTCACCTCAGAGCAAACCCAGTCCCAAGGGGGGAGGGCGGGATGTGAATATGGAGGTAGTGATTGGCATGATTTAGCAGATGAAGCTACTAGATATGGTTATGATAATTATAAAATACCATTTCCTGAGGAATTCCCACCGACTCCTTACCATAGGGGGTCAGTGCTACCGTCTGCACGATTGGCACCCCTCATTACTCTCAGAGAGGAGGGTGCCGGGGAGCAAATCAAACTCAGACTGTAACATACACCACACTGTTCCATGTACAGCAACTTAAAGATATTGCTGAGGATATCAGGACACGTGTGCTCAGAGACGATACTCAAGAGCTTTTCCAAGCAACTAGCCATCAGAGAGAACTTCAAGGAAAGGAGATTGATTATAATGTGTCCATCCAAATATGCACTCGGCTTTGCCGAATCTACAGTGAGATGGTGGGGGACTGAAGAACGCAATATTGACTGCTATGGGTGTTAACAGAGGGGACCCAGTCAACGCACTAAACACATTTTACCGGAGGAGAGGTGAACATCCCACTGCATTTGCAACCCATTTATGGACTGTGTTCCAAGGAGTGTAGGAACAGTAGCAGAGTGTGGCCATTTAGACGGTTGTGGATACTGGCGTCTCACTATACCGTTGAATCTAAAAAGGCACTGGAAATGTTTGATCCTTCTGAACTGACACATACTGAGGCACGGTCACTGAGGAAAATGTGTAGAGCGAGGGAAAAGGAGATACAGAGACCATCTAAACTCCCTAATGGGAAGATAATGCCTGTTAAAGTCAGGCACCTGAATGGAGAATTAATGGTAGGGGACACACCCCGAGGGCCTCCCTGCCACACCATCAAGGGGCAAGGAAGGGCAGAGGAAATGGAACAGGGCCAACAACAGGGAGAACTGAAGGTGGAGTAATTAAATGCTATATCTGTGGCCAAGAGGGACAGATGAAGAGAGAATGTCCAAACCTGAGACAGGAAAGAGCAGAACAATGCAGTTTGTCTTTGGAGGGGCCAGAAAGATGGAGCCCACAGAATAACATGGTGGAGACACCACCATCCAGGGAATTGTACCCTGAGTCTGAGTGATGGTGTCAGGCCTCACCAACATGGGTGTGACACAAGGTGGAATGAAACCAGAAGACCTTGAGTGATTGGTAGGGTCGGAGGCTGCCCTGTTACCTTTTTATGGGACACTGGATGATCCTGAACGACCGTCAACACCACTAATGTAAATAACGTAAATTGGGAGATACAAGGTAGTGTTATTCTCATTGGATTGTCAGACATCCACAAGTGGGACGTGTGAGTGTGCCATTGGAATTAAGGATAGGAGACATAGCATCGAAACATTCAACAGTGCTGGTGGAATTACCCAGGGAGCAGGAACATATACTGGGGACTGATTACCTGGCCAAAGTGGGACTTTGTTTTGATCCAGTTAATTGTATGATTCCCATAATTGTATTGCTCCATAATTCCCAATCTATATTTCACCAGCGCTTAGAGAAAGGTTTAAATGATTTTCAAATCCTGAGTGCTTGATACAGTACATAGAAGATCTATTCCTGCAGATTGAAACTAAGCAGGAATATTATCAGCTATTGACAGAACTGCTGCAATTATTAGCAACACAAACAAAATGCTGGAGGAACTCAGCAGGCCAGGCAGCATCTTATGGGAAAGAGTACAGTCAACATTTCAGTCCAAAACCCTTCAGTGCGACTGGAGGGAAAAAGCTGAGGAGTAGATTTAAAAGGTGGGGGGAGAGAGAAACACCGGGTGCAACCTGGAGGGGAAGGGATGAAGTAAAGAGCTGGGAAGTTGATTGGTGAAAGAGACAGTCTGCCATGGAAGAAAGAAAAAGGGGAAGAAGCACCAAGGGGAGGCAATGGGTGGGAAAGGAGATATCATGAGAGAGGGAAAAGGGTTGGGAAATGTTGAAGGGGCGGAGGTGGGGGGTATTACTGAAATTTTGAGAAATCGATGTGCATGCCATCAGGTTGGAGGTGTTAAGGTGTTGCTCTTTTCCATAGATACTAACTGGCCTGCTGACTTCCTCCAGCATTTTGTGTGTGTTCCTAATAATTGCAGCAGTTCTGTCAATAACTGATAAAGTTCCTGCTTAGTTCACTCTGCAAGAGTAGATCACATATGTACTGAATCAAACACTCGGGTTTTGAAAACCGTTTAAACCTTTCCCCTAAGCCAGGGGTCGGCAACCCGCGGCTCCAGACCTGTATGCGGCTCTTTCATCTCTGTGCTGCGGCTCCTTGTGGCTTTGGAAAATAAATGATGAGTATTTAATTAAAATGTATTTTATGTTAGTTTGTTAGTTTTTGAAATGTAATTCTAAATTTGAAGATTATGGTGATCTTGTACAATCTAAATAAAACGTGTTTTTTGTCGCTATTAATATACGTCACCACTACCAATGCCTGACACCCGCCAGTGTGCGATTTCTTTAATTTTTCGATCCAAGTTAGGCGAACTATGGAGAATTCTAAAAAAAGAAAAGTGACTGAAGAAAACAGAACTTTTAATGATACGTGGGCAGATTCATTTGCTTTCAGTGCTGACGAGACTGGTTTACCGGTATGCTTAATATGCAATGAGAAACTAGCAACCAGCAAAAAGTCAAAAGTCGCAAGACATTTCCAGCAAACACGCAGGCTTTGCTCAAAAATATCCGGATGGAGATGAGAGAAAAAAGGCCGTTTCGGAACTGATGCGGAAGGTTGAGCTGAGCAAAAATCATTTCAAGAAGTGGATGAAGTCTGGAAAATCAACTACATATGCTAGTTTTGTTGCCGCTCAGGAAATAGTCAGGCACGGGAAGCAGTTTACAGATGGTGAATATATAAAATAATCTTTCATTAAGATTTCAGAATATCTATTCATGGACTTTAAAAATAAGAGTGAAATTGTGCAGAAAATCAGGAATATGCCCCTCTTTGCAAAGACTGTCAAAGACAGAACCATAAAAATGGCAGAAGACATCACAAGACAGCAAATTAAAGACATCAATTCAGCTGTGGCCTACTCGATTGCCTGTGACGAGTCTAAAGACAAAGGTGATATTGAACAAATAGCGCTGTTCTGCCGGTATGTAAACTCTGCCTGGCCACAGGAAGAAATGATTGAGTTGATACCTCTAAAAGGCCAAACACAGGGGGAGGACATCTATGAGGCTGTCTTGAATTGCTTAAGAGCCAAAGTACTAACGACCACCCACCTGGTGTCAGTAGCTACTGATGGGGCACCAAGTATGACAGGAGCGTACAAGGGATTTGTGGCATTACTGCAGAATTCGCTGGGCAGAAAGCTGCTGACTTTTCACTGCATCTTGCACCAAGAGGGTTTGTGCGCTCAAACATTTCCTCCGGAATGCACAGGTAATGGATGTTGTCATTCAGATTGTCAATAAAATAATGGCAAAAAGTTTAAATCACTGTCAATTCAGTTTGTTACTGGACGAGCTGGAAAGCGCATATCCTGATCTCCTGCTGCACAACAAAGTCCAGTGGCTGTCAAGAGGGGAGGTGCTGAAACACTTTGTCGCGTGTCTGGTAGAAGTGAAAACTTTCCTGGGCAGCAAAGGGCTCACCTTTCCTGAGCTGGAACAGCCAGAGTGGCTGGAAAAGCTACACTTCATGGTAGACATGACAGCGCACCTGAACACGCTGAACACAGCTCTTCAGGGGAAAGGACGTACAGCCCTGCACATGTTGGAGGATGTTTTGGCATTCGAGTGCAAGTTGACAGTGCTTGCCAGAGATTTACAGAAAGGCACATTGTCTCACTTCCCCAATTTGAGAGAGTTCAAACAAGCTCACAACATGATAAATTCAGAGTATTGACATTCTGCAATCATCGCAATGCTGCATCATTTGGGAAATGCTTCTGTGAGTTCAGAGAAGAAAAAAACACATTATCCTTCCCGGTCACTCCCCTAAGCATCGATCCATCCCTACTGAATATGACTGCATTGGCAGGTGTGAGTCAACCTGATCTTGAGATGGAACTGGCTGACATAGCCGACAATGGGTGTCCAAGTTTAGACGCTTGACAGCAGACCTTGAAGATGTTGCCCGTCAGAAGGCCATTCTTGCTCAGAATCATAAATGGAGTGATATTGAAAACCTCCCCAAACCGGACAAACTTGTGTTGGAAACATGGAATGCTATCCCTGACATTTATGTAAACATTAAAAAGTATGTGCTTGCAGTCCTGTCGATCTTTGGATCCACATATGTGTGTGAGCAGGTGTTCTCCTACATGAACTTTATTAAAAACAAACATCGCGCACGCCTCACAGATGACAGCTTGCGATCCTGTGTAAAGATGAAGGTGACGTCATAAAGCCCTGATGTGCAGACGCTGTGCGCTGAGGTCCAGGAGCAGAAATCCCATTAACCAAGAATGATAAGTATTTTAATTGCCTATTATTTTACGTATATTCAATTTTTTTCATTTTTCAGTGAAATAGTACTTTTATTTTCAGGTTGACAGCTGGCTGACATTATTTTTGGTTTGCTGCTGGCGGACAATTTAAGTTCGGCGTTTTTCATAAATACAAGAAGGACTCAAATAGATTGAGTATTTTACTTAAAAGTAACCTTCAACCCAACGTCTTTTTTTCGGAGTTCAAAATGTTTTTGTTGCATGCAGAAATGTAATTTTGTTTTCTCTGCAGGAGTTCATCGATGACATAAATGCAACACATTATAGTTTGTTTATACATAGCATAAAGGCAAAAAAACCGTTGTATGCAGTGTTATTTCATTTTAAATGTCAAACGGGTTTTGTGGCTCCCAGTGTTTTCTTTTCTGTGGGAAACAGGTCCAAATGGCTCTTTCAGTGGTAAAGGTTGCCGGCCCCTGCCCTAAGCGCTGGTGAAATATAGATGGGGAATTATGGAACCCCTGTGGTAGGGTAGTCCACGTACACTGCTGTCTCTGAAGGGCAAGTGCAAACTTGACCATGACCAAAACCCATTATTTATGTTTAAAACTGAACCATTGTGCAATTTCATTCTGTTTGACCACTGTTTCTGGGTTAGTTGCTACAGTTGGGGCTGTTAACCGAGTTACTTTATTTACCTCTCGATAATCAACCTCCAACTACCATCTGGTTCCCTCACGGGCAATATGGGTGAGTTATTTGTGGAGGTTACTGGCCTCAGTACCCCTTGTTGCACCAAACTCTGTATTCTCTTGCCTACATCTTCCTCTGCTTTTTTGGAAACTCATATTGGTTCGGTGCTTTGGGGTCTGGACCTTGGATGCACACTCTGCCGGCCATCTTTCCACAGTCATGCTTGTGTCTTGCAAATGCCCCCGAGTTCTGTGCAATAATTTACTGCACCATCTGATCATTGCTCATCTCCCCCGGTTTTATCCACATTTTGTCCATTGTGCAGATTCTATCCAATATTCTCCTGCCGGGATCTGTATGTGGTGTATGTTATTCATGACAGTTGGCATCTGCCAAATCATACAATTAACTGGATCAAAGCAAAGCCCCACTTTGGCCAAGTAATCAGTCCCCAGTATGTGTTCCTGCTCCCTGGGTAATTCCACCAGCACTGTTGAATGTTTTGATGCTATGTCTCCTATCCTTAATTCCAAAGTCACACTCACACGTCCCACTTGTGGATGTCCGAGAATCCAATGAGGATAACTCTACCTTGTATCTCCCAATTTACGTTATTTACATTAGTGGTGTTGACGGTGGTTCGGGATCCTCCAGTGTCCCATAAAAAGGTAACAGGGTGGCCTCCGACCCTACCAATCACTGGAGGTCTTCTGGCTTCATCCCACCTTGTGTCACACCCATGTTGGTGAGGCCTGACACCATCATTCTGGCTCAGGGTACAATTCCCTGGACGGTGGTGTCTCTACCATGTTATTTTGTGGGCTCCATCTTTCTGGCCCCTCCAAGTGCAAACTGCATTGCTCTGCTCTTTCTCATCTCAGGTTTGGACACTCTCTCTCCCACAGTTTCAGAGAGACAGACAGACAGACATACTTTATTGATCCCAAGGAAAATTGGGTTTCGTTACAGTCACACCAACCAAGAACAGTGAAGAAATATAGCAATATAAAACCATAAATAATGAAATAAAAATAAGTTAATTATGCCAAGTGGAAATAGTTCCAGGACCAGTTGTTGGCTCGGGGTGTCTGACACTCCGAGAGAGGAGGTGTAAAGTTTGATGGCCACAGGCAGGAATGACTTCCTATGACGCTCAGAGTTACATCTCAGTGGAATGAGTCTCTGGCTGAATGTACTCCTTTGCCTAACCAGTACATTATGGAGTGGATGGGAGACATTGTCCAAGATGGCATGCAACTTGGACAGCATCCTCTTTTCAGACACCACCGTCAGAGAGTTCAGTTCCACACTCACAACATCACTGGCCTTACAAATGAGTTTGTTGATTCTGTTGGTGTCTTCTACCCTCAGCCTGCTCTCTCAGCATACAACAGCAAACATGATAGCACTGGCCACCACAGACTTGTAGAACATCCTCAGCATCGTCCAGCAGATGTTAAAGGACCTCAGTCTCCTCAGGAAATAGAGACGGCTCTGACACTTCTTGTAGACAGTCTTAGTGTTCTTTGACCAGTCCTGTTTATTGTCCATTCGTATCCCCAGGTATTTGTAATCCTCCACTATGTCCACACTGTCCCCTTGAATGGAAGCAGGGGTCATCAGTGCCTTAGCTCTCCTCAGGTCCACCACCAGCTCCCTAGTCTTTTTCACATTAAGCTACAGATTATTCTGCTCACACCACGTGACAAAGTTTCCCACTGTAGCCCTGTACTCAGCCTCATCTCCCTTGCTGAATCATCCAACTATGGCAGAGTCATCAGAAAACTTCTGAAGATGGCAAGACTCTGTGTTGTAGTTGAAGTCCAAGGTGTAGATGGTGAAGAGAAAGGGAGACAGGACAGTCCCTTGTGGAGCCCCAGTGCTGCTGACCACTCTGTCTGACACACAGTGCTGCAAGCGCACATACTGTGGTCTGCCAGTCAGGTAATCAATAATCCATGACACCAGGGAAGCATCCACCTGCATCACTGTCAGCTTCTCACCCAGCAGAGCAGGGCGGATGGTGTTGAACAAACTGGAGAAGTCAAAAAACATGACCCTCACAGTGCTCGCCGGCTTGTCCAGGTGGACGTAGACATGGTTCAGCAGGTAGATGATGGCATCCTCAACTCCTAGTCGGAGCTGAGAGGCGAACTGGAGGGGGTCTAAGTAGGCCGGAGCTGCTCTAGAACAAGTCTCTCCATGATGTGGGAGGTCAATGCCACCGGTCTGTAGTCATTGGAGCCACTGGGGTGCGGCGTCTTCGATACAGGAACTAGGCAGGACGTCTTCCTCTGGAGACTCAGGCTCAGGTTGAAGACATGGTGAAGTACTCCACATAGCTGGGGGCACAGGCTTTGAGAACCCTGGGGCTGAAACCATGTGGGCCTGCAGCCTTGCTTGGATGGAGACGATTCAGCTGTCTTCTCACCTGTTCAGCTGTGAAACCCACCATGGTGCTTTCAGGTGAGGGAGGGGTATAGTCATTAGAGCAGGGTGGGGGGCTGTGAGGAGGGGTAGGAGGGGTATAGCATTTGAATATTCCACCTTCAGTTCTCCCTGTTCCATTTCCATTGCCCTTCCTTGCCCCTTGATAGGGTGGCAGGGAAGCCTTCGAGGTGTCCCCCCCACCCTCATTTCTCTAGACAGGTGCCCGACTTTTAACAAGCATCACCTTCCCATTAGGGAGTTCAGATGGTCGCTGTATCTCCTTTTCCCTCACTCTACACATTTTCCTCAGTGACCGTGCCTCAGTATGTGTGGGTTCAGAAGGATCAAACATTTCCAGTGCCTTTTTAGATTCAATGGTACAGTGAGACGCCAGTATCCACAACCATCTAAATGGCTGCACTCTACTGCTGTTCCTACACTCCTTGGAACACAGTCCATAAATGGGAAGCAAATGCAGTGGGATGTTCCCCTCTCCTCCGGTAAAATCTGTCTAGTGCGTCGACTGGGTCCCCTCTGTTAACACCCATAGCAGTCAATATTGCGTTCTTCTGTTCCCCACCATCTCACTGTAGATCCGGCAAAGCCGAGTGAATATTTGGATGGACACATTATAATCAATCTCCTTTCCTTGAAGTTCTGTCTGATGGCTAATTGCTTGGAAAAGATCTTGAGTATCGTCTCTGAGCACACGTGTCCTGATATCCTCAGCAATATCTTTAAGTTGCTGTACACTGAACAGTGTGGTGTATGTTACAGTCTGAGTTTGATTTGCTGTCCTGCTCCCTCCTCTCTGATAGTAACGAGGGGTGCCAATCGTGCAGACAGTAGCACCGGCTCCCGTTGGGAGGGTGTCGGTGGGAGTTCCTCGGGAAATGTTGTTTTGTAATTATCATAACTGTACCCAGTAGCTTCTCCAGCTAAATCATGCCAATCACTATGTTCATATTCATGTTCCCCCCCGTTGGGACTGGGTTTGCTCTGAGGTGAGATCAGAGGGAGACTGGCTTTGTTTTCTGGAGTGACTGAGGTGTGATCGGAGAGTTAGGTTGTACTGATGAGAGACTGTGGAGAGATCACAGAGACTAGGTTTATTCTGAATGAAGATCGGACAGACTGGGTTTGGTCTGAGGAGAGATCGGACAGACTGGGTTTGGTCTGAGGGGATATCGGACAGACTTGGTTTGGTCTGAGGGGAGATCGGACAGACTGGGTTTGGTCTGAGGGGAGATCAGACAGACTGGATTTGGTCTGAGGGAGATCGGACAGACAGGGTTTGGTCTGAGGGGAGATCAGACGGACTGGGTTTGGTCTGAGGGGACATCGGACAGACTGGGTTTGGTCTGAGGGGAGATAATGATAATGCCCAATTAGTTTCACAGCTGAAAAGACTGAACTTGCCTTTTGGGGATTAGGTAAATGAGGAAGTAGCTGGAAATATCTGCTCTTTCATTGTGGTAGGAAGAACAACACAGGACTATCAGTGACTTGGGCAGGATTACGTTACAGATTGTCAGAACTATCAGATATTCATCAAAAGAACGAGTTCCTTGTGTCACAGACAGAGATGTACCACATCGAGCCGAGATGCACCCAGACAGGGTGCTGTCTATGGCGTTTGATAACTCTGGCCTTGTACTCACTGCAGTTTAGAAGAACGTTGGTGGGGTGCAGGGAATCTCATTGAAACCTATGCAATACTGAGAGGCTTAGATAGATTTGACATGGATAGGGTGTTTCTGATTGTGAGGAATTCTTGATGATTGAGCTGTGAACAATAACTTTATTAACAGACTGTAAAATAACAAGCCACGGGGGTGGTGGGCACAAAACGAGTGAGACTGAAACTGAACACAACAGGCAACAAGGTTAACTTTACGCAGGTAGAGTGAGGACTGGGAGCAACTATTTGAGGTCAGCTTGTTCGATGAGTGAACAAGGAGTGTGAATGGGAGCTGGGTTGAAATAGGCTGCCGGTGATGATTCTGGAACGATCGACAGGTGAATCCCATTGGCTGGGTGGAGATGCGAGGTGCCTGAATGTGCAGGCTGGGGTTGTCAATGTGAGTGAGCCTGACACTTTGATCTGCCCAAAACTTGTTGGTCACCCAGAGAAACGAAATGTTCAGTACCTCAGTTGGAGGGCTGTCCGGTGGGGAAGTCCCTTGAACAGCCTCGAGGCCACTTAAATGACAGTGGTGGTATAATTGCTAAAGATTGGTGAACACTAATTAATGACCTGAATATAAAGATTTTGTAGCTTCCTTGCTTGTATATATTTTTAATACGTATGAGGGATCTCAAAAGGGTTTTGAAAACCACCTATATGTCTACATGTGTGTGGGGTGTTTCTAATGATTATGTTAACCTGTTGATCTTCTTTGCAATTCAGGGCATTGCAAGAGGGGAGATCAACAGATCGATGTTTCAACCTTACGATTTGAAACGATGCTTATTCAAGCTCACCCAACTCAAGAACCACCAGACCCTCTGCCCACCTCGACAGAGAGAGAGAGCGAAAGAGAGAGCGAAAGAGAGAGAGAGAGAGAGAGAGAGAGAGAGAGAGAGAGAGAGAGAGAGAGAGGAGAGAGAGGGGAAGGGAGAGAAAGAGAGTGTAGTGCAAAGGCCTTCACCAGCCACACCCCCTGACTCAATGTTTCAATCTTTTGCAACGGTTCAGTTGGTGACACTGCCAAGAAACCCAGTCCACAGGAGCTGTGCAAGACCACAGCCCAAAGATACACGTCTTCCAGGCCACTCCTGGAGATATCAAAAATGGGCAGTCAGCAAGCTCTGGGAGCTGGAACCCACTGCCGTGAAGAACTGCAGTTTGAGTGCAGTCGGAGATCATGGACTCCGACAGGACCCCTGCACCATTGAAAAGGGGAAAAAGAGACTGGAATTTGAGCTTTTTTGCAGACAAGCTCAAAGAAGTCATTCTCTGGCACCATCTAAGTTCCTCTTTCTGGTTGTCACTATTGTAACCAATATTGTAACATGAACGTGTGATCTCTGGTGTGACTAACTTCTGTAATTCACAGAGGAGAGTATGTGGACTGGTCACATCATGACCTGGTATGGAAACCCCAATGCCCAAGAACCAAAAATCCTACAAAGAGAGCTGGGTACAGCCCCGTCCATCACAGGAGGTGCCCTCCCCACCATTGAACACATCTACAAGGAGCGCTGCCACAAGAAAGCAGCTTCCATCATCAAGGACACCCAACATCCAGACCATGCTCACCTCTCACTGCTGCCATCAGGCAAGAGGTACAGGAGCCTGAGGACCCACACCACCAGGTTCAGGGACAGTTATGACCTCTCAACGATCAGGCTCCTGAACCAGAGTGGAATGCTTCACTCAGCTCAACTCTGAACTGATTCGACAACTATAGACTCACTTTCAAGGAATCTGTTACTCATGTTCTCAGTATTACTTAACTCATTTTTTTGCCCAGTTTGTCTTTTTTTGCATATTGGTTGTATGTGTCTTTGTGTGTAGTTTTTCATTGATTCTATTGATTTCTTTGTTCTACTGTGAATGCCTGGAAGAAAATGAATATCAGGGTAGCGTCTGGCCACATATTCATACTTCGACAATAAATTCACTTTGAACTTTGAACCTCTAAGGAAGAGATCGATCAGTTAGGACGTGAAAGGACCTGCAGACAAAGTTAATGAGCAAATGAGTTGTCTGGCTTGTGACTTGCAAATAACAAAAATACCAATAAAAACCAGGCCGATTACAAATAATCAGAAGGGAACTGAAAATCAGAAGAGAGACAGTAAGAGTTTACAGTATTCTTAATCTTCACAGACATCCATGAAAAAAACAGAAGAAGGAAATTTTGTAAAATGTTAGCCCCCAAAGCCCCCCACCCCCTCTACTCCGAAGCAGCCACAAAGCATCAACCCTTCCCCCTGTCACTTGTTCCAACAGGAAGGAGCAGCCCTCAACAGTGAACAATTAACCTACTAAATGTGTGTCTTCAGACTGTGGGAGGAAACTGGAGGAAACCCCCGCGGTCACGAGGCCAACGCAGAGTGGGAAGCGTTGCTCTGCTGTAAAAAGTGAAACAAAAACATTAGAAAGAGGTGACAGAGGGTCTGAAGGTGTTGAATCATTGTGGATAGAACTAAGGAACTGCAAGGTTCAAAACGGCCTGATGGCAGTTGTATACAGACGCCCAAACAAAGGTAAGGACATGGCCTACAAATTACTGGGAGTTAGAAAATGAATGCCAAAAGGGCAATGTTACAATAGTTATGAGGGAGTTTAATACGCTAATAGAGTGAGAAAATCAGGTTGGTGCTGGATTCCAGGAGGAGGGATTTCCAGGGTGCCTACGAGATGGCTTTTTACATCAGCTTGTGGCTGAGCCCATCAGAGGATCATCTATTCTGGATTAGGTATTGTGCAATGAACCAGAATTGATTGAGAGCTTAAGGTAGAAGAACCCTAAGGTACAAGTGATCATAATATAATCAAATTCACCCTGAAATTTGAGAAGAAGAGGTGGAAGCCAGATGTATCAGTATTCCAGTGGAGCAAAGGGGATTACAGAGGCATGAGTAAAGAGATGGTCAGATTTGATCGGAAGGAGCTTAAGAAGGAAATTAGGAGAGCCAGAAGGGGCCATCAGAAGGCCTTAGCGGGAAGGATTAAGGAAAACCCCAAGGCATTCTACAAGTATGTGGAGAGCAAGAGGATAAGACGTGAAAGAAAAGGACCTATCAAGTGTGACAGTGGGGAATTGTGTATGGATCCAGAGGAAATAGCAGAAATACTTAATGAATACTTCAGTGTTTACTATGGAAAAGGATCTTAGTGATTGTAGTGATGACATGCAGCAGACTGAAAAGCTTGAGCATGTAGATATTAAGAAAGAGGATGTGCTGGAGCTTTTGGAAAGCATCAAGTTGGATAAGTCGCTGGGACCAGACAAAATGTACCCCAGGCTACTGTGGGAGGCAAGGGGGGTGATTGCTGAGCCTCTGGTGATGATCTTTCAATCATAAATGAGGATGGGAGAGCTTCTAGAGGATTGGAGGGTTGCAGATGTAATTCCTTTATTCAAGAAAGCGAGCAGAGATACCACAGGAAATTATAGACCAGTGAGTCTTGGATCAGTGGTTGGTAAGCTGATGGAGAAGATCCTGAGAGGCAGTATTTATGAACATTTTTATAAGTGACCTGGATGAGGAAGTGGAGGGGAGGGTTAGTAAATTTGCTGATGACTCAAAGGTTGGGGGTGTTGTGGATAGTATGGAGGGTTGTCAGATGTTACAGTGGGACATTGATAGGATGCAAAACTGGGCTGAAAATGGCAGATGGAATTCAACCCAGATAAGTGTGAGGTGGTTCATTTTGGTAGGTCAAACATGATTGCAGAATTTAGTATTAATGGTAAGACTCTTGGCAGTGTGGAGGATCAGAGGGATCTTGGGGTCCGAGTCCATAGGAAGCTCAAAGCAGCTGCGCAGGCCGACTCTGTTGTTAAGAAGGCGTATGGTGTATTGGCCTTCATCAGTCATGGAAGTGAATTTAGGAGCCGAGAGGTAATTTTGCAGCTATATAGGACCCTGGTCAGACCCCACTTGGAGTACTGTGCTCAGTTCTGGCCGCCTCACTACAGGAAGGATGTGTGTACCATAGAAATGCTGCAGAGGAGATTTACAAGATTCTTACCTGGATTGGGGAGCATGCCTTATGAGAATAGGTTGAGTGAACTCAGCCTTTTCTCCTTGGAGCAATGGAGGATGAGAGGTGACCTGATAGAGGTGTACAAGATGATGAGAAGCATTGATCGTGTGTGTGGGTAGTTAGAGGCTGTTTCCCAGGGCTGAAATGGTCACCACAAGAGGACACAGGTTTAAGGTGCTGGGGAGTAGGTACCACGGAGATGTCAGGGGTAAGTTTTTTGCTCAGAGAGTGGTGAGTGTGTGGAATGGGCTGCCAGCAACTGTGGTGGAGGCGGATATGATAGGGTATTTGAAGAGGCTTTTAGATAGGTACAAGGAGCTTAGTAAAATAGAGGGCTATAGGTAAGCCTAGTCATTTCTAAGGTAGGGATATGTTCGGCACAACTTTGTGGGCTGAAGGGCCTGTATTGTGCTGTAGGTTTTCTATGTTTCTATGTTTCTACAATTAGAAAATAAGACCATAAGACATCGGAACAGAATTAGGCCATTCTGCCCATTGCGTCTGCTCCATCATTCAATCATGGTTGATACTTCTTGTTCCCTCTTCAGCACTTCTACCCAGCCTTCACCCAGTAATCTTTCATGTCATGGCGAATGAAGAACCCACCAATCACCGTCTTAAATACATCCAACATCCTGGTCAGCACAGCTACCTGTGGTTATAAATAACACAAATTCATGATCCTCTGGCTGAAGAAATTTCTCTGCACATCTGCTTCAGATGGATACACATCTATCCTGAGGATGTGCCCTCTTGTCCTCGACTCCCCCACCATGGGAAACATCCTTTCCACATCTACTCTGTCTAGGGCTTTCAACATTCTAAAGGTTTCGGTGAGATTCCCCTCATCCTTTTTAAATTCCAGCGAATACAAGCCCAGAGTCATCAAATGTTCCTCATATGATAACCACTTCATTCCAAGAATCATCCTTGTGAACCTCCTCTGAAGAGTCCCCAATGCCTGCACATCTTTTCTTAGATAGGGAGCCCAGAACTATTCATAATACTCAAGGAGAGGAATCACCAGTGCCTTATAAAGCCTCAGCATCACATCCCTGCTCTTGTATTTTAGACCTTTTGAAATGAATGCTAACATTGCATTTGCCTTCCTCACCACTGACTCTACCTGCAAGTTAGTCTTTAGGGTGTTCTGCACAATGACTCCCAAGTCCCTTTGCATCTCAGAATTTTGAATTTTCTCCCTGTTTAGAAAATAGTCCACACATTTATTTCTTTTACCATGCCCATACATTTACCAACATTGTATTTCATTTGCCAATTTCTTGCCAGTTTTCCTAACCTGTCTAAATCCTTCTGCAGCCTTCCTGTTTCCTCAGCACTATCTGTCCCTACACCAATCTTCATATCATCTGCAAATTTGGCAACACAGCCACTATTCCATCATCTAAATCATTTATATACAGCATAAAAGGAAGCAGTCCCAAATCCGACCCCTGTGGAACACCACTAGTCACTGGTAGCTAACAAATAAAGAATCTTTAATTTCCACTCTCTTCCTCCTACCAATCAGCCAAAGCTCTAAACAAGTCAATAGCTTCCCTGTAATACCATGGCTCTTAACCTGGTAAGCAGTCTCACGAGTGACACCTTGTCAAAGGCCTTCTGAAAATCCAAATATACAACATCTACTGCATCCACTTTATCTATCCTACATCTAATCTCCTCAAAGTATTCCAAAAGGTTTGTCAGGCAAGATTTTCCCTGAAGGAAACCATGCTGACTTTGTCCTATCTTGTCCTGTGTCACCAAGTACTCCATAAACTCATCCATAACAATTAACTCCAACATCTTCCCAACCACTGAGGTGACGATAAATTGTCTATTGTTTCCTTTCTGCTGACTCCCTCCTTTCTTAAAGAGCGGAGTGACATTTGCAATTTTACAGTCTTCCGGAACCATGCCAGAAATATCATTACAAATGCCTCTGCAATCTTTACCATTACCTTTCAGAACCCTTGAGTGCAGTTCATCTGGTTCACGTGACTTATGTATCTTTAGGTCTCTCAGCTTTTTGAGCATCTTCTCCCTGATAATAGTAATTGCACTCGCTTCTTTTCCCTCACACTATCCAACACCTGGCTCAATGCTGGTGTCTTCCAAAATACTCATTTAGTTCACCTGCCATCTCCTTACTATCTCTCTGGCCTCATTTTCTAGTGGTCCTGTATCTACTCTCATCTCTCTTTTATGTTTTGTGTACTTGAAAACAGCTTTTTCTATCCACCTTGATACTGTTTGCTAGCTTGCTTTATATTTCATCTTTAACCCCTGATGACTTTTTTAGGTATTTAAAAGCTTCCCAATCCTCTATCTTCCTGCTCATTTTTGCTTTCTTGTATAAGATAACACTTAATTTATCCCAAAGGAAATTATTGTTGCAAGGTTGCTCAGTCAGAAATATAATCTTAAAATACAAAATGTAAGCATTGGGATATTAAAAAATACAAAATGTGCATTAAAAATTAACAGCGGAAAATACAGATGAACAATGCAACCATATACTAATATAGTTAAGGAGCTGGATTTGTAGAGACTTAGAGCCAGAGGGAGAAAGGATCTCCTGTGGCATTCAGTGATTCACCTCGGTGGAATCACTCTGTTACTAAAGGACCTCCTTTCTTTGTCCCATATGTCATGGAGGGGTGAGAGGGATTGTCCATAATGCTCCGTAGCTTCAGCATAATCATCGTCTCAGACAGCCACCAGGGGATCCAGTTCCACCCCCAGAACAGAACCAGCCTTCCTGGCAAGCTTATCAATCTTCTAAGCATCAGCTGCTCTCACCCTGCTGCCCCAGCGACCACAATGCAGAGTAGAATGCTGGCCATCACTGAGTTGTAAAAGATCTGCAGCAGAATACTGTAGACGTTGAATGACTGGAGCTCCTCGGGAAGTATAGTCGGCTCTGTCCCTTCTTGTACTGAGCTACTGTAGTTTTAGTCCAGTCCAGTTTATTGTCCATGTGAGTTCCCAGGAATCTGTAGTCTTGGACGACCTCTACACCTGTTCCCCTGATGGAGATGGGAATGCAGGGTGCTTTCGCCTTCCTGAACTCCACCACCAACTCCTTTGTCTTGGTGATGTTGAGCTGCAGGTGATCCAGCCTACACCACTCAACAAACTTGTCCACCACTCCTCTGTACTCAGCCTCTTGCCCTCTCTTTTGCTTTTACATTTGCTTTGACTTCCCTGGTCAACCACAATTGTATATTTTGCCATTTGAGATTTGCTTTGTTTTTGGAATGCATCTACCCTGCACCTTCCTCACTTTGCACTGAAACTCATGTCATTGTTGCTCTGCTGTCATCCCTGCCAGCTTCTCCTTCCAATTTACTTTGGCTAACTTCTCTCTCATACCACAATAATTTCCTTTACACCACTGAAATACTGCTACATCAGACTTTACTTTCTCCCTCTCAGATTTCAAGATGAACTCTCAATCATATTGTGATCACTGTTTCCTCAGGGTTCTTTTACCTTAAGCTCCCTAATCACCTCCAGTTCATTAAATAACACCCAATCCAGTAGAGCTGATTCTCTAGTCGGCTCAATGACAAACTGCTCTAAAAAGCCATCACTCAGGTATTCAACAAACTCACTCTCTTGAGATCCATTACCAAACTGATTTTCCCGATTGACCTGCATGTTAAAATCTCCCATGACTATCATAAAATGGCCTTTTGACATGCTTTTTCTTTCTTCTTTTGTAATCTGTATTCCAAATTCCAACTACTGTTTGGAGGCCTGTATTTAACTGCCATCAGGGTCCTTTTACCTTTGCAGTTTCATAACTAAAGCCACAAGGACTCAATGTCTTCTGAACCAATGTCACATCTTACAACCATATAACCATATAACAATTACAGCATGGAAACAGGCCATCTCAGCCTGTCTAATCCTTGCTGAATGTTACTCTCACCTTGTCCCACTGACCTGCACTCAGCCCATAACCCTCCATTCCTTTCCTGTCCATATACCTGTCCCATTGTACTTTAAATGACAATATTGAACCTGCCTCTACCTCTTCTACTGAAAGCTCATACAGCTACCACTCAATGAATAAAGAAGTTCCTCCTCGTGTTACCCCTAAACGTTTGCCCACTAACTCTCAGCTCATGTCCTCTTGTTTGAGTCTCCCCTACTCTCAATGGAAAAAGCCTATCCACGTCAACTCTATCTATCCCTCTCATAATTTTAAATACCTCTGTCAAGACCCCCCTCAATCTTCTAAGCTCCAAAGAATAAAGACCTAACTTGTTCAACCTTTCTCTGTATCTTAGGTGCTGAAACCCAGGCAACATTCTAGTAAATCTTCTTTGTACTTTCTCTATTTTCTTGACATCTTTCCTATAATTTGGTGACCAGAACTGTACACAGTACTCCAAATTTGGCCTTACCAATGCCTTGTACAATTTTAACTTTACATCCCAACTCAATGCTCTGATTTATAAAGGCCAGCATATCAAAAGCTTTCTTCACCACCCTATCCACATGAGATTCCACCTTCAGGGAACTATGCACCATTATTCCTGGATCACTCTATTCTACTGCATTCTTCAATGCCCTACCATTTACCATGTATGTCCTATTTTGACCTGTCCTAAAAAAATGTAGAACCTCACATTTATCAGCATTAAACACCATCTGCCATCTTTCAGCCCTCTCTTCTAATTAGCCTAAATCTATCTGCAAGCTTTGAAAACCTACTTCATTATCCACAACACCACCTATCTTAGTATCATCTGCATACTTACTAATCCAATTTACCACCCCATCATCCAGATCATTAATGTAGATGACAAACAACATTGGACCCTGTACAGATCGCTGAGGCACACCACTAGTCACCGGCCTCCAACCTGACAAACAGTTATCCACCACTACTCTGGCATCTCCCATCCAGCAACTGTTGAATCCACTTTACTACTTCAATATTAATACCTACTGATTGAACCTTCCTAACTAACTTTCCATGTGGAATCTTGTCAAAGGCCTTACTGAAGTCCATGTAGACAACATCCACTGCTTTACCCTCGTCAACTTTCTTAGTAACCTCTTCAAAAAATTCAATAAGATTTGTCAAACATGACCTTCCACGCACAAATCCATGTTGACTGTTCCTAATCAGACCCTGTCTATCCAGAAAATTATATATACCATCTCTAAGAATATTTTCCATTAATTTACCCACCACTGACATCAAACTTACAGGCCTATAATTGCTAGGTTTACTCTTAGAATCCTTTTGAAACAATGGAACAACATGAGCAATACACCATTCCTCCAGCGCCAAACCCATTTCTAAAGACATGTGAAATATTTCTGTCAGAGCCACTGCAATTTCTACACGAACCTCCCTGAAGGTCCTAGGGAAACATCCTGTCAGGACCTGGAGATTTATCCAATTTTATATTCCTTAAAAACACCAGTACTTCCTCCTCTTTAATCATCATTGTTTCCATAACTCCCCTACTTGTTTCCCTTACCTTATACAATTCAATATCCTTCTCCTTAGTGAATACCGATGAAAAAAAATTGTTCAATTTCGCACACTAGCTGTCCACTGATTCTCTAAGGGACCAATTTTATCCCTCACTATCCTTTTGCTATTAATATAAGTGTAGAAACTCTTTGGATTTATTTTCACCTTATTGTCAAAGCAACCTCGTACCTTCTTTTAGCTGTTCTGATTTGTTTCTTCAGATTCTTTTTACATTCTTTATATTCCTCAAGCACCTCATTTACTCCATGCTGCCTATATTTATTGTAGATATCTCTCTTTTTCCAAACAAAGTTTTCAATATCCCTTAAAAACCATGGCTCTCTCAAACTTTTAACCTAACAAGAACATAAAGATTCTGTACCCTCATAATTTCACCTTAAATAACCTCCATTTCTCTATTACATCCTTCCCATAAAAAATTGTCCCGATCCACTCTTTCTAAATCCTTTTGCATCTCCTCAAAGTTAGCCTTTCTCCAATCAAAAATCTCAACCCTGGGTCCAGTCCTAACCTTCTCCATAATTATATTGAAACTAATGGCATTTTGATCACTGGACCTGAAGTGCTCCCCTACACATACCTCCATCACCTGACCTATCTCATTCCCGAACAGGAGATCCAACACTGCCCCTTCTCTAGTTGGTACTGCTAGGACTAAACTGTCCTGCACACATTTTACAAACTCCAAACCATCCAGCCCTTTTACAGAATGGGCTTCCCAGTCTATGTGTGGAAAATCAAAAGCTCCCACAATCACAACCTCATGCTTACTATAAATATCTGCTATCTCCATACAAATTTGCTCCTCCAATTCTTGCTCCCCATTAGGTGGTCTATAATACACCCCTATGAGTGTTACTACACGTTTCCCATTCCTCAATTCCACCCAAATAGTCTCCCGAGATGAGCCCTCTAATCCATCCTGCCAGAGCACTGCTGTAATATTTTCTCTGACATGCAATGCAACACCTCCCCCTCTTGTCCCTCCGATTCTATCACACCTGAAGCATGAAATCCAGGAATATTTAGTTGCCAATCACACTCCTACTGCAACCATGTTTCACTAATATGTACAACATCATATTTCCAGGTATCAATCCATGCTCTAAGCTCATCCAACTTTCTTACAATGCTCCTAGCATTAAAATAAATACATTTAAGAAATTGTCCACCTCCTCCTCTCTGTTTATCTCTTAAAGTACAATGAACTTTACTGTCTCCTTTTTCTTGCTCTCCCATACATCTGTTCCTACACTCTGGTTCCCCTCCCGCCTCATATCTAGTTTTAATCCACTGGAGCCTCTCTAACAAACCTACCTGCAAGAATATTTGTTACCCTCCAGTTCAGATGTAAACCATCCTGCTGGAACAGGTTCCACCTTCTCTGGAAGACTTCCCAATATCTATAAATCTGAAGCCCTCCCTCTTGCACCATGTCTTCAGCCACGTGTTGATCTGTGCTATCTTACTATTTCTAAACCCGCCTGCACGCGGCACTGGCAGGAATCCTGAGATTGCTATCCTGGAGGTCCTGTCCTTTAACTTGGTGCCTAACCCCCTTGTCACGTAGCCCGTGATGGGTTAAAGAACCAGCAGAAATAGGAAACACTGTGGAGTCTGGTGCTGCTACAAACCAATGCTATTTATTAGTAACTACACAATACAGAGATATAAATGCAGATATATCAAACGGGTTAACAATGATTATATATTTTATATTATATTTATATTATATTATATTATAGTTTTATCACAGCTTTTCTGCACTGCGAGAGTCACTGATCGATTTCCCCGAATCGACCCTCCAGAAACCCACCTTCCTGTAGGCACAACAAGCTCATCCAGTGTCCAAAACCGTGTGTGTCCGACACCAGCAGCTGACCTGGTATTTATTTCAGCATGCTGAACACCAGCTGTCCATCAAACTGCTCTGCCCTTCTCTCTCTGTCAGAATGTACAAGCAGCCACTGTCCTTGTGGAAATGAAAACAAACTGCCGAGAAACCATAACATCAATCTTCTGAGCACTCTTCACTTCTCTCTCTCTTAATAACAAGGTCTCGGTGTTGGACACCTCCCTCTATCTCTTTCTTTTTAAGAGCATAGTTCATAGGGTCAATTCAGGACCCAGTCACACCCTAAAGTCACCTTTCAGGACATCCTCACTCTTCCTATCCACATCATTGGTCCCTACATGGACCACAACATCCAGCTGCTCACCCTCCCTCTTGAGAATACTGAGAACTCATTCCGAGATATCGCGGACCTTGGCACTCGGGAGGCAACAGACCATCCAGGATTCTCAATCTCTCCCACAGAACCTCTTATCTGTCCCCCTAATTATCAAATCCCCTATCACTGCAGCTCTTCTCTTTTCTCTCCTTGCCTTCTGAGCTGAGGGTCCAGTCTCGGTGCCAGAGATGCAACCACTGCAACTTGTCCCTGGTAGGTCGTCCCTACCAACAGTATCCAAAATGGTACACTTATTATTGAGGGGAACAGCCACAGGGGTGCTCTGCTCATTCTGTCTAACCTTCCCTCTCCTGACAGTCACCCAGCTACCTGTCTCCTGACTCTTAGGAGTGACGATCTCCCTGTAACTCCTGTTTATTTCTGCCTCTGCCTCCCAAATGATCCGAAGTTCATTCAGCTCCAGCTCCAGTTCCCTAATCTTTCTACTGATTTGATGCCATTCTTTACCAGTAGAGTCACACCACCCCCTCTGCCTACCTTCATATCCCTCTGATACAACATGTAACTTTGGACATTCAGCTTCCAACTGCAATCATCATTCAGTCATGATTCAGTGATGGACACAACATCAAACCTGACAATCTGTAATTGTGAAACAAGATCATCCACCTTATTTCTTATTCTCAGTACATTGTGATATAACACTTTGAGTACTGTATTTGCTTTTCAGACAGGTGGGGCTCATCAGCCTTGGACGGCAGCCTGCCGAGGACAAGGAAAACTCTGATTTTAGGCCTTCATTACTTCTGGCCGTACCCACCCACGGGAAAGGCTTCGGGAGTAAACCCCGAGGAAGAAATCCGTAGCCGGGGTCCTTAGCCGCAGTTTGATGTTGTTTACAACTTCACTCTGGCAACCCCAGGGATGACACTGGTGCCATGCTGTATCGGTGTTTGCCCTTCCCTTGGACTCCATCAGTGACGTGGAGATGGGGAACCCGCTGCATGGACAACAGCTGATTCTTCAAATCTTCCTACCCAGGCTTACACCCTGGAGAAGACACAGTCCACCAGAGGCACAAACCCATCATCCCCTGGGATTGACTGCTGCCTACTGTATTTGCTACCATTTTTGATTCTGCACCCCTAATGCACTGACACTCACCCTGATGGCTGCCTGCCCTTCCTGACAGTCTGACTGCATGCAATCTTTGCTTTTTTACCATTGTGGTAAACTATGTGTATACCTGTCTGGACACGCCCCTCTGCTGACTGCTCCTGTGGCTCCTCCCACAGACCCCTGTATAAAGGATATTGGAGGCACTTCTCCTCCCTCAGTCTCCAAGATGTCGTGGTCACATTTTCAGCTAATAAAAGCCTATCTTTTGCCTCCCGTCTCCGAGAGTTATTGATGTTGCATCAACCATCCATCCTATCCTGAGTCCCTGAACTCCAGTTCCTATCCCCCTGCCAAATTAGTTTAAACTCTCCCCTACAGCTCTAACAAACGTGCCCGTGAGAATATTGATTTCCCTTGAGTTCAGGTGAAACCCGTCACTTTTGAACAGTGTCATACCTCCCCCAGAAGAGATCCCAATAATCCAAAACCAAAGCCCTGCCCCCTGCCCCAGCTTCTCAGCCACACATTGATCTACCAAATCATCCTGTTTCTACCATCACTGCCGCGTGGCACAGGCAGCAATCCAGAGATTACTACCCTGGAGGTCCTGCTTCTCAGCTTTCTACCGAGCTGTCTAAATTCTCTCTTTGCTTTTCTTTCCGATGTCATTGGTACCAATATGTATCAAAATGTCTGGCTGCTCTCCCTCCCTCTACATAAAGCTAAGGACGCAATCCGTGATGCCCCTGACTCTGGCACCTGGGAGGCAACATAGCATCTGGGTGTCCTCTTCACATCCACAGAATCTTCTGTTTGTTCCTCTGAATATCGGAAGCAGTTTTGGGCCCCTTATCTTAGAAAGGATGTACTGAAACTGGAGAGGGTTCAAAGGAGGTTCACGAAAATGATTCCAGGATTGAATGGCTTGTCACATTCAGAGTGTTTAATATCTCTGGGCCTGTATTCACCAGAATTCATTAGAATGAGGAGTGACCTCATTGAAACCTATTGAATGGTGAAAGGCCTCGATAGAGTAGATGTGGAGAGGATGTTTCCTATGGTGGAGAGTCTAAGACCAGAGGACACAGCCTCAGAATAGAGGGGCATCCTTTTAGAATAGAGATGAGGAGGAAATTCTTTAGCCAGAGAGTGGTGAATCTGTAGAGTTTGTTGCCGTAGGCAGCTATGGAGGCCGAGTCATTATGTATATTTAAGAGGGGTGTTGTTCCCCCTCTCCAAGCATCTGATGAACCCAAAGGAATGGCAGAGACTGGTACAGTTTGGCACCAGTTGCATCGAGGAGTTGCCAGTCAGTGTTGAACTTAATGTAGATCTGCCTGATGGACTCCAGCTCCAGAATTTCACCTTGGGGGTTTACTCCCGAAGCCTTCCTCATGAGTGAGTACAGTCACAAAGGGTGTGATGCACCATCAATAACTCACACTGAGATGAAAGGCGAGATATCGGCTTTTATTGACTGGAAGAAGGAACCAGGAGTGAGTGTCCATCATACCATGTCCTGGAGACTGAGGCCGAGCGAAAGGCCTCAGATCGCCTTTATACAGGGGCCTGTGGGAGGAGCCACAGGAGCAGTCAGCAGGGGACGTGTCCAGACAGGCACATAGTTCACCACAGGGTGGAGATTTGAGATCAGAGTTTTCCCTCTCCTAGATGAGCTGCCAACCACGGCTGACAAGCCCCATCTGCCCAAAGCAACTGGTTTTAAAGTTTCAGTAACCCACATTTGCCCCTTCACCTGTCATTAGAAACGGTTCCTCTGGGTTTAGTAGCTGAGCCACACGTGAAGGGCAGGAGCTGGAGTTCGTTGTCAGAGGCCATTTGAGGCAGACGCCATTGGGAGCATTTAATAGGTAGTGGGAGCTTGTCCGTATTAGCACCCTCAGCTATAACAACAGTAACCCTTTACAACGGGTAGTCAAAACTGCCCAACGCATTGCTGGCAGCAGCCTACCCAGCATCAAACTCATATATACACAGAAATGTGCCAATAAAGACCAGGTAACACCATGAATGATCTCACACCCACCCACCCCTCGCTCATGGACTGTTTGTCCCACTCCCATCAGCACCACACTGGGAAAACCAGACTCTAAAACAGTTACTTTCCCCAAGCAGCAAGTCTGATCAACCCCTCCCCTCTCCACACCCCCACCACCACCTCTTCATTATTTCCTGACATCTCCTTATGTACACACACTCCTATGCCTCGTGTCACTTTATGGACACACAACCGATCTGTGTATAGAAACTATCTTATGCGTTTATACTTATTTTGTGTATTTTTTGTATCATTGTGTTCTTTATCTCAGTGTTTTTTTGTGTTGCTTCGAACCCAGTGTGACAATTATTTCATTCTCCTTTACACTTGTCTACTGGAAATGATATGAAACAATTTGAATGTTGAATGTTGAATCCGGGGTTCCTGCGGTGCGTTTTGTTTCCAGCATCTGCAGTCTCCTGTGCCCCCGTGATGATGGTCACACTGCCTTCGGTGAAACCCCGGACACTAACTCCTCCTGTGTCCAGTTATCTGCAGGACCTCTTCCTCCTGGTCAGTTCTCCCCCTCCAGTCCCTTGCTTTATGGTTTCTTTCCCATTGACCTCACCCACTAATTTCAATTGCCAGATCCATGTATCTTATCCCTGTTCACTCTAGGAATTGGACTGTAAGGTCACAAGATATGGGAGCAGAATTAGGCCATTCGGTCCATCGAGTCTGTTCCCCCATTCCATTATGTCTGATTTAGTTTCCCCCTCAACCCCATTTTCCTGTCCTCTATCTGTAACCTTCCTAATGAAGAAACTATCAGACTCTGTTTCAAATATATGCAGTGACTTGGCTTCCCACAGTCATCTGTGGCAATGAATTTCACAGAATCACGACTGTCTGGCTGAAGAATGTCTGATACCAGAGGGTGTGTGATTCAGCTGGGAGGGGGTAAGTTCAAAGGGGGTGTGGGGACAAATTTATCTTTACAGAGAGAGTGGTGGGTGTGCAGAACGCACTGCCGGGGTTGTGGGGGGGGGGGGAGACAGATTCCGTAGAGGCGTTTAAGAGACTCTTGGACTGATGCATGAATTGTGGTTTGGGATATAGACCTGGTGTAGCAGAAGCAGTTAGTTTAGTTAAGCATTCAATTACGAGTTTAAGTAGTTTGTGGACCGAAATGTCTTTTCCCATGCTATACTGTTCTATGACTTTCTATCCAGCCTCCTGCAGAATTCTCTGGAAATTCTACAGTTCCGTGCAAAAGTCTTAGACACCTATATATAGCTGGGGTGCCAAAGACTTCTGCAGTTCTGTATTTGTCAACGTGGAGCGGAGAGAGAGTTTTTAAATCTGGTGGAAGCAAAAGCTGTTGGGAATGGTGAGGATGAAGTGTGGGACGGGGGCAGAGAAGGTGTGTTGGGGCAGGGGATGGTGTGGGTGCAGACACCCCCAGACCTGAGACGCCAAGATCATCTGATTCCAAACAACTGTTTTACCGATCACTACATGATGTCTCTCTGGTGTTTCCCGCTCCCTTCCCCTTTTCCCAGCCATGATTGCCCCCTCCCTGTCCCCTTTCCCACTCTCAGTCCACAATCGAGTCCCCTATCAGCATCAGGTTTATCATCACTCACAAATGCCACAGAACAGAGAACATTGAAGAGTACAGTGAAGGAACAGGCCATTCGGCCCATAATGTTCACTGAACCAACTAAAAAGTAAATCAACCCCCCCACCACCATCTCTCCACCTTCCTCACACCCATGCACCTACCCAAACGTCTCTTAAAAGCCTCCAATGTATTTGCCTTCACCACCCTACCAGGGAGGGCATTCCAGGCACCCATTACCCTCTGAGTAAAAAACTTACCCCTCACGGCCCCCTTGAGCCTACCCCCTTTCACCTTCAATGCCCTCTGGTATTGGACATTTCAACCCTCACCTTAACCCTAATGTCGGCAGATCAAGCAGCATCTAGTGACAAGAGCCCAGAGTCAACGTTTCGAGCCGAGACCCTTCTTCAGGATCGAAATGAAAGGGTCTCAGCCTGAACCATCGACTGTTCACTCCCCTCCTGCCCGACCTGCTGAGTGCCTCCAGCATTTTGTGTGTGTTGCTCTGGACTTGCAGAATCTGGTGTTTGTAAGTTACTGCAGGACTGTGCAAAAGTCTTTGGCACCAAGCTATATATATGTAAGTGCCTGAGACTTTTCCACAGCATCGTACTCGCATAAAATTTGCTTCCAGTAAATGCGAAGAGTTTGTAACTACCGTCATGAGAAACTGCACTGTGCTTGAAATGACTTCCTGCCAGCTACTAACTTCGACAGTGGCTGAGAATTTTTTTTTGAGGAAGTGAAGCAGCAAATCGAGCAGCTTCTGTATTTCAGCGAGAGAATGAAGAAAGAACTGAAGTGTGAGAGGACTCCACACTGAAGCGCTGGAAATGCTCTCTCTCCGGGTTTGTCTCTGCACCGTCCTGTTGTCCGTCTCAGTCCGGGGATACAGTAGGTGTTTTCCATTGTCCCCTGTCTCCCCGTTGTCTCTCTCCTAAAGGCTCGTTTTACTTTGTGGCGCAGCGCGATCTATTTGGACGTTGGTTCTGCCAGTGGAGGGTTGGCGTTGGGACCCTGTCCTTCCCTGAGTGCTGGGGTGGACTGCCTTCCGGTGACGATGAACCCCAGTACTATTGGGAAGAGACGTCCAAGTTTGATCCCAGTTAAAGGCCGGGCACAATTCCAAGCCTGGGTGGTGATGAATTTGGAGCGAGGCTGTAGTGTGGTGGTTAGCGTGATGCTTTACATTCCCTGTGACCCAGGTTCAATTCTCGCCGCTGTCTGTACGTTCTTCAGTTCTCAATGCTATTTGCTTATTTTTATTGTTTTCACGATCTTTCCCCTTGCACATTGGCTGTTCGACGGCCTTCAGAATCAGAATCAAGCTTAATATCACCGACATATGTTGTGAAACTTGTTGACTTTGTGGCGGCAGTACGATGCAATTCCTAATAACAGAGAAAAACTGAATCACAGTAAGTGTATATATGTGTATAAAGTCGTTAAATAATAGCACCAAAACAGAAATAAAAAAAGTAATGAGGTAGTATTCAGGGTTCATTGTTCATTCAGAAATCGGATGGCAGAGGGAAGAAGCTGTTCCTGAATCGCTGAGTGTGTGTCTTCAGGCTCCTGTACCTCCTGCCTGGTGGTAGCAATGAGAACAGGGCATGTCCTGGGTGATGGGGGTCCTTAATGATGGATGCTGCCTTTCTGAGGCACCACTCCTCGAAGATGTGTTGGAAACTACGGAGGCTCGAGCCCACGATGGCGCCGAGTAATTTTACAGCTCTCTGCAGATTCTTTCCATCTTATGCTGTAGTTCCCCACCCCCCATCCCCCATCCCAGGCGGTGATGCAGCCAGTCAGAATGCTCCCCACCGTACGTCTGTAGAGATTGGCGAGTCTTTTACGTGACATACCAAATCTCCTCAAACTCCTGGTGAAATATAACCGTTGTCGTATCTTCTTTGTAATCACATCAACATGTTGGGACCAGGTTCAGTCCTCCGATGTTTTGAAACACCCTGGAATTTGAAACTGCTCCCTCTCTCCACTTCTGATCCCTTGATGAGGATTGGTTTGTGTTCCCTCGATTACCCTTCTGAAGTCCACGGTCAGCTCTTTGGTCTTACTGACGTTGAGTGCAAGGTTGTTGCTGCGACACCACTCCACTAATCGGCATATCTCACTCCTGTACGCCCTCTCATCACTACCCGAGATTCTACCAACAATGGTTGTATTGTCGGCAAATTTATAGATGGTGTTTGAGCTATGCCTAGCCACACAGTCATGGGTGTAGAGAGACTAGAACAGTGGCTAAAAACACATCCTTGAGGTGCACCAGTGTTGATTGTCAGTGAGCTGGAGATGTTATTAGCAATCTGCACAGATTGTGACATTCCAGTTAGGAATTCGAGGATCCAGTTGAAGAGGGAAGTACTGAGGCCCAGTTTCTGTAACTAATCAATCAGGACTGTAGTAATGATGGGTTCTTTTGGGTTTCTTTGTTCTGTGGCTGCCTGTAAGGAGACAAATCACAAGGTTGTCTAATCTATATATACATTGAACTCTGAACTCCCTGTGACCTCATGGGTTTCCTCCAGGTGCTCTGGTTTTCTCCCACAATCTACTGGTTGGCGGGTTAACTGATCATTGTGAATTGTCCCGTGATTAGGCTCGGGTTGTTGGACATCACGGCTCAAAAGGCCGGAGGGGGCCTATTCTGCATTGTGTCTCAGTTAATGAATATATTGGGAGGGGAGCCTGCCCTGGAGGGGAGATGGTGTTCACATCCACCTGATACCCTGATGTGGAGAGGTGGTGGCTGCTGGAATAGCAGGGCGAGTAACTGCATTGCGTGTTGTAGATGGCGCACACCGCGGCCACTGTGCGCTGGCGGTGGAAGGAGGGAGTACTGACTGGGTGCTCAAGTGGTTACTGTTGTCCTGGGTTGTGTGATGTTGTAGTTGTACAAGATGTTGGTGAAGACATATTGAGTACAGAGTTGGGATGTTATATCGACGTTGAATAAGAATAACATAATAATTTATAATACTAAAGAACACAATAAGTATTAGTACATTAGACAGCTTATATACGTGGATTGATTGTAGATACATAAAGTTCCATATGAATGACAACTTTATCATTTCCTGTCAGTCACCTGAAGTACAGACACTCCTGAGCCTGGAGTCACTTTATGGACATAAAGTCTATCTGTCAATCTGTATATCAATCTATGTATAGAAACTATCATATGTACAGTATTTATATTTATTGTGTTATTATTATTGGCTCTTTATTTTATTGTATTTTTGTGCTGCATTGGATCCAGAGTAACAATGGTTTTTTTCTGCTTCACACTTGTGGCCATCTATTGAACACCAAAAGGACGCAGAGAACACTGGACGGTCCAGCACAGTACAGACCCTTCAGCTCTCAATGTTGCTCCAATCTTTTATCCTGCTCCAAGATCAATCTAACCCTTCCCTCCCACATAACCCTCCATTTCTCTTCCATCAATGTGTCTATCTAAGTGTCCCTAATGTCTCAGCCTCTACGACCACCAGGATGTTCCTAACACTCACCACTCTCTGTCGAAAACTTACTCCCTATACTTTCTGCCAGTCACCTTAAAATTAGACCCTCTCATATTAGCCAGTTCTGCTCTGGGTATGTAAGTAACTCTGTCTTGTTGGACATGGTCATAGTTTGACCCCCATCTCAACCTCCCAATGAAGCCGTGTTGTTTATAGAGTCATTCCAGTCTCACCAACTTCTGAGTTCCTCTTAAAATTTTCCCTTCTCACCCTCTACCCGTGACCTCTGTTTGTAATCCCACCCATCCTCAGTGGAAAAAGCCTGCTTGCATTTACCCTGGCTGTAAAGGATGCAAGATCTCCAGGCGTGCGGTTACATCTGTGGAAGCTAAACATTGATGTTTGCAAAACTGTCACAGGTTCCACTGAAGTGCATTGAAGCGAGAGGTTTTACTGCTTGATGGCATTGAGCGCTGGTTGTAGCCCTTTTAAAAGGCCATTCTGCCCATTGACCTCAGGCTGGCTCCTTTCAAAAGCACAAACAGAAAAGATTTGGCAGATGCTGGAAATCCAGAGCCACATAAAATGCTGGAGAAACAGCAGGTCAGGCAGAATCTATGGAGGGGAATAAACTGTTGAGGTTTTGGGCCAAGACCTTTCATCAAATTCCACACAGGCAACTGTGGGAATTGAACCCAGGTTGCTGGTTCTGCAACAGCATAACTGTAACCACTGTACTACTGTAGCAACTCGCAATTTTAGAAGGATTTATTATCCCTCTTCACTCCATTCTCCTGTCTTCTGCATGTAACCTTTGATGCCTTTAGAAGTCAAAAACCTATCAACCTCTGCTTTAGGTACACCCAATGACAGCCTCCACAAACTTCTGTGGCAATAAATTCCACAGATTCAACCCCTTCTGGCTAAAGACATCCCTCCTCATCTCCATTCTAAAGGTACGTCCCTCTAAGCTGAAGCTGTGCCCTGTGGAGTAACACACAGGAAATGCTGGAGGAATTCAGCAGATCAGGCATCAACTACTGAGAGGAATGTTTTGGGCTGGAAAGGACGGGGACAGTCCACAATATCCTGAAATGGGATGGTGAGCAGCCAGAGGTCGTGGTACATATTGGTACCAACGACAAAGGCAGAAAAAGGGTGGAGGTCCTAAAGACAGAATACAGGGAGATCGGAAGGGAGCTGGGAAGCAGGAGCTCGAAGATAGTAATCTCGGGATTGCTGCCTGTGACACATGACAGTGAGTATAGGAATAGAATGAGATGGAGGATCAATGTGTGGCTGAAGGATTTTTGGATCTTTGGGACCTGTTCTGGGGCAGGTATGACCTGTACGAAGAGGACGGGTTGCACTTGAATCTGAGGGGGACCAATATCCTTGCAGGGAAGTTTGCTAAGGCTTTTGGGGAGGGTTTAAACGAGATTTGCAGGGGGGTGGTAACTGAAGTGAAGTGGCAGAGGATGGGGAAGTTGGAGCACAAGTAGAGACAGTAGTGAGTTTGTGAGGAAGGATGGGCAGATGTTAGAGCGAAGATGCACTCAGCTTTTTGGTTTGAGATGTGTCTATTTTCATGCAAGGAGCATCATAAACAAGGCCGAGTAACATAGAGCGTGGATCAGTACATTGACGTTGTGGCCCTTACAGAGACTTGGATGCCTCAGGAATAGGAATGGCTGCTGAGTTTGCCAGGCTTTGGATGTTTCAAAAAGAACAGAGAGGGAGGCAAAAGAGGTGGGGGCATGGCATTGCTAATTAGGGATAGTGTCATGGCTGCAGAAAAGGAGGAAGTCATGGAGGGATGGTCTACTGAGTTAGTGTGGGTGGAGGTCACAAACAGAAAGGGGCAATAACCCTACTGGGTGTTTTTATAGACCCTGCAATAGTAATGTGGATACCGAGGAGCAGATAGGGAGATGGATTATTCTAATAATAGGGTTGTTGTGATTGGTGATTTTAACTTTCCTGTTATTGACTGGAATCTCCCTAGAGAGAGGGGTTTAATGGGGTGGAGTTTGTTAGGTGTGTTCAGGAAGGCTTTCTGACACAATATGTAGATAAGCCAACGAGAGGAGAGGCTGTACTCGATCTGGTATTGGGAAATGAACCTGGTCATGTGTCAGATCTCTCGGTGGGAGAACATTTTGGAGGTAATGAGCACAACTCTGTCTTCTTCACCATTGCGCTGGAGAGGGATAGGAGCAGACAATTTGGGAAAACACGTAATTGGGGTCGGGGGAAATATGATGCAGTTAGGCAGTGTGATGAACCCCGAGGTCTATCTTGCCGTGGACTGTCATTTTAAGAGAGAATGCCTGAGTGACGTCAGCCGACAGCTTTCTCAGCTCCTGTTTGATTCTCACTGAGAGAGAGAGAGGGGCGGAACTATTCAACTCTGCAGCTTGTTTTGATTTAAGCAAGGACACTCACTCACACACAGTCAGTCGCATTTGGAGTCGGACAAGGGAAGGAAGCCAGTGACTAAGGGGTCACTGGTTGGAACTTCCGAGTGCCCACAAGGGTGGGTTGTGCATTGACCCAGCACGTTGATAAGTGGCTATCACGTTGTGTGATTGGGGGCAATCTTGTGGAATCTACCTATGTGTTAACCCTTGCCTGGGTGGTAGTTCCCTTTGTAGTTCCCTTATCCTTGTGATAAGCTACTATTGGTGATAATCTGTAAAAGGATTTGGAATAACAATGGATAAATCCTATGGCAATTGTTATCTTGTTTTACCACCATGGAACTTGTGGAATACGACATAAATGCCCTCTCTCGACATTCACCTTGGATTACAAATCTCTCTCTCACATCATTTAATCTGAGGACGAACTGAACTTTCATACCTCACCATCTCACGATTTTAAGCCTGGAGCCCCCCCGTCCCCCGAGCTCAGTAGTTTGGGAGTTATATTTACACATATGGATACTCATAACACTGTTAACTTTTGATTATTCTTGTTTACGCTGCTATGTTAAGTAGATACTAATAAAGATAGTGGTTTCAACATCAAAACCAGACTACAGGCGTGGTCTATTGCTGCTGGTTCATTTAAACCATTATGGGTACGTAACAAACAGGAACTTAGGAGAATTAATTGGGAGATGTTCTCAATGAAATGCACGGCCAAAATGTGTCAAATATTCAGGGAAGATTTGCATGGAGTTCTGCATAGGTATGTTCCATTGAGGCAGGGAAAGGTTGGTAGGGTTAAAGAACCATGGTGTACAAAGGATGTGGAAAATCTAGTTAAGCAGAAAAGAAAAGCGTACGAAAGGTTCAAGAAACTAGGTACTGTTAGAGCTCTAGAAAATTCCAAGGTTGCTAGGAAGGAGCTTAAGAATGGAATTAGGAGAGCCAGAAGGGGCCATGAGAAGGTCTTGGTGAGCAGGATTAAGGAAAACCCTAAACATTCTACAAGTATGTGAAGAGCAAGAGGATGAGCTGTGTGAGTATAGGACCCATTAGGTGCGATGGTGGAAACGTGTGCAAGGAGAGAGAATGTGCCAGACCTTTTGAAAAGCATAAAGTTAGATAGTTCACTGGGACTGGATGAGATATACCCCAGGCTACTGTGGGAATTGAGGGAGGAGATTGCTGAGCCTCTTGCAATGACCGTTGCATCATCGATAGGAATGGGAGAAGTACCAGAGTATTGGAAGTTTACAAATGTTGTTCCCTTGATCAAGAAAGGGAGTAGAGATAACCCAGGAAAGTATGGACCAGAGAGTCTGACTTCAGTGGTGGGCAATTTCCTGGACAATATCCTGAAAGGCAGGATTTATGAGTATTTGGAGAGACATCATCTGATTAGGGATAGTCAGCATGGCTTTGTCAAGGGCAGGTCGTGCCTTACGAGCCATTGAAGTCCCTGAGGATGTAACAAAACACATGGATGAAGGTAAATCAGCTGATGTAGTGAATATGGATTTCATTTGGGCATTCCATAAGGTTCCCCATGCAAGGCTCCTTCGGAAAGTCAGGAGGCATGGGATCCAAGGAGACCTTGATTTGTGGATCCAGAATTGGCTTGACCACAGAAGGCAAAGGGTGACGTAGATGGTCCATGTTCTGCATGGAGGTCGGTGGACTGTGGAGTTTCGCCAGGATCTGTACTGGTTTCCGTCCTCCTTGTAATTTTTAAGTGACCTGGATGAAGAAGTAGAAGGATGGGTTAGAAAGTTTGCTGATGACACAAAGATTGGAGGTGTTTTGGATAGTGTGGAGGGCTGTCAGAGGCTACAGTGGGAAATTGATAGGATGCAGAACTGGGCTGAGAAGTGGCATATGGACTTCAACCTGGATAAGTGTGAAGTGGTTCATTTTGCTAGGTCAAATATGATGGCAGAATATAGTATTAATGGTAAGTCTTGGCAGTGTGGAGGATCAAAGAGATCATTGGGTCTGTGTTCATAGGACACTCAAAGCTGCTGCACAGGTTGACAGTGTTGTTAAGAAGGTATATGGTGTGTTGGCATTTATCAGTTGTCGGATTGAGTTCAAGAGCCATGAGGTAATGTTACAACGATATAAGACCCTGGTCAGACCCTACTTGGAGTACTGTGCTTAGTTCTGGTCACTTCACTACAGGAAGAATGTGGATACTATAGAGAGTGTGAAGAGGAGATTTACGAGGATGTTGCCTGGATTGGGGAGCATACCTTATGAGAATAGGTTGAGTGATCTTGGCCTTTTCTCCTTGGAGTGACGGAGGATGAGAGGTGACCTGATAGGGATATATAAGATGACGAGGGGCATTGATCATGTTGATACCCAGAGGCTTTTTCCCAGGGCTGAAATGGCTAAAATGAGGGGGAATAGTTTGAAGGTGCTTGGAAATAGGTACCGAGGTGATGTCAGGAGTAAGTTTTTCATACAGAGAGTGGTGAGTGCGTGGAATGCACTGTCAGTGGCGGTGATGAAAGTGTACAATAGGGTCTTTTAAGAGCCCCTTAGGTAGGTACGTGGAGCTTAGAAAAATAGAGGACTATGCGCTAGGGAAATTCTAGGCCGTTTTTAGAGCAGGTTTCCATGGTTGGTACAACATTATGCTATGAAGCACCTGCAATGTTCTGTAAATTTCTAAGTTCTGTGTTCTAAGACAATATACAAAGGTGGGGGGGAGGGGATGGAGTACAAGATGGTGGTGAGAGAAGAGACCAGGTGAGAGAGAGGGTGTCTGGGTAGGGCAGTGGAATGAAGTAAGAAGCTAGGAGGTGGTAGGTGGAAAAGGTAAAGTGCTGAAGAAGAAGGGATCTGATAGGATAGGAGAGTAGACCATGGGAGGAAAGGATGGAGAAGGGGAATCAGAGGGAGGTGATAGGCAGGTAAGGAGAAAAGGAGGGCGTATCAGAGAGAAGGGAGAAGGGAGGAGAAATTACCACAACTTGGAGAAATCGATGCTGATGCTGTCAGGATGGAGGCCCCCCCCCCCCCCTCCGATGGAATCTGAGATGTTCTTCCACCAAATGACTATAGGAAAGATGTTCTCCAAATCCATTCTACCTAGGCCTATCAATATTCGAACCGACTATAGGAACAATCCTCTCCACATCCACTCTATCTCGGCCTATAAATATTCAAACTGATTATAGGAAAGATCCTCTCCACATCCACTCTATCTAGGCCTATAAATATTCAGGTTACCTATCAGGTTGCAAAGAGATCCCCCCTCAATGACTATAACCTCTTGATTCTTATTCTCAGTGTCCTTTCCCCTCCTCCACCCAGGCTAAGGTCATGAAGTTTTGTTACAGCCTTATAAAACTCTAGCTAGGCCACATCTGGAGTATTGTGTACAGTTCTGGTCACCCCACTGTAGGAGGTATGTTGAGGCTTTGGAGAGGGTACAGACGAGGTTCACCAGGATGATGCCTGGATTAGAGGGCATGTGCTATATGTTTTCTCTGGAGCGACGGAGTCTGAGGGGAGATTTGATAGAGTTTGTAAGATTATGAGAGGCACAGAGAGAGCAGACAGAGAGTATCTTCCTCCCAGGGTTGAAATGTCTAACACCAAAGGCCTGCGTTGAAGGTGAAAGGGGTTTAGAGGGGATGTGAGGGGTAAATGTTTTACACAGACAGTGCCGGGTGACTGGAATGCTCTGCCTGGGGAGGTGTTACAGGCAGATACATTAGTGGCTTTTAAGAGACATCTTGATCAGCACATGAACAGACATTGGACATTGAAATGGACATTGTGTAGGCAGAGGGGTTAGTTTAGTAGGTCACTAATTTAATTGGTTTAGCACAACATTGTGGGCCGAAGGGCCTGTGCCTGTGCTCTACTGCTCTGTGTTCTATGTTCTCGTGTTAAATACAGTAAATCTATGATCATCTGCTACTGAGAAATCCCGGTTGTTCCCTCCCTGGCTCACCAGGTGCCTGAGGTTCACGGAGCCATTCTGTTTCCCATTATCAGGTAATAAAAATGAACTTCTGACATCACGATCTACCACAACGTGAGTAACACACAAAATGCTGGAGGATCTCAGCAGGTCAGGCAGCTTCTATGGAGGGGAATAAACAGTCAATATTTTGGCCTGGGATCCTTCACCAGGACTGGAAAGGAAGGTGAAAGATGCCAGAATCTGGTGGTGAGGGGAGAGGGACTGGCTGGGTTCTTCTTACACAGGGCCAGTATGAACTCAATGGGCTGAATGTCCTCCTGAATGCTGCAACTGTTCCGTCACTCCGAGCTAATTCCAAGAGCTCTCCTCTCCGTAACCGGTGCCCCCGATTCTCCAATCACTTCCCCACCTGAAAATGAAGTGGCAGGATTGTAAAAGCCATCGGCCCCAGGGAACAGACGACAATGACAAACCCCCGAAACCCTGACTCGACCCCAGTCTGTAACGCTCTATATTTCAATAAGAGTCTGAGGTGAACTGGTTTGTCACCAAAGACACTGGCAAATTTCTACAGAGATACCTGGAGAGTGTTCTAACTGGCTGCATCACCGTCTGGTCTGGTGGGGCCACTGCTCAGGATCAGAAAGACCAGCAGAAAGTTATAAACTCAGTCAGCTCCATCGTGAGCACTGGTGTCCCCAGCACCCAGGACACCTTCAAAATGCAACGCCTCAAAAAGGCGGCATCCATCATTACGGACCCAGCACCCAGGACATGCCCTCTTCTCATTGCCACCATCAGGGAGGAGGAACAGGAGCCTGAAGACACACACTCACCGATTCAGGAACAGCTTCTTCCCCTCGGCCAGTTAGAACACTCAGCAGGTATATCTGTAGAAACTTGCCAGAGTACAGGAGCCTGAAGACACACACTCACCGATTCAGGAACAGCTTCTTCCCCTCCGCCATCAGATTTCTGAATTGTCAATGAATCCATGAGCTCTTCCTCAGTATTTTTCCACTCTGTTTGCCCAACTTGTTTATTTCCTTTCCTTATTTTATATGCAATTTATAGATTTTATTATTATACATTGCCTTGAACTGCTGCCGCAAAACAACAAATTTCATGACATACGACAGTGATGCAATCTCGTTGTCTATTCAATTGTTTCTATATTAAATCTGATTCTGATTCTGACGTAACCCCCACTCCGGTCTCTACAGCACCAGACCGCAGCGTGTAGCCCACTCCTGAGTATCCATTATTGCACATATAAACCCCCCAGCCTGGACCCTCCTATGGATCACAGCCTGTTCCCAGTCCTGGCTATCCATTACTGATCATTTAGTTGTCAGGCCCTGCTGGTGTATCTGGAAGATCGCTGAAAGCCTGTGTCGATCAACTGTTGGGAAAGATGAAGGATATCTTCAATCCCTCACTGCTGCAGTCAGAGGCCCCACCTGCTTCAAAAGGGTAACATCAGACCGGTCGGTGCCCAGGCAGAGCAGGGTGAGCTGCCTTAACAACCATCACCCAGTGGCACTCACATCTACTGCCATGAAATGTCTCGAGAGGTTGGTCTTGGCTGGAATCCACTCCTGCCTCAGGAAGAGCCTGGGCCCATGACAATTTGCCCGTCACCACAACAGGTCTACAGTAGATGCAATCTCACTGGCTTCTCACGTGGCCTTGGCTCACCCGGACAACAGCAAAACCTTTGCACTGCTTATCAAATTGAACTTTTATATATATTTATTGTAAAGTTGGAGGTGAAGTTAATGAAGTCGACGAGCTCAGCATGTGTGCAGGAAGCAGCGCCGATGCAGTCGTCGATATAACGTAAGAAAAGAGTACAGATACCGGTGTAGGCTTGGAACATAGATTGCTCCACATGGCCGACAAAAAGGCAGGCATAGCTAGGACCCATGCGGGTGCCCATGGCTACACCTTTAGTTTGGAGGAAGTGGGAGGAGCCAAGGAGAAATTGTTAAGCGTGACGACTAATTCTGCAAGGCGGAGAAGAGTGCTGGTAGAGGGTGACTGGCTGGGTCCGGAATCCAGGAAGAAACGGAGAGCTCGGAGACCTTCCTGGTGGGGGATAGAGGTATATAGGGACTGGACGTCCATGGTGAAAATGAGGTGGTGGGGGCCAGGAAACTTGAAATCTTTGAAGAGATGTAAAGCATGGGAAGAATCACGGACATAGGTGGGAAGGGTTTGAACAAGGGGGGATAAAACAGAGTCGAGATAGGCAGAAATGAGTTCAGTGGGGCAGGAGCAAGCAGAGACAATGGGTCTGCCTGGACAGGCAGGTTTGTGAATCTCCATGTCTGTTTCCCAGATTTTTCACCCACTTTCCCCACCTTCCCCACGCTTGACCCGGTTCCACCTGCCAGATGCATCTCCCCCAGTGGGTCCCATTCTCATCTCAGAGTATCAGGCTGGAGAGTGAGTCCTTGGTGGTCCTCCCTCAAACAACTGATTACAATCACCTCTCTCCATCTGAATCTCCTTTCCTTCCCTCTTCTCCATCTGTCACCACTTACCACATCTCCCATCTCCCTTCCCCCTCCCTACCCAGCACAACCTGCCCTTAACCTCACACCCCACCTCAATCACCTCAGACCCGTCTCACCCCACCTCAATCCTCAATCACCTGATACTCCTGTCCCACCCTCCTCAATCTATCAATCACCTCAGTATCCTGTCCCACCCCTCCTCTATCACCTCTGACTCCTCTCTCACCCCTCCTCTGTCCATCAATCACCTCAGATTCCAGTTTCACTTCCCCTTTCCCTCTGGCCATTCGACATTCCTCTAACAGTCCCGATGCAAACCAAGACTTCAACGTCTTTTCACACCCACAGATGCAGCTCGACCGGCTGAATTCCTTCAGCAGATTGTTGTTCAAATATCGTCCTCTATCTCTCTCTCTCACTCAATTTCTCACTCACTCTCTCTATCACTGCTTCTCTCTCTCCCTCCTCTCTCTTTCACTGTCTCTCTCTATCTCACTCTCTCTCATTCACTCTCTCACACTCATTCACTATCTCTCTCTGACTCTCTCATTCACTCACTCACATACACTCTCACTATCTCTCTGTCCCCAGACTATTCGATCTCTGGTTGGACAATGTCCGGCGCTGATGAGGTCTCTGCGGTGGAAGGAGCCTCCGCCGTGTTACCGTGTACTTTCACCCACCCACCTCCTGATGTCGCCCTGAGAGGCTCCGTGATCTGGTACAGAGGGGAACCAGGTGCTGGTAATCTGGTGTTTAACTGCACATATCCCGGTTCCGGCCCCTCCGGGTGCGATACAACGACACAGGAGGCTGGAGGAGGGCGGTTCCGATTCGTGGGGAACCTCAGTCGGAGAGATGCCTCGATAATGGTGGAGCGACTGAAGCGGAGTGACGGTGGTCGGTATCGGTGCCGGGTGGAGCTCAATGTTAACAAATTTCAAACGGTGGTTCTAACAGATCTGTCTGTGAGAGGTGAGGACCGATGTTTAAGCATTGAGTTGTAAAACTAATCATTTCACATTTTATCTCACTGAAAACTCATTTTATTCATAATGTACAAGTATATTTTGCAGGATGATCATGTCAAATAGATGTGATGGTCATGTGCACTAGCACATAGAACAACAGCACCGTACAGGCCCTTCAGCCCACAATGTTGTGCTGACCCTTAAACCTGCTCCAAAATCAATCTCACCCCCTTGCCTCCCACATTCCCCCGCCATTTCTACAACATCCGTGTCTCTAAGAGTCTCTCCCCACCCCCTTTTCCCGCTCCCTCCCTCTCCCTCTCCCTCTCCCCTCCCCTCTCCCCTCCCTCTCCCCTCTCTCTCCCTCCCCCCTGTCCGTGACGCTGCTGCCATTTCAGTCAGCAATGAAGGGCCTCCATCTCTGGCAGCATTCAGGGCTTCCTTCATCGTGTCAGTAGCTTCCTCTCGGTTTTCACTGCTGTCAGTCATACAATTCCCGAGTGGGACTCAGGAATACCGTCACACTCAGATGTCGAAGGATTCTCCATTGCAGTTTCCATAACAACATTGTTTTACCCGTCAGGGTTGTTACCCTGAGCTGAACCCCCGAACCTGGAGGATCAGTGATCCTCTCTTACAGAGAATATAGAAACAGAAATCTACAGCACATTACAGGCCATTCGGCCCACAATGCTGTACTGACCATGTAACCTACTCTAGAGAGATTACCTCTTTCTTTTTCAATCTTTTTATTAGTTTTTATAAAACAAAACAAAACATAATATTATATTAAATAGGTTATGAATACAAAAGATTTGAAATTAAATTAGTAACAAGATAACAATATCTTATTAAACTATCAGCGAAAAAAGATCGTACAATAATCAATCTAATCTACATTGATTATACATGAAAAAGATTAAAAATAATCATCAAAAGAAAAAAAAAGTATAAAATACAAGAAAAAATGTATATTTAAGAAAATAATGAAAAAAAAACCTAAACTAACATGGGCAGTAATAATAGTTTATATGTATATGATAGTGTCAAAAAACTCCGGAACTCCATACCAGAACAAGAATAATAAGAATAAAGGTCCAGAAGAAGCCAAATTAATTCATATGAAAGTGTCGAATGAATGGTCCCCAAGTTTCTTCAAATTTAATTGATGAATCAAAAATAGTACTTTTAATTTTCTCTAAACTTAAACAAGAAATAGTTTGAGAGAACCACTGAAATGTGGTAGGAGGATTTACTTCTTTCCAATTTTGTAATATAGATCTCCTGGCCATTAATGTTACAAAGGCAATCATTCGTCTAATTGAAGGGGAGAATCGACTATCATCTTCATTTGGTATACCAAAAATTGCAGTGATAAAATGAGGTTGTAAATCAATATTCCAAATTGAGGAAATGGTAGCAAATATGTCCTTCCAATAATTATGTAAAGTAGGACATGACCAAAACATGTGGGTCAATGAAGCCACATCTAAATGACATCTGTCACATTGAGGGTTAACATGAGAATAAAACCGAGCAAGCTTATCTTTAGACATATGAGCTCTATGTACAACCTTAAATTGTATTAAAGCATGTTTAGCACATATAGAAGAAGAATTAACCATTTGTAAAATTTTTTCCCATTTTTCCGTTGAAATATTGTATTGAAGTTCTTTTTCCCATTCCTGTTTAATTCTACCCGATACCTCTGGTTGTATTTTCATAACCATATTATAAATAAGAGGCACTAATCTCTTCTGACAGGGATTTAAAGTAAAAATCATATCTGAAAAATCTATCAAAGTTGAATTAGGAAAGGATGGTAAAACTTTATGCAAAAAGTTTCTAATTTGTAAATATCTAAAAAAATTAGATTTAGGTAATTTAAATTTGTTAGAAAGTTGATCAAAAGACATCAAACTACCTTCAGAAAAAAGATCACGAAAACATATTATACCTTTCCTTTTCCATATGCTAAAAGCTTGATCCATTAAAGAAGGTTTAAAGAAAAAATTAAGATAGGGCTATCAAGAACGAAGTTTTTTAGAGTAAAAAATTTACGAAATTGAAACCAAATTCGTATGTATGTTTGACAATAGGGTTAGATATCTGTTTATTAAGTTTAACTAAATCAACAGGGAGAGAAGAACCAAGAACAGAAAATAGAGAATATCCTTGTGTATCATTACATTCTAAATTTACCCTCTGTGGGCACAATGGTAAATCTGAATCTAATTTCCAGTATAATAAATTCCGAATATTATTCGCCCAATAGTAAAATCTAAAATTGGGTAAAGCTAAACCACCATCTTTTTTAGATTTCTGTAACTGTCTTTTACTTAATCTGGGGTTTTTATTTTGCCACACAAATGAGGAAATTTTTGAATCAATGCTATCAAAAAAAGACTTAGGAATAAAAATTGGTAAGGCTTGAAATAAATATAAAAATTTTGGTAAAATCATCATTTTAACAGCATTGATCCGACCAAACAATGATAAGGATAAAGGAGACCATCTAGTAGTAAGTTGTTGAATTTGATGAAGCATAGGTAAAAAATTCAATCTGAATAAATCTTTATATTTCTTGGTAATTTTTATACCTAAATAAATAAAATTATCAGTAACAATTTTAAATGGTATCCTGTCATTCAGTAAAGTTTGTGCATTTAAAGGGAAGAGTTCACTCTTATCCAAATTTAATTTGTAACCAGAAAAACTACCAAATTGAACCAACAAGGATAGAATCGCTGGAATAGAATTATCAGGATCAGAAATATGTAACAACAAGTCATCAGCATAGAGCGATAACTTGTATAATTTCTCATTATGGGTAATACCAAAAATATTAGGGGATTCACGAATAGCAATAGCTAAAGGTTCTAATGCAATATTAAATAATAAAGGACTTAAGGGAGAACCTTGTCTCGTACTACGAGATAATTGAAAAAAAGAGGATCTATAATTATTCGTAAGGACAGAAGCAACAGGTTTATAATATATTAATTTAATCCATGATATAAAATTAGAACTAAAGTTAAAATGTTTCAAGGCATTAAATAAGTATGTCCATTCAACTCTATCAAAAGCTTTTTCAGCATCTAATGAAATAACACATTCTGGGGTTGTGGGTGAGGAAGTGTAAATTATATTGATCAATTTTCTAACATTAAAAAAGGAGTATCGGTTCCTAATGAAACTAGTTTGATCTCCTGAAATAATCTGTGATAGTACCTTTTCTAACCTAATAGCTAAAATTTTTGTAAGAATCTTAGAGTCTACATTTAGTAACGATATAGGGCGATAAGATGCACATAAAGTAGGATCTTTATCTTTTTTAAGAATTAAAGAAATAGTAGCTTCATAAAAAGACTGGGGTAGTCTCTTCTTAATAAATGCATCATTAAAGATTTCACATAACCAAGGGGAAAGCAAAGAAGAAAAAGTTTTTAAAAATTCTATAATATAACCATCGGGGCCAGGAGCTTTCCCTGAATTCATCGATGAAATAGCCTCTCCTACCTCCGCCATAGAAATAGGAGCATCAAATAAACTTCGATCTTCATCTGTCAGTTTGGGAATATTCAAATTGTTAAAAAAATTATCCATCATAGACATATCACCATCAAATTCTGATTGATATAAAGATTTATAAAAATCTTGGAAAGTATTATTAATTTCTTTATGATCAATAGTCAGATTACCGTCTTGTTTACAAATTTTAATAATTTGTCACTTAGTCGAAATAGCTTTTAATTGATTAGCTAACAATTTACCAGTTCGATCACTATGGATATAAAATTGAGCCCTGGTCTTAATTAATTGATTCTCAATTGAAGAAGATAACAGTAAGCTATGTTCCATTTGCAGCTCAACTCTCTTCTTATAAAGTTCCTTGGTAGGAGTAACGGAATAAATCTTATCAATTTCTTTAATTTTATCCACCAATAAAGCTATATCTAAATATCTTTGTTTTCTTTTCCCAGCAGAATGTGAGATAATTTGTCCATGAATAAAAGCCTTAAAAGAGTCCCAAAGTATTCCTCTGTCAATCTCTTCGGTATAGTTTGTTGAAAAAGAGAGATTACCTCAGGGCTCTTGAACTCAATCCCACAGCTGATGAATGCCAGTACACCAGACACCTTCTTAACACCACTGTCAACCTGTGCAGCAGCTTTGAGTGTCCTATGGACAGACTCCCCAAGATCCAGCTCATCCTCCACACTGCCACCAGTCTTACCATTCATATATTCTGTATTCAAATTTGACCTACCAGAATGAATCACTTCACACTTATCTGGGTTGAACTCCATCTGTTCTACACACCCTCCACTCTGTGTGTAATGAACCTGCCTCTGACCTCTGACATCCCCCCAATACTTTCCAGGAAAAGTCTCTGGCTGTCTGCTCGATTATGCCTCTTATCATCTTGTTCACCTCTATCAAGTCACCTCTCATCTTTCTTCACTCCCAAGAGAAATTCTCCAGCTCGCTCAACCTTTCCTCATTAAACATCCTCTCTGGTCCAGGCAGCATCCTGGTAGATCTCCTCTACATCCTCACGAAAGCTTCCTCATCCTTCCTGTAATGAGGTGAGTGGAACTGAACTTACTTGCTGCTGCAGGGACGATTTTCATTGCACGTCTGCCTACGTGTCTGCACAGGTGCAGTGAAAATCCAGTTGCCGCAGCAACACGGGCACAGAGCGTTGCATCAGAAAAGCAGCAATCAAGGTCAAGTTTATTGCCATCTGACTGTACACAGATACAGAACGTCAAGGTGTCTTGTACATCAGTCAATGAAAGTAAGCATGCAGGTACAGCAGGCAGTGAAGAAAGCTAATGACATGCTGGCTTTTATAACAAGAGGAATTGAGTATAGGAGTAAAGAGGTCCTTCTGCAGTTGTACAGGGCCCTGGTGAGACCTCACCTGGAGTACTGTGTGCAGTTTTGGTCTCCAAATTTGAAGAAGGACATTCTTGCTATTGAGGGAGTGCAGCGTAGGTTCACAAGGTTAATTCCCGGAATGACGGGACTGTTATATGTTGAAAGATTGGAGTGACTGGGCTTGTATACACTGGAATTTAGAAGGATGAGAGGGGATCTGATTGAGACATATAAGATTATTAAGGGATTGGACATGCTGGAGGCAGGAAGCATGTTCTGGCTGATGGGTGAGTCCAGAACTAGAGGCCACAGTTTAAGAATAAGGGGTAGGCCATTTAGAACTGAGATGCGGAAAAATTTTTTCACCCAGAGAGTGGTGGATATGTGGAATACTCTGCCCCAGAAGGCAGTGGAAGCCAAGTCTCTGGATGCACTCAAGAGAGAGTTAGATAGAGCTCTTATAGATAGCGGGGTCAAGGGATATGGGGGAGAGGGCAGGAATGGGGTACTGATTGTGTATGATCAGCCATGATCACAGTGAATGGCAGTGCTGGCTAGAAGGGCCGAATGGCCTACTCCTGCACCTATTGTCTATTGTAAACTCGGGATTGCAGCCTGTGCCACGAGACAGAGAGGGTAGGAACAGGAAGTTATGGCAGATGAATGCGTGGCTGAGGAGTTGGTGCAGGGGGCAGGGGTTCAGGTTTCTGGATCATTGGGATCTCTTCTGGGGACGGTCTGACCTGTACAAAAAGGACGGGCTGCACCTGAACTGGAAAGGGACCAATATCCTGGCGGGCAGGTTTGCTGGAGCTGTTGGGGAGGGTTTAAACTAGTTTGGCAGCGGGGTGGGAATCAGAATGTGAGTGCAGAGATTAAGGTAGAAGGACAAGGGCATGATGCTATGTGTTCTGAGTTGGTGAGGAAGGACAGGCAGGGGACAAAACATAAATGTAGCCAGTTAGAGGGGTTGAAATGTGTCTATTTCAATGCTAGGAGTATTAGGAATAAAGGGGATGAACTTCGAGCATGGATCAGTACATGGAACTACGATGTTGTGGCCATTACTGAAACTTGGCTGGAGGAAGGACAGGATTGGCTGATGCAGGTACCAGGATTTAGCTGTTTTAAAAGGAACAGAATGGGAGGTAGAAAGGGGGAGATGAGTAGCATTACTGGTCAGGGATAGTATCACGGCTATAGAAAGGGAGGACGCTGCAGAGGGAATGTCCACTGAGTTGGTCTGGGTGGAAGTCAGAAATAGGAAGGGATCAATCGCTGTGCTGGGAGTAGTCTATAGGCCCCCAAATAGCCCTCAGGACACCGAGGAGCAGATAAGCAGGCAGATTTTAGAATGGTGCAGGAAATACAGGGTTGTAGTTCTGGGTGATTTCAACTTCCCACACATTGACTGGCATCTCCCGACTGCAAGGGGGATAAATGGGGCTGAATTTGTCAGGTGTGTTCAAGAAGGATTCCTGACAGTATGTGGACCGGCCGACGAGAGGAGAGGCCATACTGGATCTAGTTCTGGGTAATGAACCTGGTCAGGTGACAGACCTCTTGGTGGGGGAGCATTTGGTGAGAGTGACCACAACTCCCTTAGCTTCAGCATAGCTATGGAAAAGGATAAAAACTGACAAAATGGGAAAGTGCTTAACTGGGGAAGGGCTAACAATGAAGGGATGAGGCAGGAACTAGTGAGAGTAAATTGGAAACAGATGTCCAAGGGTGAAAACACAGAAGTAATGTGGGAGAAGTTTAGGGACCACTTGTGCTGTGTTCAGGATAGGTTTGTCCCACTGAGACAAGTTTAAAATGATAGGAAAAGGGAACCATGGCTGACAAAACACGTGAGGCAACTCATCCAGAGGAAGAAAGAAGCATATGTTAGATATAAGAAGCAGGAAACAGGGGGGGCTCATGAGAAATATAGGATAGCCAGGAAGGTGCTTAAGAAAGGACTTAGGAGAGCTCTAAGTCTTGGCATGTCGGATTAAGGAGAACCCCAAGGCGTTCTACACGTATGTGAAGAACAGAAGGATGAATAGAACAAAGGTGGGGCCACTAAAGGATAAGGAGGGCAATATGTGCTTGGAGGCGCAGGAGGTTGGGGAGGTCCTAAATGAATACTTTGCTTCAGTATTGACAAGTGAAAAGGACCTTGATCAGGGTGAGATCGAAATAGAGCAGGTCTGTGCACTGGACAATGTGGAGATTAAGGAAGAAATATTGGATCTTCTTAAAAACATCAAAATTGATAAGTCCCCAGGACTGGATGTGATATACCCCAGGTTGCTGTGGGAGGTGAGAGAAGAAATCACTGGAACAGTAGCTATGATCTTTGAATCCTCTTTGGCTGCAGGGGAGGTGCCGGAGGATTGGAGAATGGCAAATGTAGCTCCCCTTGTTTAAAAATGTTAATAGGGAGAATCCTGTGAACTAGAGACTGGTGAGTCTTACGTCGGTGCTCTGAAAACTATTGGAAAGGATTCTTAAGGATAGGATCTGTGAGCATTTGGAGAAGTCCAGTCTGCTCAAGGATAGTCAACATGGCTTTGTGAAGGGAAGGTTGTGCCTCACCAGCCTGACTGAGTTTTTTGAAGAGGTAACAAAAGAAATTGATGAGGGTAGGGCAGTAGATGTGGTCTACATGGATTTTAGCAAAGCATTTGTCAAGGTCCCCCATGAGAGACTCATCCAGAAAATCATGAGGCATGGAATCAATGGAACCTTGGCTGTTTGGATAAAAAATTGGTTTACAGGAAGAAAGCAGAGGATCGTAGTGGAAGGAAAGTATTCTGCCTGGAGGTCGGTGACTAGTGGAGTGCCACAAGGATCTGTCCTGGGACCCCTACTCTTTAAGTATAACTGAGAATGCATGTAGTTTGCAGCACAGGTAAACAGTAAACAGCTCAGTGCACTATCTTTGTAGAAAGCAGGGTTCACTGTAGAATTCCTTCTCAAACACACCAGCTCAGGCTGTAGTACACTTTCAGTACAGTAAGTATTACACTGGAGAGGGTTCACTGTAGAATTCCTTCTCAAACACACCAGCTCAGGCTGTAGAACACTTTCAGTACAGTAAGTATTACACTGGAGAGGGTTCACTGTAGAATTCCTTCTCAAACACACCAGCTCAGGCTGTAGAACACTTTCAGTACAGTAAGTATTACACTGGAGAGGGTTCACTGTAGAATTCCTTCTCAAACACACCAGCACAGGCTGTAGAACACTTTCAGGACAGTAAGTATTACACTGGAGAGGGCTCAGTGTAGAATTCCTTCTCAAACACACCAGCTCAGGCTGTTGAACACTTTCAGTACGGTAAGTATCACACTGGAGTGGGTTCAGTGTAGATGAAGATACAGATGAAGATGAAGATGACGTACAGATGAAGATCATGTTCATTGTCGTCTGAGTGTACATCTCCACAACAAAATGTAACAGTGTTCCTCTGGATCACGGTGCACCCAGAAAACATCTACAGTCTCACATCACACACAGCTCATAATGCAAAATATTCCCTCAGCTGAGTTAATAGGTTAGTGACTAATGCCATTACACAGGACTGACTGGTGTTGTTATACTGTATTGATCAGTATTATTACTCTGTATTGATTAGTGTTGTTTCAGTACAGTGACTAGTGTTGTTAAACAATACTGACTGGTGTTGTTTCATTGTGGTGATTGTGTTGTCACACTGTACTGATTAGTGATATCACACTGTACAGATCAGTGTTGTTACACTGTACTGATTGGTGTTGCTGCAGTGTATTGATTTGTGCTGTTTCCCTGTAATGGCCAGTGTTACACTGTACTGGTCGTTGTTGTTAGACTGTACTGATTGGTGTTGTTACACTTCACTGATTAGTGATGGTGTCAATTGGTTCAACAACCGAATGATTGAAGGGAATTAGCTGTTCCTGAACGTGGTGGTGTGAGATTTAGGCTTCTTGATCTCCTGCCCGATGGGACTGATTTATGTTCTAAAGAGTTTCCCTAGTTTGAATGGACTTTAATGAGTGAGGCACATGTGGGGCCGTTTTCATTCAGGAGGGTGCTGTGGGGAGTTTTTATTATTTTGTTAGCTGGAAATTTTGTCAGTGTTAAACGTTTTTGCTGAGGGTTAACCGATTTATTCTGGCACCTGTCCTTCCCTCAGCTCCCAATGAGAGTGTCTCTGTGATGACTGGAACTGAGGGAGCTTCGGCCACGTTACCCTGTGTGTTCACACGGCCTCGGCAGAGCCTCACCGCACACACGGTGACGTGGATGAGGAAGGATCCCTACCGAATCATCGTCACATTCAGGCACCATGGAAATGGATCATGGGTAGCGGAAAACGGAGTGACTCGGTACGAGCTCGTCGAGGACCCAGAGCTGGGAAGCGCCTGGATCAGGATAAAGCAGCTGAGAGTGGAGGACAGTCACAGCTACCTGTGTCTGGCTGAGTTCAGGAACATGAAGCATGATTATTCATCCTACAGAGAGCACGTCACACCTCCATTTATACATGTGTTCCAAAGTGAGATCCGGTTGCAGGTCAGACCAGGTAAAAAATCATTGACACATTCTGCAGGGCATGGGGAGGGTTTTGGGGGGGGTGGGGTGGGGGGTAGCCTGCTACCATTATCCTTCCTCTAATCAACCCCACCCCCGGGTTTATCTGTCTGTCCCCGAGTGAGATCTGACTGTAGATCAGACCCGGAAAAGAACCCGTCACCACATTCAAGTTCAAGTTTAATTGTCAATCAGCCACACGTGCGTACAGCAAAACAAAACAGTGTTCCTCCAGGGACAAGCTGTAAAGCAGAGTAGCAACAGCACACAGTACACATGTTATGATGGCAGAAAAGCATACAGTCACAAAAAGACATAATATTGCCCAAGTTCCTGAGTGGTCTGGATTGGAGCTGGATGGTAGATTGGATATTGTCCTGGTCCAGCTTGTCTCTCACTAAGTGAACACTGGGGGGCAGCACTGAGCAAAAGAGGAAGGCAGCACCGATGGGAGGGGCCTGTCCCCAACCCACGACGGACTCCAGCACGTCCACAGAGGCCTCTGCTCTCTCCCACACCATCTCGGCATCTTCTGCAGTGTTCAGGGATGGGTCAGAACCTCCAGCACCCACTGTATTCTGTGTCCAGACTCCGGGGATGAATGGTATATCGGCCACTCCCAGCCTCAGCTGGTGATGAGTTCCATTTCCCCACCACAACTCCATCTCAGACGGTCCCTCACACAGGGCGGCCCCCAGATTTCAACGGGCCCCCTGGTGGGGCCTTGCCTGAGCCTGGGAGGAATGAGTGGAGTTCTAACGGAGGATCAGGAATCTTCCCAGAGAAGATGCACACTCAACGTTTCAGGAAGAGCTTCTTCCTTCTTGCTGATTTCTGAATGGACAATCAGAAAAGTGAGGGCCATCTCACTTTTTTCCCTATTTTTCCCTCTTTTTGTGCTACTTATTTAATTTAAAATTATACATGTAGGTATATATTTCTTATTGAAATTTGCAGTTTTTTAATTAATATGTATTGCAATGTATAACGGGGTGTCAGGGTGAAGATACGTCTTTACCAAAGGAGGTGTAAGACACTCCTTCCCTCCACTAGTCTTCACTTTACCCTTGGGCGAGGTGTAGCCCCTGCTTCGCCCCCGATCAGGGTCACGTGAATCCATGGGATCAGGTGGTGGATGGTTGTATGAGCAGCTGGTGCAGATCACAAATTCTGGTTATGTGACCACTGACACCAGGCAGACAATCTCTGAAGATTATTGACAATGGCTGGACTCACCCATCCTGTACAGACACTGCTCAGAAGAAGGTGATGGAAACCCCTTTTGTAGAAAAATTGCCAAGAACAATCATGGTCATAAACAGGAAAATATCTGCCGTTGCTGGAAATCCAGAGCAACACACACAAGATACTGGAGGAGCTCAGCAGGTCGGGCAGTGTCTATGGGGAAAGAATCAAAGGTTCATTTTATTGTCAAAAGTTTGCATGTAGAATACAACTCTGATATTCATCTTCTCCAGATAACCATGATATCCAGATAAACCATGGGATTCGTTACAAGAAAAGACATCAATACCCCCACACGAAAAGGAAAAAGAAAAATCTCGCAAACCTCAAACCCCCTCCCCGTCCCCCACCTCCCTCCCTCGCACAAAAGCCAACAGATCGCCCACCTGGAAGACGATCGTCAGAAGATCGAAACCCTCAAACCCCCAACCCCTCCCTCTCAAAAAATACAGTGCCGACAACACCAAACCCAACACCCTCTCCCCACACAGATCACCCACACAGAACAGCCAACAAGAACATCAGACATCAATCCCTAACCTGTCCCTCACACAAAAGACAATACATCGTCCCTCTAGAACCCCAAACCACCAATCAGCAACAGGAACATCAGACACCAATCCCTAACCCCTCCCTCACACAAAGAACAATACATCGTCCCTCTAGAACCCCAACCCACCAATCAGCAACAGGAACATCAGACACCAATCCCTAACCCCTCCCTCACACAAAGAACAATACATCGTCCCTCTAGAACCCCAACCCTCCAATCAGCAACAAGAAAGAAAACAGAAACTGAAGGAGAGCAAAATAAACTACAGCCCAACAGCCACATCAATCTCAGAATTTCAAACATTCCTCCCACCAGAATTGAGTAAACAGTCGATGTTTTGTGCTGAGACTCTGCATCAGAACTCATGAAAGGGCCTGTTCTGCACGGTGTGAGTCCTGATGAAGGGGTCAGCCTGAAACGTCAGCTGCTTACTCTTCTCCAGAGATGCTGCCTGGCCTGCTGAGTTCCTCCAGCATTTTGTGTGTGTTCATCATGGTTACGAGACTGTGATTGCCCACATCACACAACACAGCACATACCGATGATGATGATCGCAATGTACTGTTGCACAAAACACAAGCCGGTGAAATTATCCTAATCCCGATTGCGATTCTGCAGAATGTCAGGGGGAGGAGGCAGACAGGACACGTTTACAGGGCTCAACCTGTCACATTGATCCATAAGAAGTTAAGAAATAGGAGCAGGATTCGGCCATCCGGCCCATTGAGCCTGTCCCGCCATTCGATAAGATCATGGCTGATCTGTCCGTAAACTCAGCTCCATCTACCTACTTTTTCCCCAAAACCCTTAATTCCCTTACTATGTAAAAACCTATCTAACTGTTTCTTAAATATATTTAGTGAAGAAACCTCAACTGCTTCCCTGGGCAGAGAATTCCACAGATTCACCACTATCTGGGAAAAACAGTTTCTCCTCATCCCCATCCTAAATCTTCTCCCTGAATGTTGAGGCAATGTCCCCTAGTTCTAGTCTCACCTACCAAGGGAAACAACTTTCCTGCTTCTATCGTATCTATCCCTTTCAAAATTTTGTATCTTTCTATAAGATCCCCTCTCATTCTTCTGAACTCCAGAGAGTATAGTCCCAGGCGACTGAACCTCCCCTCACAGGTTAACCCCTTCATCAAGACAGAAGCCAGCCTCCCACCATGGATTCTGTCTGCACTTCTCACCGTCTCTGTGAAACAGAATGCAAAATCAGAGACCCTCCCATCCACCCTGGACATCCTCTCTTCGGCCCTCTCCCACTGGGCAGAAGATACAACAGCCTGGACGCACGGACCACCAGGCTGAAGGACAGCTTTTATCCTACAGTTATAACTACGGAGTGGTCCCCCAGCACGATAAGATGGACTCTCCACCTCATTATTTATTTGTTTATTCATTTAGAGATACAGCACGGAACAGGCCCTTCCGACCCAACGAGCCACACCACCCAGAAACCCACCTATTGAACCCACGACGATTTACAATGACCAATTAACCGGCGAGCCGGTCCATCCTTAGACTGTGGGAGGAAACCGGAGCACCCGGAGGAAACTCACACGGTCACAGGGAGAACGTACAAACTCCTCACAGACGGTGCAGGAATTGAACTCTGAACTCCGACACCCGGAGCTGCCATAGTGTCACACTAACGGCTGTGCTACCGTGGCAACCCACTTCATTATGGCCCTGCACCTCACCGCCTGCCCGCACTGAACTTTCTCAGTAACTGTCACACTTTATTCTGCACTCTGCTGTTGTGTCCCCTGTAGTGTGTTAGAATGTACTGATTCATGTTGTTACACTGTACTGATTAGTGTTATTACCTATACTGATTAGTGTTGTTATTCTGTCGTGATTTGTGTTGTTACCTGTACTGATCAGTGTTGTTACACTCCACTGATTAGTGATGGTGTCAATTGGTTCAACAACCGAATGATTGAAGGGAATTAGCTGTTCCTGAACGTGGTGTTGTGAGATTTAGGCTTCTTTATCTCCTGCCCGATGGGACTGATTTATGTTCTAAAGAGTTTCCCTAGTTTGAATGGACTTTAATGAGTGAGACACATGTGGGGCCGTTTTCATTCAGGAGGGTGCTGTGGGGAGTTTTTATTATTTTGTTAGCTGGAAATTTTGTCAGTGTTAAACGTTTTTGCTGAGGGTTAACCGATTTATTCTGGCACCTGTCCTTCCCTCAGCTCCCAATGAGAGTGTCTCTGTGATGACTGGAACTGAGGGAGCTTCGGCCACGTTACCCTGTGTGTTCACACGGCCTCGGCAGAGCCTCACCGCACACACGGTGACGTGGATGAGGAAGGATCCCTACCGAATCATCGTCACATTCAGGCACCATGGAAATGGATCGTGGGTAGCGGAAAACGGAGTGACTCGGTACGAGCTCGTCGAGGACCTAGAGCTGGGAAGCGCCTGGATCAGGATAAAGCAGCTGAGAGTGGAGGACAGTCACAGCTACCTGTGTCTGGCTGAGTTCAGGAACATGAAGCATGATTATTCATCCGACAGAGAGCACGTCACACCTCCATTTATACATGTGTTCCAGAGTGAGATCCGGTTGCAGGTCAGACCAGGTAAGAAATCATTGACACATTCTGCAGGGCATGGGGAGGGTTTTGGGGGGGGTGGGGTGGGGGGTAGCCTGCTACCATTATCCTTCCTCTAATCAACCCCACCCCCGGGTTTATCTGTCTGTCCCCGAGTGAGATCTGACTGTAGATCAGACCCGGAAAAGAACCCGTCACCACATTCAAGTTCAAGTTTAATTGTCAATCAGCCACACGTGCGTACAGCAAAACAAAACAGTGTTCCTCCAGGGACAAGCTGTAAAGCAGAGTAGCAACAGCACACAGTACACATTGTTATGATGGCAGAAAAGCATACAGTCACAAAAAGACATAATATTGCCCAAGTTCCTGAGTGGTCTGGATTGGAGCTGGATGGTAGATTGGATATTGTCCTGGTCCAGCTTGTCTCTCACTAAGTGAACACTGGGGGCAGCACTGAGCAAAAGAGGAAGGCAGCACCGATGGGAGTGGCCTGTCCCCAACCCACGACGGACTCCAGCACGTCCACAGAGGCCTCTGCTCTCTCCCACACCATCTCGGCATCTTCTGCAGTGTTCAGGGATGGGTCAGAACCTCCAGCACCCACTGTATTCTGTGTCCAGACTCTGGGGATGAATGGTATATCGGCCACTCCCAGCCTCAGCTGGTGATGAGTTCCATTTCCCCACCACAACTCCATCTCAGACGGTCCCTCACACAGGGCGGCCCCCAGATTTCAACGGGCCCCCTGGCGGGGCCTTGCCTGAGCCTGGGAGGAATGAGTGGAGTTCTAACGGAGGATCAGGAATCTTCCCAGAGAAGATGCACACTCAGCGTTTCAGGAAGAGCTTCTTCCTTCCTGCTGATTTCTGAATGGACAATCAGAAAAGTGAGGGCCATCTCACTTTTTTCCCTATTTTTCCCTCTTTTGTGCTACTTATTTAATTTAAAATTATACATGTAGGTATATATTTCTTATTGAAATTTACAGTTTTTTAATTAATATGTATTGCAATGTATAACGGGGTGTCAGGGTGAAGATACGTCTTTACCAAAGGAGGTGTAAGACACTCCTTCCCTCCACTGGTCTTCACTTTACCCTTGGGCGAGGTGTAGCCCCTGCTTCGCCCCTGATCAGGGTCACGTGAATCCATGGGATCAGGTGGTGGATGGTTGTATGAGCAGCTGGTGCAGATCACAAATTCTGGTTATGTGACCACTGATACCAGGCAGACAATCTCTGAAGATTATTGACAATGGCTGGGCTCACCCATCCCGGACAGACACTGCTCAGAAGAAGGTGATGGAAACCCCTTTTGTAGAAAAATTGCCAAGAACAATCATGGTCATAAACAGGAAAATATCTGCCGTTGCTGGAAATCCAGAGCAACACACACAAGATACTGGAGGAGCTCAGCAGGTCGGGCAGCGTCTATGGGGAAAGGATCAAAGGTTCATTTTATTGTCAAAGTTTGCATGTAGAATACAACTCTGATATTCATCTTCTCCAGATAACCATGATATCCAGATAAACCATGGGATTCATTACAAGAAAAGACATCAATACCCCCACACGAAAAGGAAAAAGAAAAATCTCGCAAACCTCAAACCCCCTCCCCGTCCCCCACCTCCCTCCCTCGCACAAAAGCCAACAGATCACCCACATGGAAGATGATCGTCAGAAGATCGAAAGCCTCAAGCCCCCAACCCCCTCCCTCTCAAAAAATACAGTGCTGACAGCACCAAACCCAACACCCTCTCCCCACACAGATCACCCACACAGAACAGCCAACAACATCAGACACCAATCCCTAACCCCTCCCTCACACAAAGAACAATACATCGTCCCTCTAGAACCCCAACCCACCAATCAGCAACAAGAAAGAAAACAGAAACTGAAGGAGAGCTAAATAAACTACAGCCCAACAGCCACATCAGTCTCAGAATTTCAAACATTCCTCCCACCAGAATTGAGTAAACAGTCGATGTTTTGTGCTGAGACTCTGCATCGGAACTCATGAAAGGGCCTGTTCTGCGCGGTGTGAGTCCTGATGAAGGGGTCAGCCTGAAACGTCAGCTGCTTACTCTTCCCCAGAGATGCTGCCTGGCCTGCTGAGTTCCTCCAGCATTTTGTGTGTGTTCATCATGGTTACGAGACTGTGATTGCCCACATCACACAACACAGCACATACCGATGATGATGATCGCAATGTACTGCTACACAAAACACAAGCCGGTGAAATTATCCTAATCCCGATTGCGATTCTGCAGAATGTCAGGGGGAGGAGGCAGACAGGACACGTTTACAGGGCTCAACCTGTCACATTGATCCATAAGAAGTTAAGAAATAGGAGCAGGATTCGGCCATCCGGCCCATTGAGCCTGTCCCGCCATTCGATAAGATCATGGCTGATCTGTCCGTAAACTCAGCTCCATCTACCTACCTTTTCCCCAAAACCCTTAATTCCCTTACTATGTAAAAACCTATCTAACTGTTTCTTAAATATATTTAGTGAAGAAACCTCAACTGCTTCCCTGGGCAGAGAATTCCACAGATTCACCACTATCTGGGAAAAACAGTTTCTCCTCATCCCCATCCTAAATCTTCTCCCCGAATGTTGAGGCAATGTCCCCTAGTTCTAGTCTCACCTACCAAGGGAAACAACTTTCCTGCTTCTATCGTATCTATCCCTTTCAAAATTTTGTATCTTTCCATAAGATCCCCTCTCATTCTTCTGAACTCCAGAGAGTATAGTCCCAGGCGACTGAACCTCCCCTCACGGGTTAACCCCTTCATCAAGACAGAAGCCAGCCTCCCACCATGGATTCTGTCTGCACTTCTCACCGTCTCTGTGAAACAGAATGCAAAATCAGAGACCCTCCCATCCACCCTGGACATCCTCTCTTCGGCCCTCTCCCACTGGGCAGAAGGTACAACAGCCTGGACGCACGGACCACCAGGCTGAAGGACAGCTTTTATCCTACAGTTATAACTACGGAGTGGTCCCCCAGTACGATAAGATGGACTCTCCACCTCATTATTTATTTGTTTATTCATTTAGAGATACAGCACGGAACAGGCCCTTCCGACCCAACGAGCCACACCACCCAGAAACCCACCTATTGAACCCACGACGATTTACAATGACCAATTAACCGACGAGCCGGTCCATCCCTAGACTGTGGGAGGAAACCGGAGCACCCGGAGGAAACCCACGCGGTCACAGGGAGAACGTACAAACTCCTTACAGACGGTGCAGGAATTGAACTCTGAACTCCGACACCCGGAGCTGCCATAGTATCATGCTAACGGCTGTGCTACCGTGGCAACCCACTTAATTATGGCCCTGCACCTCACTGCCTGCCCACACTGAACTTTCCAGTAACTGTCACACTTTATTCTGCACTCTGCTGTTGTGTCCCCTGTACTGCCCCAGTGTGATGATGTGATGAAATGATCTGCTCAGACAACAAAGTTTTTCACTTCCCAAACTACTTGTGTCAGTAAAGAATCGATGACCAATTCACCTCTCGTGCTTGCTGAAGTCTTGCCGAATCTCCGGACCTGCAATGCTGAGGGTGGCTTTTCCTCTATGGACGCTGGCTGACCCACTGAGCTCCTTTGGCAGGTTGCTTTTCCACTCGATGTAGAACTGTAGGTTCAGAGCTTTGACCGGTGACCATTTGGCGTTTGGGATTGATCAGTTCGAGCAAATTGGAGGAAGGCAGGGACACGAGCAGTGGCCATCGTCACAGCGGCCATTGTCTGAGTGGACAGTCGGACTGGTGATCTTGAGGCTTTAGCTCTTTGAAGCTTCCGTGAGGAGAGGCTTCACTCAGAGAAAGCAAAGGAAAGAAAAGCTCAGGTTTCTCCATCTCGTCTTTATATCTGGTGAACTGAGACAATGGAGATGCCCGGCAGGATAGTGGAATTCTCCTCTTGTGGGATGTGGGAAGGCAGGGAGACCTCCAGTGTCCCTGACGACTACAACTGTGAGAAGTGGATCCAGCTGCAGCTTCTAACCATCCGCGTGAAGGAGTCGGAGCTGGAACTGGATGAACTCCGGATCATCCGGGCGGATGAGAGGGTGATGGATAGGTCACACAGAGAGGCAGTTACACCCAAGGTGCAGGAGAGTACCCCTGTGGCCATCCCCCTCAAAGTGGTATACTGTCATGGGGAGGGGAGTGGGTGGAGAGGGATGACATAACAGAGGAAAGTCACATTGGTTGGGTCTCTGGCACTGAGTCAGCCTCTGTGACTCAGAAGGGAAGGGGGGGAGAAGAGGCACACTGTGGTAATGGGGGATTCATTAGGGGAACGGACAGGATGTTCTGTGGTGAGAACAAGATTCCTGGATGGTACTTTACCTCCTGGGTGCCAGGGTCCGGGATATCTCAGATCGGGTCCTCAGCATTCTGGAGTGGGAGGATGAGTTGCCAGAGGTCGTGAAGCATGTAGGTGCCAATGACATGGGTAGGATGAGTGACGAGGTTCTGCATGGGGAGTCAGGTATTAAGTTGAAGGGCAGGAACTCCAGGGTTGTGATCTCAAGATTGCTACCTGTGCCACATGCTACTGAGGCTAGAACTAGAAAGATTATACAGTTCAATACTTGGCGAAGGAGTTGGTGGAGGAGAGTGGGCATCAGATTTTTGGATCATTGGGCTCTTTTCCGGGAAAGTGGACCTGTACAGAAGGGACAGTTTGCACCTGAACTGGAGGGAGATTAATATCCCTGTGGGAAGGTTTGTTAACGCTGCATGGTAGGTTTAAACTGGAGTTGCAGGGGATGGGAACCAGAGTGCCAGAACAGTTAGTGGAGAGGTTGTGGAGGCAGATGTTCATAAAACCTCAGACAAAGATAGGTTGAGCATGGTGTGACTTGTATCCTGAGCTGAGTATATGTTGAATCATTGTGGAAAGAGCTAAGGAACTGCAAGTGTCATAAGACCCTGATGGGAGTTGTATACAGACCCCCTGAACAGTAGTAAAGATGTGGTCTTCAAATTACAACGGGAGAAAGAAAATGCATGTGACAATAATCACGGGGAATTTCAATGTGCTGGGAGATTGGGAAAATCAGCTTGGTGCTGGATTACAGGAGGAAAGTCTAGAGCAGGGGTCGGCAACCCGCGGCTCCGGAGCCGCATGCGCCTCTTTCATCCCTGTGCTGCGGCTCCCTATGGCTTTGGAAAATAAATGATGAGTATTTAATTAAAATGTATTTTATGTTAGTTTGTTAGTTTTTGAAATGTAATTCTAAATTCGAAGATTATGGTGAACTTTTACAATCTAAATAAAACGTGTTTTTTGTCGCTATTAATATACGTCAGCACGGCCAATGCCTGACACCCGCTAGTGCGCGATTTCTTTAATTTTTCGATCGAAGGTAGGCTAACTATGGAGAATTCTAAAAAAAGAAAAGTGACTGAAGAAAACAGAACTTTTAATGATACGTGGGCAGATTCATTTGCTTTCACTGCTGACGAGACTGGTTTACCGGTATGCTTAATATGCAATGAGAAACTAGCAAACAACAAAAAGTCAACAGTCGCAAGACATTTCCAGAATAAACACGCAGCCTTTGCTCAAAAATATCCGGATGGAGATGAGAGAAAAAAAGCCGTTTCAGAACTGATGTGGAAGGTTGATCCGAGCAAAAATCATTTCAAGAAGTGGATGATGTCTGAAAATCAATGACATATGCTAGTTTTGTTGCCGCTCAGGAAATAGTCAGGCACAGGAAGCAGTTTACAGATGGCGAATATATAAAAGAATCTTTCATTAAGATTTCAGAACATCTATTCACGGACTTTAAAAACAAGAGTGAAATTGTGCAGAAAATCAGGGATATGCCCCTCTCTGCAAAGACTGTCAAAGACAGAACCATAAAAATGGCAGAAGACATCAGAAGACAGTAAATTAAAGACATCAATTCAGCTGTGGCCTACTCGATTGCCTGTAACGAGTCTAAAGACAAAGGTGATATTGAACAAATAGCGCTGTTCTGCCGGTATATAAACTCTGCCGGGCCACAGGAAGAACTGATTGAGTTGATACCTCTAAAAGGCCAAACACGGGGGGAGGACATCTGTGAGGCTGTCTTGAATTGTTTAAGAGCCAAAGTAATAAAGACCACCCACCTGGTGTCAGTAGCTACTGATGGGGCACCGAATATGACGGGAACGCACAAGGGATTTGTGGCTTTACTGCAGAAGTCACTGGACAGAAAGCTGCTGAGTTTTCACTGCATCTTGCACCAAGAGGCACTGTGCGCTCAAACATTTCCTCCGAAATGCACAGAAGTAATGGATGTTGTCATTCAGATTGTCAATAAAACAATGGCAAAAAGTTTAAATCACCGTCAATTCCGTTTGTTACTGGACGAGCTGGAAAGCGCATATTCTGATCTCCTGCTGCACAACAAAGTCCGGTGGCTGTCAAGAGGGGAGGTGCTGAAACGCTTTGTCGCGTGTCTGGAAGAAGTGAAAACTTTCCTGGGCCGCAAAGGTCTCACCTTTCCTGAGCTGGAACAGCCAGAGTGGCTGGAAAAGCTACACTTCATGGTAGACATGACAGCGCACCTGAACACGCTAAACACAGCTCTTCAGGGGAAAGGACGCACAGCCCTGCACATGTTGGAGGATGTTTTGGCATTCCAGCGCAAGTTGACAGTGCTTGCCAGAGATTTACAGAAAGGCACATTGTCTCACTTCCCCAATTTGAGAGAGTTCAAACAAGCTCACGACATGATAAATTCAGAGTATTTACATTCTGCAATCAATGCAATGCAAACATCGTTTGGGAAACGCTTCTGTGAGTTCAGAGAGGTAAAAAAACACATTATCCTTCCCGGTCACTCCCCTAAGCATCGATCCATCCCACTGAATACGACTGCATTGGCAGGTGTGAGTCAACCTGATCTTGAGATGGAACTGGCCAACATAGCCGACAAAGACATATGGGTGTCCAAGTTTAGACGCTTGACAGCAGACCTTGAAGATGTTGCCCGTCAGAAGGCCGTTCTTGCTCAGAATCACAAATGGAGTGATATTGAAAACCTCCCCAAGCCGGACAAACTTGTGTTGGAAACATGGAATGCTATCCCCGACATTTATGTAAACATTAAAAAGTATGCGCTTGGTGTCCTGTCGATCTTTGGATCCACATATGTGTGTGAGCAGGTGTTCTCCAACATGAACTTTATTAAAAACAAACATCGCGCACGCCTCACAGATGACAGCTTGTGATCCTGTGTAAAGATGAAGGTGATGTCATACAGCCCTGATGTGCAGGCGCTGTGCGCTGAGGTCCAGGAGCAGAAATCCCATTAACCAAGTATGATAAATATTTTAATTGCCTATTATTTTACGTATATTCATATTTTTTCATCGTTCAGTGAAATAGTCCTTTTATTTTTCAGGTTGACAGCTGGCTGATGTTATTTTTGGTTTGCTGCTGGCGGACAATTTAAGTTCAGCGTTTTTCATAAATACAAGAAGGACTCAAATAGACATTGATTATTTTACTTAAAAGTAAACTTCAACCCAACGTCTTTTTTTCGGAGTTCAAAATGTTTTTGTTGCATGCAGAAATGTAATTTCATTTTCTCTGCAGGAGTTCATCGATTTCATAAATGCAACACATTATAGTTTGCTTATACATAGCATAAAGGCAAAAAAATGTTGTATGCACTATTATTTCATTTTAAATGTCAAACGGGTTTTGTGGCTCCCAGTGTTTTCTTTTCTGTGGGAGACGGGTCCAAATGGCTCTTTCAGTGGTAAAGGTTGCCGACCCCTGGTCTAGAGACTTAGGGGAAAGTGAAAGCTTTTAAAAATCAACAGAAAGCAACTAAAAAGTCATTATGAAGGTAAAGATGAAATATGAAAGTAAGCTAGCCAATAATATTAATGAATATACCAAAAGTTTCTTCAGATATTTGAAGTGTAAAGGAGAGGCGAGAGTGGATATTGGACCACTGGAAACCGATGCAGAAGAGGTGGTAATGAGGGACAATGAAATGGCGGATGAACTGAATTAGTATTTTGCATCAGTCTTCACTCAGAAGATGGTATCAGTATGGTGGAAGTTCCAGGAGCCAGGGGTCATGAAGTCTGTGAAGTTACCATTACTAGAGAGAAGGTTTTTGCGAAACTGAAAAATCTGAAGGTAGATAAATCACCTGGACCCGATGCTGTACCTCCCAGGGTACTGAAAAGGGTGGCTGAAGGGATTGGGGAGGCGTTACTAATGATCTTTCAAGATTCACTAGATTCTGGAATGGTTCTGGAAGATGGGAAAATTGCAAATGTCTCTCCAATATTCAAGAAGGGAGAGAGACAGAAGAAAGGAAACTATAGGCGAGTTAGTCTGATCTCAGTGGTTGGGAAGATGTTGGAGCTGATTATTAAGGATGTGGTCTCACATCCTTAATACTTGGAGGCACAAGATAAAATGGGCTGTAGTCAGCATGGTTTCCTTAAGGGAAAATCTTGCCTGACAAATCTGTTGGAATTCTTTGAGGAACTCACAAGCAGGATAGACAAAGGAGAATTGGTGGATGTTGTGCATTGGATTTTCAGAAGCTCTTTGACAAGGTGCCACATATGAGGCTGCTTTACAGGTGATGAGCCCATGGTATTCCAGGAAAGATACTCACTTGGATAAAGCAGGGGCTGACTGGCAGGAGACAAAGAGTGGGAATAAAGGGAGCCCTTTCTGGCTGGCAGCCGGTGACTAGTGGTTTTCGACAGGGGTCTGTGTTGGGACCGATTCATTTTACATGATGTGTCAATGACTTGGATAATGAAATTGATGGCTTTGTTGCAAAGTTTGCAGACAATATGAAAATATGAGGGGCAGGTAGTTTTGAGGAGGTAGAAAGGCTGCAGAGCGACTGAGACAGATGAGGAGAATGAGCAAAGAAATAGCAGATGGAATAGTGTCGGCAGGTGTATGGTTGTGCACTTTGGCAAAAGAAATGAAATGACTGACTATTTTTTAAATGGAGAGTAAATACAAAAACGGAGGCAGAAAGAGATTTTGAAATGCTTGTGCAGGATTCCCTGAAGGCTAACTTGCAGGTTGAGTCTGCGGTGAGGAAGGCAAATGCAATGTTCACATTCATTTCAAGAGGAGAATATAAAAGCAAGGATGTTTTCACTAGAATTCAAAAGAATGAGGTGTTTCCTTATTGAAACCTTTTGAATGGTGAAAGGCCTTGATGGAGTGGATGTGGAGGGGATGTTTCCGATGGTGGGAGAGTCTAAGACCAGAAGACACAAGCTCAGAATCGAGATGCGTACTTTTAGAACAGAGATGAGGAGCAATTTCTTTAGCCAGAGAGTGGTGAATCTGTGGAATTCTTTGCCATAGACAGCTGTGAAATCACAGTAAGTTAGTTACAATAAGAAATATCTAAAAATGAATAAGTAGTATAAAAGGAGGGCAAAATGGATGTAGTGTTCACGGGTTCACAGACCGTTCATAAATCTGATGGCAGAGGCGAAGAAGCTGTTCCTGAAACATTGAATGTGAGTTTTCAGGCTCCTGTACCTCTTCCCTGATATTAGCAATGAGAAGAGGACGTGTCCTGGGTGGAGGGGGTCTGTGATGATGAATGCCGCCCATTTTAAAAGACAGTGGGACAGGTACTGTTCATGGATGGAATCACAAGCAAGATAATTATCACACAACTATTTTGTGAAATTTGTCATTTTGTGGCAGCAGTGAAGTGTAGGAAATAAAAATTACCACAAGATACAAAATTAAATGAATAAATAGTATGAAATAGGAATGATTTGGAAGGTTATGGGCCAAACGCTTGCAAATAGGACCTTGGATGATGACCTTGGTCAGTTGGGCTGTACAGTGTGTCTCCACAACTCAGGTATCGATCGGGAGAAAACCCCTAGGGCACAGAGAAAATGGAAGCACTGTACTGAGGTCTGGTGTTAAAGCTGCTCTCTGTCTCACAGCTAACTCAAACTCAAACTCTCTCATTTACGTGCTGGTCGTTCTGGTTCTCCTGCTCCCAGTCTGTGTCCTCCTGGCAGTCTCCTGGAAGAAGAAAGGTGAGTGGAGAACTGGCTGGCAAGTGAAGATGACTGTTCCTCTCTATGAAGGAGAGTGGCTGATGGGGGAAGAGTCGGTGGGCTGTGGGAGGCGATTCAGTGGGTGATGGGGAGAGTTGGTGGACTGTGGGAGGGGATTCAGTGGGTGATGGGGGAGAGTCAGTGAGCTGTGAGAGGGGATTCAGTGGGTGATGGGGGGAGAGTCAGTGGGCTGTGGGAGGGGATTCAGTGGGTGATGGGGGAGAGTCAGTGAGCTGTGGGAGGGGATTCAGTGGATGATGGGGGAGAGTCGGTGGGCTGTGGGAGGGGATTCAGTGGGTGATGGGGGGAGAGTGATTGGGCTGTGGGAGGGGATTCAGTGGGTGATGGGGAGAGTTGGTGGACTGTGGGAGGGGATTCAGTGGGTGATGGGGGGAGAGTCGGTGGACTGTGGGAGGGGATTCAGTGGGTGATGGGGAGAGTTGGTGGACTGTGGGAGGGGATTCAGTGGGTGCTGGGGGGAGAGTCGGTGGGCAGTGGGAGGGGATTCAGTGGGTGATGGGGGAGAGAGTCAGTGGATGATGGGGGAGAGTCGGTGGGCAGTGGGAGGGGATTCAGTGGGTGATGGGGGGGAGAGTCGGTGGGCAGTGGGAGGGGATTCAGTGGGTGATGGGAGAGAGTCAGTGGGCTTTGGGAGGGGATTCAGTGGGTGATGGGGGAGAGTCAGTGAGCTGTGGTAGGGGATTCAGTGGGTGATGGGGGAGAGTTGGTGGACTGTGGGAGGGGATTCAGTGGGTTTTGGGGGAGAGTCAGTGGGCTGTGGGAGGGGATTCAGTGGGTGATGGGGGAGAGTCAGTGGGCTGTGGGAGGGGATTCAGTGGGTGATGGGGGGAGAGTCGGTGGACTGGGAGGGGATTCAGTGGGTGGGGGAGAGTGTCTGTGGGATGTGAGAGGGGATTCAGTGGTGGGAGTGGGCAGAGTTCCTTTTGTCTACGAACCTTTCGTAGACTTCTTGGTGCACAACACGGATTTCAGTTTTTAAGTACAGTAATGATTGTCTTTTTATTTCTTCAGTTCACATCTGGCTGATGGGTTTCATCAGAGGTACGAAAAGGTAAGGTGAATCGATACGGAGACCGGGCTGGGGTTGAATGGGAGGTCCGTCACCCACAGGTTGAGCACAGCATGCTGACCTTGTTCAGAGATCTGATTAGTCACTGGAGGCCTGTGACTAGTGGAGTCCCACAGGGATCGGTGCTGGGTCCACTGTTTGTCATCTCTAACATCTGGATGATAATGCGATTAACTGAATCAACAAATTTGCAGATGACACCAAGATTGGGGGTGTAGTGGACAGTGAGAAAGACTATCATGGCTTGCAGAGGGATCTGGACCAACTGGAAAAATGGGCTGAAAAATGGCAGCTGGAGCTTAATGTAGACAAGTGCGAGCTGTGGCAGTTTGGGAGAACCAGCCAGTGTAGGCCTTACATGGTAAATGTACGGCAGTGAGGAGTGTGGTAGAACAAAGGGATCTGGGAATACAGGTCCATAATTCATTGAAAGTGGCGTCACCCGTAGTAACGGATGCAAAGAAAGCTTTTGGCACATTGGCCTTCATTAATCAATATAGTGAGTAATGGAGAGAGATGTTATGTTGAAGTTGTATAAGACATCAGTGAAGCCTAATTTGGAGTATTGTGTGCAGTTTTGGTCACCAAACTACACGAAAGATGTAGATAAGGTTGAAAGAGTACAGAGAAAGTTTACAAGGATGTTGCCGAGTCTGGAGGACCTGCGTTATCGGGAACATAGAAGATTGAGAGGAGATTTGATAGAGTTATACAAAATTACGAGGGGTAGAGATAGGGTAAGTGCAAGCAGGCTTTTTCCACTGAGGTTGAGTGAGACTGAAGCTAGAGGTCATGGGTAAAGGGTAAAAGGTGAGAAGTTTAAGGGGAACATGAGGGAAACATCTTCATTCAGAGGGTGGTGAGAGTGTGGAACGAGCTGCCAGCACAAGTGGTGCATGTGGGTTCACTTTCAATTGAAGGGCTTTGGTTCAGATGCAGGTCGATGGGACGAGGCAGATTACTGGTTCAGCATGGGCTCGATGGGCTAAAGGGTCTGTTCTGTGGTGTACTGTTCCTTGACTCCATGACTATCAGCTTTATTTGTCACAGGCATGACGAAACATACAGTGAATGCGTCATTTGTGTCACTAACCAACACAGTCTGAGATTGCGCTGGGGGCAGTCGGCAAGTGTTGCCGTGCTTCTAACGCCAACATAACATGCCCACAACTTACTGACCCTAACCTGTATGATTTTGGACTGTGGGAGGAAACCGGAGCACCCGGAGGAAACCCACAGGACAGGCACTCAGGATGAAACATAAAACTTGCTTACAGAGGATGCCAGAATTGAACTCTGAACTCTGACACCCCGAGCTGTAACAGCGTATCGTCACAACCCTGTCTAGCTGTGGCACCACTTTCAGGGAATTAAGGGTCTGTGTTCCCTCATTGCTCTGTCCTGCCACACTCCTCAGAACCTGAGGTCTTGCATTTTGTCATATTAAATTAAACCTGATCTGCTGTTCCTTGGCCCACTGGGTCCGTTGTAATCTTGGATAACCACAACTGGGATCATGCTGTGATTTCATGATATCGGTTCTTTTCTCAACAGGAATGTTCCACCTTCGACCCGATTGGAGCAGGAACAGAAGCCGCCTCAGTCAGGTACTGAGCTGACAGCGCGAGGGGGTGAACCAGTCACGGCTCCCAGGGAACGATCAATAACAAATCTAGAACAGGCAGGGAGCTCCACCAGCCGAGGAAAGAGCAGAGCAGCTTCGGGTTCACTGGAACGTTTAAGCCATGTCCTCTTGTACTGAGCAGTGGTGCCCTGGGGAAGAGGTTATAGAAATTATAGACCAGTGAGTCTTACCTCAGTGGTTGGTAAGTTTTATGGAGGATTTTAAGCAGGATTTATGAACTTTCGGAAAGGTATAATATGATTAGGAGTAGTCAGCATGGTTTTGTCAAGGGCCGGTCGTGCCTTATGAGCCTGATTGAATTTTTTGAGGATGTGACTAAACACATTGATGAAGAAGAGCAGTAGATGTAGTGTATATGGATTTGGGCAAAGCATTTGATAAGGTACCTCATGCAAGGCTTATTGAGATAGTAAGGAGGCATGGGATCCAAGGGGACATTGCTTTGTAAATGGAGAATTGGCTTCCCCACAGAAGGCAAGTGGTTCTAGATGGGTCATAATCTGCATGGAGGTCAGTGATGAGTGTTGTGCCTCGGGGATCTGCTCTGCAACCCCTACTCTTTGTGGTTTTTATAAATTACCTGGATGAGGAATTGTAGGGATGGGTTAGTAAATCTGCTGATGACACAAAGGTTGGGGGTGTTGTGGATAGTGTGGAGGGCAGTCAGAGGTTACAGTTGGACATTGAAAGGATGCAAAAATGGGCTAAGAAGTGGCAGATGGAGTTCAACCCAGTTAAGTGTGAGGTGGTTCATTTTGGTAGGTCAAATATGATGGTAGAATATAATATTAATTGTAAGACACTTGGCAGTGTGGAGGATCAGAAGGATCTTGGGGTCCGAATCCATAGGACATGCAAAGTTGCCACACAGGTTAAGAAGACATACAGTGCATTGGCCTTCATCAATCATGGGATTGAGTTTAGGAGCCGAGAGGTAATGTTGCAGCTATATAGGATCTTATCAGTCTCCACTTGGAGTACTATACTCAGTTCTGGTCACCTCACTACAGGAAGGACGTGGAAACCATAGAAAGGGTGCAGATGAGATTTACAAGGATGCTGCCTGGATTGGGGAGCGAGCCTTATGGGAATAGGTTGAGTGAACTCGGCCTTTTCTCCTTGGAGCGTTGGAGGATGAGAGGTGACCTGATAGAGGTGTACAAGATGATGAGAGGCATTGATCGTGTGGATAGTCAGAGGCTTTTTCCAGGGCTGAAATGGTTGCCACAAGTGGACACAGGTTTAAGGTGCTTGGAAGTAGGTACAGAGGAGATGACAGGGGTAAGTTCTTTACACAGAGAGTAGTGAGTGCATGGAATGGGCTGCTGGCGATGGTCACAGAGGCTGATATGATGGGGTCTTTTAGAGACTCCTGGATAGGCACATGGAGCTTAGAAAAATAGAGGGCCATGGGTAGCCCGAGGTAATTTCTAAAGTAAGGGCGTGTTTGGCACAGATTTGTGGGCCGAAGGGCCTGTATCGTGCTGTAGGCTTTCTGTGTTTCTGACATAACCACTTAACACCATAAGACATAGAAGCACAAGTAGGCCATTCAGCCCATCAAGTCTGCTCTACTATTCAATCACGGGTTGATTCAATTCTTCTGGTCATCCCCACTCCCCTGCCTTCTCTCCATACCCTGGCTAATAAGAACATATTTTTCTCTGACTTAAAGACACCCGATAACTGGGCTTCCACAGCTGCTCGTGGCAACAAATTCCACAGATTTACCACCCTCTGACTAAAGTAATTTCTCCTCATCTGTTTTCTAAATGGACATCCTTCATTCCTGAAGTTGTGCCCTCTTGGCGTGGACTCCCCTACCATGGGAAATAACTTTGCCATATCTAATCTGTTCAGGCCTTTTGACATTCAGAATGTTTCTATGAGATCCCCTTCATTTTCCTGAACTTGAGGGAACACAGCCCAAGAGCTGCCAGACATTCCTCATCTGGTAACCCTCTCATTCCCTTGCATTCCCATTCTGATGCTCTCAGGAGAGTGAGAGTAATGGATATAAGAATGTCTCTCTCTCTGAAGGGTGACTGCGATCTGCTGTCCCTCCTGATCAGAATGAACACTAGACTCAGCAGACAATTGACAGTTGAGCGTCAATAACTTTTCGAGGCTGCCTGTCAGTGGGAAGGAACCATCATTTGAAAGCCATGCCAGACCGTGGCCATTGCCACCAGGAGTCTGACCATCTGCCTTGTTGTCACGGTGAGCACCAGTACAATTCAACCCAGGAGTGGAGGAATGGCAGACTCCGTCATTGTGAGTGATGACGACAACTGAACACAGGAGCAGAGGAACTTTGGACTCCGTCACGGTGAGCACTGACGACAACTGAACCCAGGAGTGAGCGAATGGCAGACTCTGTCACAGTGAGTGCTGACAATGACTCAACCCAGGAGCGGAGGAACAGCAGACTCTGTCATGGTGAACGCCGGCGTGACTGAACCCAGGTGCTCCCATGAAGAGACGGAAACAAGGGATTAGACATAGGAATACCAACAGAGTATCAGAGAGACGATCGAGTTACACTGTGAGACTAATCATTCTCCACAAACACAAGCACTCCACTCAGCACTAAATGAGAGTCCCCTTTCAGTAATCATGGAAAGCAGAAAACCCGTGCCAGTCACAATTAATTTGACCAGATTAAACAGAAAACACAAGGCTAAGGTAACGTGCCTGAATGACTGGCATCCTGTTGCACTCACCTCAGTAATAAGCAAATGCTTTGAGAGGCTGTTCAAGGACAACATCTGCAGCTTGCTACCACCCACACTGGACCCCCTACAATTCATCCACTGACACAACCAATCAACTGATGATTCAACAGCCACAGCTCTACACACTGTCCTTACACATCTGGAGAAGAAGGATGCTTATGTGAGAATGCTGTTCTTGGATTACAGTTCAGCATTCAACAACAGAATCCCACCCACCACCCCACCCACCCCTCCACCAGGCTCGACAAGGAGCCTAGAGACCTCGGCCTTCACCCTGCCTTGTGCAGCTGGATCCTGGACTGACTGTCAGATTGCCAGCAGGTGATAAGAGTGGGCTCCCTCACCGGCACCCCTCTGACCCTCAACACAGGTGCCCCTCAGGGCTGTGTACTAAGGCCTCTCCTTTACTCTCTGTGAACCCATGACTGTGTCAATACCCAGAGCTCCAATCTGCTGATTAAATACACTGACGACACTACCATGATGGCCTCATCTCAAGCAGCTTTAAGTTCCTCAGCATAAACATCACCAAGCATCTCACGTGGTCTGTACATACTGGCTGTGTGGTGAAAAAGGCACAACAGCACCTCTTTCACCTGAGACAGTTGAAGAAGTTTGGTATGGGCCCCCAAATCCTAAGAACTTTCCACAGGGGCACAATTGAGAGCGTCCTGACTGACTGCATCACTGACTGGTATGGGAACTGTACCTCCTTTAATCGCAGGACTCTGCACAAGTTCACCATGGTGTGGGCACAGTCCATCCTCCAGGAGATTGGGAGCGATCACTGCCTGCTGAGGAGGTTCTACATTAGTGGGTGGTGGAAGGGCTGGGATGGGGGAACGTTTGGCCACAATATGGAAAGAGGGTAGAGAGTTTTTGATAAACACAAGAGATTCTGCAGATGCTGGAAATCCAGAGGAACACACACAAAATGCTAGAGGACACAGATGCCCCTCAAGCCTGTGTACCAAGTCCCCTTCTTTACTCTCTGTATACCCATGACTGTCACCACCCACAGCTCCAATCTCTAATTAATTTTGCTGACAACATTATACTGATTATCTCAAATAATAATGAGGCAGCCTGTAGATGTGAACTTCCATCTATTCAGGACATTTACAAAGACAGGTGTGTAAAAACAGCCCAAAGGATCATTGGAGAATTGAGTCACTCCAACCACAAACTGTTCCGGCTGCTACCATCCGGGAAATGGTACCGCAGCATAAAAGCCAGGACCAACAGGCTCCGGAACAGCTTCTTCCACCAGATCATCAGACTGATGAATTCATGCTGACACAACTGTACTTCTATGTTATATTGACTATCCTGTTGTACATAATATTACTATAAATTGAACATTGCTCGTTTGAATGGAGACGTAACGTAAAGATTTTTACTCCTCATGTATATGAAGGATGTAAGTAATAATGTCAATTCAGTTCAGTTCAATTCAGGAACTCAGCACCTATCTACTCTCCTGTCTGTTACACCACTGAGGTTTCGGGCAGCAATGGCGGTCCTCCATCTCTGGCCTACTTCATCATATCGGTAGCTTTCACAACTGTCACTCACGCAAGTCCCAGGTGGAGACTCAGGAATACCATTGCACTCAGATGTAGAAGGATCCTTCACTACTGTTTCCATAACAGAGTTGATTGACCAGTCAGGGTTGTTAGCCCTGAGCTGAACCCCAAAACTGGAGAACCAGTGGACCTCTCTCAGACTGGCCTCTGCCCTTTGACCTGTTTGGCATGGCTGACCCTACCAAGAGCCAAAGCATAAAACCTGAACTCCAGCCAACATAGCTTTCCGAGTCATTGAGGTACACGGGCCTCCAAACCCTATGACAAGGTTGTGATCCTCTTAGAAGAGGCAGCATCTCTGGAGAGGAATAAACGTTTGATGTTTCAGGATGAGACCTTCATTCCCCTCCATAGATGCTGCCTGACCTGCTGAGTTCCTTTAGCATTTGAGTGTGTTACTCTGGAGAGGTTTTAGACTCAGATATGTAAGGCCTACAGAAACAAACAGCCCGAACATTTCAGCTAATTCACAGAGGAAAAAGCAAGTCCCATGGAACGAGGACCCAGAATAAACTCCAAGGGCCAAACTTCCTTCTGTCCTGTGACCATCCTGTGTTTTGTGACAGCACAAGACAACGGCAGTGTGTACGACAGCGTTCTCTTCAATCGCAGTGAGAGAGGTCAACTTCACTGCCTCATTTGCTGAGGAATTTTGTCTAATTTGTATTCAGAACTTAAGCAGATGATCAACAGAACCTTTCGATTTTCTTAAAGGTGCTGAAACAGTGGACAGTCGGTGATTCAGAATATCGTATTTACACTCAGTGGCCACTTTATTAGGTAGACCTGTACACCTGACTCAGTACTTTGATTTATGAAGGCTATTGTACAAAACTCTTTTGAAAACACTATGTACCTGTGGACACCACTCTCCAAGGTCTTGTACAGTCTGTAGCTAGTTTAAGGCTCTATATAAATGTGAGCTGCTAGGTGTTGTAACATTTCTTGCTTTCAGACATTAGTCGATTCGGACTAATCACTCTCCTCCTTACAGAGCAGTCAGATTCCTTCACCTATGCCAACATTTCAACAGGACTTGGGAAGGCAAGAAAACCTCAAGCTGAAGATCAAGGTACAGTCTCCATTTACCGTTCACCATTTCTCAGACTGCCTGCTGACCATCGAATATTGAAAGCCTAGATAGAGTGGAATTGGAGAGCATGTTTCCAAAAGTGGGGGAGTCTAGGAGCAGAGGATACAGCCTCAGAATGGAGGGATGTCATTATAGAACAAAGATGAGGAGGAATTTCTTTAGCCAGAGGGTGGTGAGGAATTCATTGCCACAGATGGATGTGGAAGCCAAGTTACTGGGTTTATTTAAAGCAGATGTTGACAGGGTCTTAATTAGTCAGAGTGTCAAAGATTATGGGGAGAAAGCAAGAGAATGGGGTTGAGAGGGAAAATAAATCAACCTTGATGGAATGGTGAAGCAGACTCGATGGGCTGAATGGCCTGCTCCTCTGTTCTATGGTCTTATGCTTTCTTTAAACATTTTATCTTTACACTTCACCTATGGCCTCTAGTTCTAGTCTCATAGAAACATAGAAATCTACAGCACATTACAGGCCCTTCAGCCCACAATGTTGTGCCGACCATGTAACCTACTCTAGAAACTGCCTAGAATTTCCCTACTGCATAGCCCTCTGTTTATCTAAGCTCCATTTACCTATCTAAGAGTCTCTTAAAAGACCCTATTGTAGCCACCTCTACCACCTTCGCTGGCAGTGCATTCCACACACCCACCGCTTTCTGTCTGTGAAAACTTACCCCTGACATTTCCTCTGTACCTACTTCCAAACACCTTAGGACTGTGCCCCCTCAGTGGGTTTTCTCACCCAACCTCAGTGGAAAAAGCCTGCTTGCATTTATCTTATCACTACCCCTCATAATTTCCCATCCCTCTATCAAATCTCCCTTCATCCCCCTACACTCCAGGGAATAAAACCCAACCTCTTTAATCTTTCCCTATAACTCAGGTCACCAAGTTCTGGCAGCATCCTTGTAAACTTTCTCTGCACTCTGCACTTTCAATCTTATTCATATCTTTTCTGTAGTTAGGTGACCAAATCTGCACACAATACTCCAAACTGGGCCTCACCAATGCCTTATACAGCTTCAACATAACATTGCAACTCCTGACTTTGATTTGCTGTCGGTTCAGACGAATCCCTCTCCTTACAGAGCAGCCAGATTCCTGCACTTACGCCACTATTTTGATGAGAGGTGAGAAGGCAAGCAAACCACAAGCTGAAGATCAAGGTACAGTCTCCGCTTACCTTTCACCATTTCTTGGATCACTTCGAGGTCATCCTGCTGACTAACAGAAAGTTCTTCTTCAATTCCAGGTGGGCAGAAGCAGGAAGCTGGACCTCCAGGTGAGGCTTTCTCTCAAGGTATTCTTGAAAATGATCTCCTTCAACTGCTCCATTCACCTGTCCCTCCCACTCACAGGGTGTGTGTCTGGCTGCCGCTGGGTCCTGCAGTCCACCTCAGTGAGACTGGAGGGAAGGATTGGAGAAGCAGTGAAGAGTGGGAGAGGAGAGGGGAGGGAGAATAAAAGAGAGGGGGGGGGGAAAGGGGAGAGAGGGTGAGGGAGGGGAAAGGGAATAAAAGAGAGCGAGGAGGAGGGACGAAGGAGAAAGAGAAGGGGGTGAAGGAAAGGCATAAGTGAAGTGGGAGAGAGACAGGGACTGAGTGGGGAAGAGAGAGAGGGAGGGGTAGAGAGAGGAAGGGGGTGAGAGCTGGGTGAAGGGAGAGAGGGGGAGAGAATGGTAGGAAGGGAGAGAGTGGTGGAAGGGGGAAATGGATGGAGCAATGGAAGGAGAGAGGGAGGGGAAGGGGGAAAATTGAGGGAGGAGGAATGAGGAGCAGGTGGGGAGAGGGAGAAAAAGGAAGGGGAGGGGGAAGAAGAGGAGGGAAGCAAACTTCGTTTGCTCTTGTTGCACAGGTGAGGACACTAGCTGGGAAACAGTGGCGTACGAGACAGGAATCGGGAATGGTGAGCTGACTGCACAGGCCCTTTGAGCTTCCTGTTCCTCAGAGAGGCCTGGCCAGTCTCCGACTCAGATTCACGTATTTATCACACATACATCGAAACATACAGTGAAATGTCATTTGCGTAAAGAACCAACACAACACAAGGATGTGCCGGGTGCAGCCCGCAAGTGTCACCACACGTTCTGGCACCAACATCTCACATCCACAATATTCAGCAGAACAACACAAGCAACAAGAGAACAACAACCATGAAAGAAACAAGCACTGCATACAAGCCCTTTCCTCCCTCTCACCCCATCCCCACACTGTCAGGCTTCCAACCCTGGGATAGACCACCTCCGGGCCTTCAGCTGCCAGTGGGCTCACAGACATCAGGTCTTGGATTTCTAGACATGCCAACCCTGGGCCTTAACTTCTGGGCAGGCCAACTTCAGTCTTCAATCCTCAGTCTTCAAACTTCAGTCTTCAATCCTCAGCCTTCAATCTTCCCTCACTGTCTGAACTAATATCTGACTTTTGTGTTTCAGATGTGATCTATGCAGAGGTGGTGAAGAAATAGTAATCGGCAAAGACGACTGAACCCGGGGGAGGAGGCTGCACCATTTCCATCCTCAGTCCAGGAGAGACAGCACTCACTACTGACTCCTCCTGGCATGTCTATGCTTCTGAAATACAGTGTATTCTAGTTAATTGGGGCAGCCACCTATTGGGATGACTCTTAAAAAACAAAAACTGTTTGAGAAAATAGACACGATTCCCTTCAGTTCATTGAGACACTCTGCTGCTTAATTGTGATAGGAGCTTGGAAATGGACAATTTTAATCTTGGCACTGAGTAATGGAACTGATCATGAGTTTGTCTTCCACCATCAGGCCTTGAAACTGCCATCTCCAGTGATGGCATTCTCCACTCTCATCTTCGCTAGACCTCCCAGGAGATCACAAAAGTGCCAGATCATTTAGTTGCCTCAAAGGTACATCCTCAAAGGAAAACTGAAGTTTGCAGTGAATTGCTGTTCAGAAGTTTGTCTAGAAGAGTATCCACGTGTTTAAAGGTTAATTTCATATCAGAATGTATACTGTATACAACCTGAAAATCTTACTCTTCACAGACATCCACAAAAGAAGAAACCCCTTAGAATGAATGAGAGAAACATCGAAGCCCTGAATCCGCGCCACCAATCTATCTACACAAGCAGCAGCAAAACCGTTAACCACACCCCAACCGCCTACCCCCCACCATGCAAGCAACAGCAGAAACCCCTCAAAGAGACCTTGATCCAGAGTCCATCAAATCTGCAGTCCATAATCCAGCACATTGGTGTCTCAGACAGGCTCAGAGAGGGAGAGAGATCACACCTGCAACAACGGGAGTGGAGACCAAAACTCACCGTTCTGATTCTACAACATTCCACATCGCTTCTCCAAGCACCACCCACCCATCTCGAGGAACTGACAGGTTTTCATTGAGAGAGAGAGAGAGAGAGAGAGAGAGAGAGAGCTGTCTACGTGTCACACTGGTCACTAATCCCATCTTGCCATTGAAGAAGATAGTTTTAATTACAGTCAATCAGAATGACACAGCAGCTTACATTGGATGAATTCCTCCGTCAATAACTATCAGACTAATATAGTCTGATGGTATTGTAGTACTATTGATGGTATTCTAATTTGTTCTGTATTTCATTTAAATGCATAATTTCTTTCTCAGTTTGTCTTTTTTATGTCTCTTTAACTATTTCCATGAATCTTTGGCTGATTAGGACGGCTGCTTCTTTGTGCTGAGATGCGCTGGTCCTGATGAGCCCATTAACTGGAATCACTGTGTGTTATTGGAGCTTGATGACACCGACACCCGTATTGCTGAGGAGCAAGGCTGAATGTTGCACTGAGCTGTGAGGGCACTGATGTCAAGTCTCCGGGTGACTGGGGAAACATTAAGCATAAAATAGACTTGGTATGAGGCATCTCCCCGTGGCCTTTACAGCCAAAGAGTTGTCAATTCCACCTTAAAGACAAGACAAAAACACGGTAAAGTAGCAGTTGGTGTGAATCTATTACAGTGCCAGTGACCTGGGTTCAATTGCTTGTACATTCTCCTCCCACAGTCCAAAGACAAACTGGTCGTTGGGGTTCCCTGGTCTCTCAGTCTGTTGGGATTCCCTAGTCTCTCAGTCTGTTGGGGTTCCCTGGTCTCTCAGTCTGTTGGGGTTCCCGGCTCTCTCAGTCTATTGGGGTTCCCTGGTCTCTCAGTCTGTTGGGGTTCCCTGGTCTCTCAGTCTGTTGGGGTTCCCTGGTCTCTCAGTCTATTGGGGTTCCCTGGTCTCTCAGTCTGTTGGGGTTCCCTGGTCTCTCAGTCCATTGGGGTTCCCTGGTCTCTCAGTCTGTTGGGATTCCCTAGTCTCTCAGTCTGTTGGGGTTCCCTGGTCTCTCAGTCTGTTGGGGTTCCCGGCTCTCTCAGTCTGTTGGGGTTCCCGGCTCTCTCAGTCTATTGGGGTTCCCTGGTCTCTCAGTCTGTTGGGGTTCCCGGGTCAATCAGTCTGTTGAAGTTCCCTGGTCTCTCAGTCTGTTGGGGTTCCCTGGTCTCTCCGTCTGTTGGGGTTCCCTGGTCTCTCAGTCTGTTGGGGTTCCCTGGTCTCTCCGTCTGTTGGGGTTCCCTGGTCTCTCCGTCTGTTGGGGTTCCCTGGTCTCTCAGTCTGTTGGGGTTCTCGGGGTCTCTCAGTCTGTTGGGGTTCCCTGGTTTCTCAGTCTGTTGGGGTTCCCTGGTCTCTCCATCTGTTGGGGTTCCCTGGTCTCTCAGTCTGTTGGGGTTCCCTGGTCTCTCAGACTGTCGGGGTTCTCGGGTCTCTCAGTCTGTTGGGGTTCTCGGGTCTCTCAGTCTGTTGGGGTTCTCGGGTCTCTCAGTCTGTTGGGGTTCTCGGGTCTCTCCGTCTGTTGGGGTTCCCTGTTCTCTCAGTCTGTTGGGGTTCCCTGTTCTCTCCGTCTCTTGGGGTTCTCGGGTCCCTGTGGATTCCTGAGTCTCCCTGCCTCTCGAGTTCCCCATGCCTCCCTCTTAAGTTTCCCAGGTCTCTCGAGTCATTCCTGGATCTCGAGGTTTCAGGTCTTCCTGGGCCATCAGCTGCCAGCTATAGGGAGGGGGTCCTGTCGTGACTTCTTCACGGCTTTGCAGGGCATCAGAGAGCATTGGGCTCAGAGGCCTTCAGAGCACCTGAATTGGCTAATTGTGGCTTAGCAACAATTATTAATGGTCCAAGAGTCCTTGTGTTTTTCTCGCTCTTTGTAATGCTGTTTCCTGGTGCTTTCTGTTTAAATTTGTTAAGTTTATTTTGTCAGCTCAGGGATTCTGTGTTAGTTTTATTGTTGAAGCAGATGCCCGATTAGCACCGATCGGTGGGTCCTCATTTTGAGATTGATTCATCTCACGGTGTTACTTGGTCGAGTTATTTCTGTAAAAGTTCTTGTTTCTGAATCTCCGTGGAAGTCTTTGGCTCCGATATTGGCAGTGTACACCATGGCACTTATCTACCAGCATCACTGAAGGACATCTTGGACAAATCCCTCATTCGGGACTTCCAGTGGGCACAAGTCAGTGGCGCCTCAGGGGCTCCGCCTAGAGCGCGGGGCCCTGTCACAACCACGGATTTGGCAACGCAGGAGAAATGGCAATTGCGCTCATGAATATGCACGTGTCACCTAATTATTATTTCATTGTGATAGTATTTAACTCCTGCCACGCACCCCGTGACGGGTTAAAGAACCAGTAGAAATGGAAAACACATTTTGGAATCTGTGATTGCTATTAACTAATAGTGTTTATTAGTAAGTACGCAATACAGTATGATAAATGCAGATATATCAAACAGGTTATCAATTATATATATATTTATACACACATAAGTGTGGAAATAGG